>NW_024412391.1:2503250-2600116 GCF_014898765.1 Herpailurus yagouaroundi | reverse complement strand
CAACAAATAAGTGGTCTTATGTTTGTAATTTACTGTGATACAGGGGCGCCTGGGTGGCGCAGTCGGTTAAGCGTCCGACTTCAGCCAGGTCACGATCTCGCGGCCCATGAGTTCGAGCCCCGCGTCAGGCTCTGGGCTGATGGCTCGGAGCCTGGAGCCTGTTTCCGATTCTGTGTCTCCCTCTCTCTCTGCCCCTCCCCCGTTCATGCTCTGTCTCTCTCTCTGTCCCAAAAATAAATTAAAAAACGTTGAAAAAAAATTAAAAAAAAAATTTACTGTGATACATACTCTGTCTTTTCATTGGCGTTTTCAGACCTTTTACACTTAAAGTGTATTGATGTACTTGGGTTAATTTCTGCCCCATTTGTCATTGTTTTCTCATTTTTTCCCTTGTTTTTGGTTTCCCTTTCTGTTGTTTATTGACTTTTCTGGTTGTAATCAAACTTTTTACCTAGTTCGTTTTTCTCTTCTGTCTTAACGAATTGATTATACTTCTTTTAGTGATCACCCTAGAGTTTGTGATATACACTTACAACTAATCAAAACCCACTTTCACATAACATTATACAGCTTCAAAGAGAGGTCAAGTCCCTTGTAATAGAGAGTTCCCAATTTCACCCTCCATGCCTGTCACTTTCCATAAGCTAGAACCATCCAGTGTATCATCCAATATATTGTTGCTACGATTAATTTGAACAAACCCTTATATTAGATCTTTATAAAAGAAAATATTTATTTTACCTTCCTTCACTCCTCCTCATTGTTCCTTTCTTTATGTAAATCCAAGTTTCTGAGCTGTGTCATTTCTTCCCCCTGAAGAACTTCTTTTAACATCTCTCACAAGGAAGGCTTACTGACAACAGATTCATTCAATTTCTGTTTTTCTAAGAAGGTATTTCTCGTTCATTTTTAAAGGATAATTTTGCTTGATACATAATTCTAGGTTGGCTTTTTTTTTTTTTCCTTAAGTACTTTGAACATTTCATTCCACTCTCTTCTTGCTTATGTGGGTTTCTGAAGAGAAGTCTAGCATAATCCTTATCCTGGTCCTCTCTCTATAGGGAAGGTGTTCCTCACCTGCCCCCTTTGGCTTTTTTCAAGATTCTGTCTTTGGCTTTCTGCACTTTGAATATGATATGCCTAGGTGTAGATTTTTAGGTATTTATACTCCTTGTTGCTCTCTGAGTTTACTGAATCTGCGGTTTGGTGTCTGTCATTACTTTTAGAAAAGCATCAGCAATTATTACTTCATCTATTTCTGCTGTTCCTTTCCCCCTTCTGCTTCTGGTATTCCCCGCTTACGTACATGTTACAGCCTTTGCAGTTGTCTCGTAGATCTCGAATATTCTGTTCCTTATTTTTCATTCATTTTTCCCATTGCATCATTGAAATATCTGCTACTTCACTGGTGATTCCCTTGACTGTGTCCAGCCCAATGAGCTGATCAAAGGCAGTCTTTGTTTTTGTTACATTTTTAGATTGCTAGCCTTTGATTCTGTCTTAGAGTTCTCATCTCTCTGCCTGTATTACCTATCTGTTCTTGCATATTCTCCACTTTTCCCATTGGGGCCTTTAACAAATCAATCAGGATTATTTTAAGTTCCCAGTCTGATAATTCCAAAATCTGTGTCATAACTGAGTCTGGGTCCGCTGTTTGCTCTGTTTGCTCAGACTGTGCCATCTGCCGGTTAGCAAAGTTGTCAATTTTGGTTGAAAATCCGACATGATGTATTAGGTAAAAGGAACGGAAGTACATAATACAGTCGCGTGCATTTTTATATTGATCTGGCTAGGAGTTAGTCTCTGTTTACTGTTTGCTGTAGGGCTGTAGCTATATGTGCCAGAGGCTAAAAATTTCCTCTAGTACCCTAGTTTTTTTCAGCTTTACTGAAGTATAATTGATGAATAAAATTGTAAGAGATTTAAAGTGTTCAGTGTGATTATTTGATATACATATGCATTGTGAAAGGAGTCTTCTCAACTACTTAATTAACACATCCATCGCATCCCTTATTTCTTATATACTTTTTATTTATGGGAATATTCTAGTTCTCACTTAGTAAATTCCAGTTACACAGTACAGTGTTAACAACTATTGTCACCATGTTATGCACTAAATCCTCAGACTGTACTCATTTTAAGCCAAAAGTTGATGCCCTTTTACCAATCTCTCCCTATTTCCTCCAGCCCCTGGCCACCACATTTCTCCTCTCTGTTCTTATGTGTTTGACTTATTTGTAGATTTCACATGTAAGTGATGACATGCAGTATTTGTCTTTCTTTGGCTGGCAGATTTCACCTGGCCTAATGCTCATAAGGTCCATCCATGTTGTCACAAACAGCAGGATCTCCTTTTTCTCATGGCTGAATATTATTGCATCATATGTATGCATCACATCTTCTTTTTTCATTCATCCTTTGATGGACATCTGGCTTGTTTCCATATTTTGGCTTGGTATGGCATCAGTTGTAATGTCTTCTCTTTCATTAAATATATATATATATTTATATTTATATAAATATATATAATTGATAAATATAAAAATAAAATTTATATTTAAATATATTTATATATATATTTCTTAGTAAGTGGAGCTAAAGGCTTTTCTATTTTATCTTTTTTTTTAAAGCTCTGAATTTCATTGATCTTTCCTACTGTCTTTTTCATCTCCATTTCATTTATTTCCACTTTGATTTTTGTCTTTTCCATTCTTCGGATAACTTTGGGCTTATACTATTCTTGTCCTGGTTTTTGGAGGTGTAAAGTAAGGTTGTTCATTTGGACTCTTCCTTTTTTCTTAATACAAACTTTTACTGCTATGAAATTCCCTCTTAGAACTGCTTTGGCTGCAATTTATAAGTTTTGGTATGTTGTGCTTCCATGTTCATTTAGCTCCAGATTTTAAAAAATTTCTCTTGTGATCTTTTTTAACACATTGGTTGTTTAATCAAATGTTGTTTAATCTGAGATGTGTGGTTATTCCCACTGTATTCCCATTATTATACAGAAGTCCTGTTGGTGTGTGGTCAAGTGTGAGTAGAGGACAAACATTCTGTGGTTCTGTTATTAGGTCTCTCTCTCTCATGAGCGTGGAGCTCTGAGTGTGACCCTCACAATGTGTTTTCACCCCATGCGATACAGGAACAGTGGAGGTCTCTGGGATTGGCTATTTGTCTTCTCCAAGGTCTCTGATAAAACCCCAGTCTGCTTGACCTTAAATAAAGGTTAAATAAAGTGGAGGTTATGCCTTTGTTAAGAGCAGCATGTTCTGGTTGTATTTCAAAATGTTTTGTTTTGTTTTGTTTTTCTTTCTTTCCCCCTGCTGAAAGCACGTGGATATTTTCTCCCAGGTTTACCCTGAACACCCGGTGGGCTTCCTAGAGGTGGTCCTGCACAAGGCTGGAGCCCTAGGGTTTTTATCTCTCAAACTAGTCTGCACTCAGTCAGTGATGAGTTACTTCCTCTTGTCTTCCTCCCAGTAGCTGGTTCCAGCAGTGATTTCTGCTTCTGGTTTGCTATATTTCTCTGTATTTGCCTGTCACTCTGGTTTAGTCTCTGACCTCAATTCTCTGATTAAGCTAAGAAACACTGACTTCTAGTTTGTTCAATTGTTTTCGTGCTATTATGACTGGAGAAATGACTTCCAAGCTTTCTGCATGGTAGACCCGAGTCATCTTCTTTTTTAAAATGAGGAGGTAAGTTGGCCACTTCAGTTATCTGGGAGTGTGGTTCCCAGAAATCTCAATTTTGCATGAAGTCACAATACCTACATGTTTATAAAAATTACCTCTGCCAATAAAGAAGTAGCCGCTGGGCAGTGAAAATATACTGTGCAGGGTATTCAAAGGAAGATTTTGAAGAATAAGAGATCAAAGAGATATTTACAAAGAGATATCTTTGTATCCTTTAATATATCTTTGATGGCAATACCTATTTGTTTCTATATAGGAATAGAAGGAAGTATAACCTATCAGTCTTTGTTTACTTTGAAATCTCCTTAGTTCACCCTGTGTGCAGGCAGACCCCCATATGTGCACACCAGTAAATCTAAGCCTGCAGTCAAGGGGGAGTTTCCTGTAGCATGATGCAAAACTACGATCAAGTTTATCAAATACTGCAGGCTGCATACATGTTTACAAGGCAACCAAAAATAAGGGTCCCAAGATCCTTTAAGGAAAAGTTAAAAGCATACATAAAATTATTCTGGCCTTATAGAATTGGAGGGCAGTATAAAACCCGAAAGAGATGAGCATGGGAAAATGTCTATGTTCTACTTAATGTTATTTACCAGGATAATATGGAGTCAAGGCCCTGGAAAAAAAAAAAAGTCAAACAAGGAATTGTTTTTTTCCTAAGTGATCTCATCCCCATTTGGTCCTTCCATGGAAAAAATAAGTAAGACCAGAGCTAATCTGATGGCCGTAAATTTATTCTGTAGCTAGACAGGTATACAAGGTTGATAATCAACAGGTGTGCTTCAGGAAAGCTGTACCCATTGTATTGTTTCCCAACTTTTGTTAAAGCCCCTGCCCCTAGTCCTCCAGATTCCCCTTGCCACCCAGCTCTTCCTGAGGATTTCCGCAGAGCAGCTGGCCTTCTGGAAGCAGTGGTTAGCACATGCAGCAGTGGGGCTCTGGCCCCACCTCCCCCATGTTTGTCATGCTGGGCCGGGCCTGTGTTGGGCTGGTTGTCAAGTATTAGGAACGCCATCCTTCAAATTGTGGAGGGAACAGACTCTGTCCCAAGTGTGATTTTTAAGAAGCTTTCTTCCTGTCCTTCTAAATTATTTTAATGATTTTGCCTCCAGGTAGGGGTGTTATTTAGAGTTTAATCTTGTACAGAGGAGATATAATAAAGAATTTCAATCCTCTGGTCACTTGGATACAACTTATATCGCCAAATGTGATTTTTTTAAATGTTGCATTTATATAGAAATGTTTCTGAAGTAGAATTAATAGTATGTTATATACTCTGCTATCATATTTGCAAATATATTCTGACTTGAGAGATCTGTAGGTTTTGAAGTAAGCCATTCCCAAAATATTCTTCCTACGAAGTCTTAGATGCATGAAAGAAACAGTCTTTCATATCCAGTAATCGGCATTGCAAAGAACTTGAGTGGACAAAATACAAAATTTGTCTATGATCCACCTGGAAACTGATTTAAAAAAAGAGTAAAATTTATGTTGAATTGCTTGTCAAAACAAAAGAGAGTTATAAGGAGAAGGAGGGAGAGGGATAAATTTTGCTAGAGAATGGAAAATAATCATGTTGAGGAAGATTTGCTTTTCATCATATACTTAATTTTGAAGGCGTGTAGCTATGTTGTACTTTCTTTGAAAACATGTAAACGTGTTTCTTCTTTGTTGTGAAATAAACGAGAAAAAAATCTAATTGTATAATTTTTCATGAAAGCAAGTCTTAGAGAAACCGTTGCACCTGGAACGCACTTAATCCTGCATCTATGTACTTAACTACCTCTGAAGCACTGGATAAAAGTGGATAAACATAAATCAGGAAAAGTCATTTATTCTTATTCTAGTAAAAGGGTCGAGTATTGGAAAACTGTTTAGAAAGAGTTCTACTGAAAAAGATTTTTGAAATATTTTTTTTTTTATTTTTGAGAGAGAGTGAGTGCAGGCAGGGGCGGGGCAAAGAGAAGGGGACAGAGGATCTGAAGCATGTTCCATGCTTACCACAGAGAGCCTGCTACGGGGTTCAAAATTCACAAGCTGTGAGATCATGACCTGAGTCTCACAAATCGTGAGATCATGACTTGAGCCGAAGTCCAATGCTTAGCTGAGTGAGTCACCCACGTACCCCCTACTGAGAAAGATTTTTACATACTCTATATCAAAGCTGTCCAACAGAGCTGCTGGGGTGGTGGAAATTTTCTGTATCTTCACTGTCTACTGCAGCTGCCATTAGCCTAATGTGGTTATTGAGCACTAGAAATATGACCAGTGTGACTGAAGGCCAGATTTTTAAATTTTATTCAATTTTTAATTACATTTAGGTGAAAATTGTCAGGTATGCCTAAGCTACTTTTTTGGACAGGAGAGCCATATATTTTTAAACCTTAGCTATCTGGAAACCCATTTACCCAGAATCTCCCATTTCCGATTAGTAATAGCAGTTATTCATAGTGGTAGAATTGGTATATTTGTACATGTTTTTGCTAAAACTTAATTTTGTGTGGCTTCCATTTCAATTTTCAGATGCTTGTTTTTAACCACCTTTAACATGCTAAGCATCGTACGTACACAATAGTGAAAACTGCAAAGTTAAGATGAATTTATTTCCATCCAAATAATACATGCATCGACAACATCACTAACATATCACGGGAAACCTTTGTCGTCGACCTTACAAGCATATTGATAGTTTCTGTTTTTATGTGAAACAAATCCTCAAGGGATATTTAAAAACAAAGGTTTTTTTTTTTTTCCCCTCACAAAGCAAGTTATCCTTCCAATAAATTCTTAACTCATTATAGTTATGGGGAGGAAGCAGAGTTAGCAGATAGATCTATGCTTGTAAGATATTCTGGACCTATTGTGCACTAACATTTAGTCAATTAGTAGGAGCTACAATAACAGTCTTATTTTCAGTTCTACTGACAAATCAATATCCTAACCTGAAATAAGCCATGTGGTGTCAACACAGCAAAATAGAGGGAACAGCCATTTCCCTGGAAAAGGCTCCAGAAGCGCTAGTCAAGCATAATAGTCTCATGGCATGACTGCTTTATTTGGTTATGTCTATAAAGAAAGCAGAAATCAAGCCATGTGCAATATTTTCAGAAATAATAATTGTCATCCTGAAGTTCCAACAGCATGAACATTTGTGATGTTGTTTTGCTTCCACATTCACCTGTATTAGCTTTTTCTTGCATTTACTTTATTTCTCAATTTCTTTCTGTCTTTCAGTCTCTCTCACTTCTTTGCACCAAGTCTCTCTTTATTTTTTATTTTTTTCTCCGATACACGGTGTCCATCAGTACTTTCTCTCATTTCATCTTCAAATATTTTAAATGAGAGACTTCCATAGGTCATATGTGCATTCCATTTTGATTGTTGGGTTAATGGTATTTCCAAATTGTCTTTGAAGAAATTAATTAACACAAGAAGTTAAGCTCTAAAGAGAAGGAAACATAATGTCAAATGGTAAATACATTTTATACACTCCAGGCTTGGAGACAGAATGTTTTTGCGTTGACACACATGGTCAGTTTTAAAGTATGTCATTTCCACTCACTGTAAAAATTGCTTAATTATGCTCCCAATCTCTAATGTGTGGCACATACTTTAAAAGCTTAGCCTCACTGCCCAGCCCCAGAAATTATATTATATTATATTATAGAAGTCATATATGGGAGAGGGGAATAAAAATAAGTTTTAGATAATATAAGCTGGAACCCAAACCTGTTAAGTGCAGATACTCATTTATTATACAGGATAGTGAATTTGGAGAGGATCTGAGAAATGGTCATTTGACATGACAGTTGAAGAAGCTGATAAGCCAAGTGACCTGTTCAAGGTTAGAATACAGTTAATAGAAAGATCCTAAACCCATGGTACTATCAGACTCTTACAAATAGTGTATACTCGAACATAACCTGTATCAGACATCTGCCAAATAAGTTAGGGGACACTAGACTAATATAAGATTATTTGGTATCAAACATTCCCCATGTCCTACACATGTCAAGTTGACTTAAACGCCATGAAGGGCAGTCAGTGAACTTTTAGTAGCTGACAAGGTAACAATTTAGTCTGGTTCAATATTTGGGTATTAGGATAGAAATGCCCTTGAACCCTGTCTCAGTATCTTCTGTTGACTATATATCTACAAGGTGAGCAAAACCCAAGCATATGTATAGACTCTAGGAGTAGAGAAGAGATGTCTCAAAAGCTTCTTTACTGACTACTTTTCTTTAAAGGGCACTCCTGTTGTACCACTTCTCTTATATTTCAGGATATAAAATACTGAGATTTTTCTCAAAAGAGGGTCAGATATAGTTCTCCCAGCTGAGAGAAGGGACCTCTCTGCTGCATTATTTGTCCAGGAGGGATGCTTATCCCTGGGTTATTTCATAATTTTAAGAGGCTCAAACGTTTCCCTTTTGGCAATGCCTCAGTAACAGCTTTTGTCGAAAAAGCGTGTAGGGGAGATGTTGACCTCTGCCTCAGTATGTTAATTTGATTTGGGCAGAGAAACACTATGGACCTTTGGGACCAGGTAATTCTTTGTTGCAGGGGCTGTCTTGTGCATTGCAGAATGATTAGCGACACCCCTAGCTCTGGATGCCAGCAATCTCCCTACTAGATGGGACAACCAAAAATGTCTCCAGACATTGCCAAATGTCCAAGAGGAGCAGAATCCTCCAGGCTGAGAACCACTGTGGTAGGGGATGGATGCATCGTGTTGTACTCTGTGGGTGCTGGTGGTACATTGCCAAACTGAACAGAAAGGGCTCCTTCCCCCACCAAGTTTATAGCCTAGCAATAAAGGAAGATGGTAAGCAAGTAAATAAATACAAACCACTCGTTGTGATAAGTAAGTGATATGAAGGAAAAGAATGAGGTCCATGGAGGATCTTCTAGCCTGGATGGCCAGGAAAGGGCCGTCTGTGAAGGTTTTGAAATCTGAGAAATAGTGGGATTTATCTAGATAAAGTATTGTGGAAAATCAATTCCAGAAGGAAGGAAGTCTTGGAGCCTGGAAAGGGCTTGGTAAAGTAGAGTCATGAAAGTTCAAATGGCTGGATCAGAATCAGTAAGGGGAGCAGTGATGCACGTTGAGGCTGGAGAGAGAATCAGGGTTCTAATCTTACAGACTCTTGCTTTTCCTGCTAATACATGTAGAATTTATTCTAAATAGATCAAGAGGCCATTGAATGTCCAAATTTTGAATGTTGGAGATTAAAATGCATTGCATTCTACTGTCTTGAAGTCCAGACTGCAAAAATCCAATGATGGAGCTTAAGGATAGCCTGGCAAGGTGTGTCTTTGCAGCGAAAGTCAGCCAGCCTTGTAGAATTGGCAATTCTGAGTCCATATGAAAATTCAGTAATTTCTTGGTACAATCCATTGGGGCAGAGGTGATGTATTTCATGACCTTTCTTGGTCGTCACTGATGCTTTCCCTATCACAGTCATTTCTAGAACCCAAGACCAAGAGCCACGGGGTGTACCTTGGTTCTTTAGGGGGAGGTTTACAAGCTACCAGAATACCAACGCAAACTTTCATTTCTCTTTATTGGCCACCTCACACATCTGCTTCGGCTTCTCGTTCCTGATTCTCCAAAGTGGGGCTGTTCTCAGCTGCAGTCGCCTTGTTAACCATCGCAACTCCCTGACACCACCTCTATGTGTCAGTAAGATTCCTGCTCCTTGAACTTTTAGGTCAAAATAAGTTCTGATGTAGATTTTGCTTTATTCCATTCCTATTTCTTATTTCGATCTGTTGTTAGTTCCATGTTCGGTTAATGGAAATTCTGTGTACAGAAGATTTTATGTGCATACATTTATTTCATAATCAAAATAAGAATGTGCACTCTTAATCTGTCAAAGACTAATTCTTTAGGCTCAGCCGTAAAGTACAGCTTGATTCTTGATAATTGGTGGAGAAGTATGAAGGGTAAGCATGGCGCTTTTCTTGCCATTTCATGCAGGGAACAGGTAACACAAAGCGACATTTTTGATTATGTATGCATCAGCAACTATGATTTATGGCACCTGTTTGTATCTGTTCCATGAGTGATGGGCTTATGAGCCAAAAATAAAGCTACTGTATTCACACCTGAGACCTGAGAAGTGACAGTTGAGTAAAAGAACTGGGAAAAACAAAACGCTATAAAAATACCAAAGAAATAAGGCAAAGCACATTGATAGCCTGTCTTCTTATTTAAGAATATATTACCCTCTACCTTATATTGTATGATTTTGACACCTGTACTTCCCCTCACAAAGCTGTGAGGCATTAGGTTCTGCTTGTTGCTTGCTGTAGCCGTCTTCATTGTAACCCATTGTCTTACCTGGAGTAGGTCTTCAGTGATCGCATATTGGACAAATTATTTAGTAGACCTGCATCTCAACAAAATTAAGAAGGTACCGCTCAGTAGCAATTATGTTGGCAGCGTCTTTTGTTCCCTTTTGGGAGACTCTTTGGCCGAAGGTTAAATACTTTAAAATAATTTAAAAATAATTATACTAGTTAGTACATATACAGGAGCTTTGTAGCCCAAGACATGAGAGTGCTATTTCTAGAAAGTATATTACTGCACCTTGTAATGGCAGTTGGGTGTTCCTACAGTCTCTACTTAAGAAAAAAAGTGATTTTTAAATTCAGATGCCTTGGCTGATTTATGAATGTTTGAAATGGAAATTAAATTTCAGAAGTAGGAAGGTTCTAAATCACTATGGGAATTGAACATGATCTTTTAAGAGATTTGGAGGGGATTATTTTCTATGTATGAACAGATCAAGTAAATCACAACTATAAATATCACTTATCTAGGTAACAAAATTGTGATTTGATCTGTAGAGACAAATGGAAGGTTGCGTTAGTGGATCAAATACTTCTTTTTCAGATTATAGAATCAGAGTGTTCGAGAGGAAGCCTGCCTCGATTCCCTTTTCTGTAACAGAAAAGGATTCAGAGTTCATGAGGACTTCCTTAAAGTTCTGTACTAGCAGGTGGCAGAAGCACTAAGGCATGTTTATAAAGGCTTATTTCTGTGTACTCACCCCCATGGCTCCTAGTCACGAACACCAATGCAGGTGTATGTAGTTCCGTGCCCAACTGCTAGTGCTAATAAATGAGAAATCTAGTAGAGTGGATGGGAATCAATTGTCAATACAAGAATGATTAAAGTCTGTATTTGGATTCAGAAGTACAAGCCAGAAGTTATGGCGGACCTTACTCATGAAAACGGGCCAGTGCAAGCTCTCAGTCATGCCAAGGCATAACTAGTCTGTTAGTCTATTGCTCAATGGGAAGCAAACCTGTGGATGGAGCGGCCCAGAGCATCACTTAGCTAAATAGCACAGAGACGGAAGCAGAAAGGATATTTCAGAAGCGCGGCATTAAGCTATGTCTGATTCACGATAATGCTGTATCTCTCCCTTGGTCCCAGCCACTGCTGATTGAGAAGAGAAATTTGATAGGAGAGTGAAGCAGGCTAAGGAGAGCCAGGAGGAAGAACCATGGGTATGTGGCGTATCTTACGAGGAGCTCAGGGCATGAAGGGGGCCAGATGGAAAAGCAGGTTTTGAATGCTTCAGCTCTGTTCAGGGTCCAGGAACTTACATCTGGCAGTTTGGGAAAACACAGGCTGGCTGTGAGTCTGAAGCTTCAGAGCGATAAAAAAGGTCAATGTTTTATAGCAGAGACACCATGTTTCCACAGTTAATTGGAAGCTTAGAAGAGTTAGCTTGACAAGAGCAAGAGGTAAGCCACAAGGACCCGAAAGGACTAGAATGCCATCCACAAAGGCGGGAAGGAACCGGCCAGACACCAAGGCAGGAATGCTGATTTACACCAGAAGGCAGTGTTGGAGGAGTTGGAGATGAGTGAAAGCAAGGGGCAGAGGGGGAGAGTTGAGGATTTGGATAACGATTGGGAGCTAACCAATCTAGGAGTGGGAGGTAAACACAGAAACTAACAACCACCAGTCAATTCTAGGAGACAAAAAGAAACGTGATAGTTGAAAAGTCGTAAGTTGAACCATTGTTCAGTCATTGCTGACTTGACGGTGCTGTAAAAACAATGCACATTCAGTAGAAAGCATACTTCCAAATGTGAATTTGGGTCTTTTCCTGGGCTAGCAACATGCAGGGTGGCCCTATCCTGTGACGCAGCTGGGCAGCAACCAGTCCACCACTCAATCCTGAGGGTCAGCAGCCCGTAAGCTTAACAACCATTGGGATTGTCACGTTCACTACAGTATTCAATCTATTGCATGAAATATTCGACGCGTTATTACAAAATAGGCTTGGTGTTTGGTGATTTTGTCCAACCGTAGACTAATGGGAGCATTCTGACCATGTGTAAAATAGGTTGCGCTAAGCTATGACATCCAAAATATTTGGTGTGTTAAATGCATTTCAACTTATGGTATTTTGAATTTATGCTGGATTTATTGGAATATAATCCCATTGTAAGTTGAGGAAGGTCTCTGTCTGTCTATACATATACATATACATATACATATACATATACATATACATATACATATACATATACATATACATATATTTATTTATTTATTTATCTGTACAGATTAAGAACATTATGTGTATATGTATGTTTACATCTATATATACATATATATGCAGAAAGTGGAAAACATAAAAATGCATGATTTCAGAGTTGTGAAAACAGTTGGAGACACAGACTGATTTATATCAAGTGTTATCCTTAACAGACTATTAATAGTTGATGATCTGCCAACGTATGTGCCAGGTTTTTTTCTTTTAACACCACCCCCAGTAGAATGCTGATCGATTTTTTTTTTACTTTTTTGATTGATAATAAAATAAGTAACCTAACATCCACAACACATCTTGTTTGAGTTTGGTTATAAATATGTACAGTCCCCTTGTTATGCCATTCTTGATTTGTAGAATATGACTTTCATTTTTTTACTCATTTCTGCCACTTAATTAAAAATCTTCTCCATGACATCATAATCATGTTATCGGGATGTTTTCTTCTGCCCTTATTTTTTTTCTGTTGGTTCAGTTCCCTTTCTTTTAATATGTACACATACCCTTAATGTTGATTTCTTCAAGCTGACCTGTGTCCCTCCTTTCAAAGTTATTGCCAAAGATGAAATGCCTTGGGTGACCTTCACCTTGAAATTCATTCGCCTCTCTGAAATACTTCATTTGATTTTCAAAACTATAACTTGTAAGAAATTTCAGACTTCCTGGACCATAAATATAAGTATGCAAGAAGGAAAAAATACATAAAGGCATACATACACAAAAGGATACAGTACAAAATACTCTAAGAATTAACAGAATGAGAAAAGGAAGCATTAAATTCACATCAAACAAAGCTTTGAACATTAAAGCAAATGAAAGTGAAGGGTAGAAATCTATATGGAAACCAAACAATCACTGCTTCCTGACAGCTGCAGTTATTAATTAGTGTTCCATCATTTGCACTAAATGCTCAATCAATACTTCTGCTTCTATGGCAGGCCATTTGCTTTGTAGTTTGCTTCTTAATGGGAAATGATTCAGCTTATCCTCATGTTTGTCATTCTGCCCATAACTACTAGCCTGGCAGAGAGTCCATAAACTATGCTGGCTCTAAATAAAGTTGAGAATTTTATTCCCAGATTTCAGTTCTCTCCTTACCTTTACCACCTCACCTACAAACCACTGTCGTGTTGTTGACCCTTGGATTCTTTCCGCATAGAAGGCTTGAATGGCTAATTTTATGTTGTTTTTGAAGGATGACAGATTCCTTTCCAATGGTATTCCAGCCATGTTTTAAACTCATATTCCCCCTTTCCCCATTCCTAACCATCCTGCATGTCAATCTCATACTCTTGAGTTAGTAGATGTGGGCTGAATCTTGGCTCCGTCAGCCACTTAGTACGTGATATTGGAGAGGTGACCTAACTTCTCTAGACTTCTCTCTCTTATCCACAGAGCTAATGCCTAGCTCCAAGGTTATTGTAAGAGTAGAGTGATTTAGTGTACGTATGTAGAGTTAGCTTGTCACCTGGGGGTTGGAAGACACTCAAATGAAGGAATGATATGGAGTAAAGAATGAATGTATTTGGCTCTTACTATTGCTATTATTATTATTATCCTCTTTTATGATTACCGTTATCCCCTTCTGAAAACCACTTCTCCACCTGACTCATTCTTTAAGAGCTATCTCATCTACCACCTCTACATGATTGCCTTCCTTGATTCACTCCTTCTCTCTATTCTATCCCAGTTCCTTGTACAAACCTCGTTATGTCAGCCATTACACCACATTTAACTACACTGCCCATCTGATTGTCTAGTAGACTGGGAGAATCAATATGGCTTGGATGTATTTGTTCATTCTTTAGGCTCCCACTGCTATCATTTGCCTGGAACATACTTTGCTTTTAAGTGGATGGAGTTCCTTAATACTATACAGTATGCAAAATAAAATCTAATCGTAGAGTGAAGACACTATGATGGAACCATTTCAGACTTGAAATTTGAAGTTTTTTTGAGGTGGACACTGAAATTATTTCATAGCGAATGCTCCGATGAGGTCTATTTGTAAGTTTAGAATTAATAGATCTATTTGTAAATATTGTGTTAACTATACTATTAAGTTTAAGGTTAACAGACCTAATTGTAAATATTCCATTACTTATTACTTATCTTTCTTGAGGTATGTGCCTATAGGGAATAGAAATAACCATGACCATAAAAAAAAAAAAAAAAAACAAAAAAAACAACACAGAACGGAATCAGACAAAGCTGTAAGGTTATGTTAAAGCGACCAGTTGCTAATTAGATGGGCATGGAAATTAAATAGAAAGCTGTTATCTCTATAGGTATATGTAAGTAAGAAAAACAAATGCATACTTACACAGATGCCTGATAGCACACGATTGAATTTGAATACTTTTCCTTCAAAGTCTATGCCATAGAAAGAATCACTGTGACAGATGGTCTTTTCGAGCTGGAAGTTCTGGGCTCTCGGTTTTAGCCCCGTTATATATGTTATCAGAGGCCAGTCACTCAATGTCTTTGCTTGTCAGTTCTTCAATCTGTAAAATGGGAAGTAATAACCCTCTCCCACCTACCACAATGGTACCTGTGAGAAGGAAATGGGGTAAATTAAGTGCGCGTTCTTTTATACCCTAAAACTCCATAGGTTTGCAGGGGCTGTGAAATAGAGCAAGACCTGGGTCTTGGCTATATCTGTACAAGAGAGGACTTTCACTTAAGACTTTGTCTGTTATCCACTATGATTTACCTACCACCTCACTCATCTTTTTAAGGGCCAGTCTAGCTGGATCTCTTACATTTTAGTGGGTCCAATTTTTTGATTACATACAGTTTCAGCAGAAAACCACTTCCCATAGACCATATATTGGATTCATTTCCATTTGCCACTGGGGGTGTGTGTGTGGGGGGGAGGGGCGTCAAAACGCCATAACCAAACTGATGTGCAGAAACATGTTGCTTTTGATGAACTGCTGGTGTCATTTCTCCAGGATAATGGCCATTATCTAGGAAAAGACTATTGGTTGAAACCAACTGATAATATAGATCCTTTTATCTGTCAACATCTTGGCCTGATGAAGATTAATCAATTGCCTAGCTAAAGGGCTTGGTAGAAAAACATGGGCGCCACTTCTTCAGCAAGCCTTGGAGTTCTTGGCATGAAGACTGTGCCTTGACCATCTCCTGACCCCCAGAGTCGGCTCCAAGACTTGATCCAAGTATTCAGAAAATGTTAAACTGCCCCTACCGGTGTCTTCATGGCAGGGTTGGGCCTTGGGTGGTGCCGTCTGACTCGTGCCAGCCGGAGAGAGTCAGAATAGCAGGAAATAGGTCATTCGCAACACCATTCACCTTCCCGTAGCATTGAGGTAAAACCGAATGGAAAGAACGCAGGCTTCGGTTCTTCACAGAGGATGAGATGCCTGCGGTGTGCTACTAACCACTAAACAATGCCTTGAAACTCTGGCCCTGTCTCCTGCCTTGAGCTGTGTGTGACGCATTGGCAAGAAGCTCAGTCTGCAGAGAGAAGATTTGGTTTGGGTTCCTGGCTGTGGCTGCAGGACGGCCCCGTCCTCAGTGTCGCCTCAGGGTAGCAAGTGCTAGTTTGGTGATCTCGTGCGCGTTATTCCCCCTCCTTGGGCTAAAGATTGCCGGGATTCAGAGAAACCAGAGATCAAAATTCAAGACCCATGCACGCTGTTGAACCCTGAGAGGTTTTTGTTTCTTCGACAATTCGAGAGTGTCCCAAAGCGTCTCTAAAAGGCAATGCAACTAGACAGGTGTGCCTTTTACAATACAAATTCCTTCCCTTCTGATGCCTTGCCCCAGGCCCGATTCATGCGTTTACATCACGCGCTTGTCCTTTGCATACATGGAATTTTGATGTCCTGTGGCCACCTAATCAGGCTCACATTTTAGGAGTCTATCATTCTGTGAACTCCCTGGCTGACTTTGGGCAGGTAACTTAATGTCACCGAGTTCCAGTTTTCTCATCTCTGCCGTGGAGAGGGTAATTATAATACCTGTCTGCCTAGATCAGTGGTTGTTAGGATCAAAGGAGATCAATATATGAGCATTCTTGGCAATCTTTAAGTAGGAAGCGGTGGTCATTAGTGAGGAAGGAGGCAGCCTGGATCAGACAACTGCCAGATAAGGTCATACCTCTATTATGCAGTTATAGGATTTTATAATAAAATGCCTTCAATGATCAGGAAAATTAAAATAAATGGGGGCCCCAATTACATCTAGAAAGACATTCAAAAAGACAGACTCTCGTTACAGGAGAAGTCTGTGGCAAGAGGCAGAAACAACTCCCATATTGGTTTTCTTCACCGGTTGTGCAACTACCTCCCTTGATCCCATAAACTCATATCTACCTGGGTGGGTGTTCTTAGGCGCCGCCTGATGGGGTGAAGAGCCTATGTCTGGATGGCATGTGATTTAGGTATAGTCCACTCCAGATTGCCAGGGAGAGAGCCAGCCAAAAATTCGGAGGGCTGTGAACTCATTCGTGTCACAAAATGTTTAGATGTAAACACACTTTTTTCAGTTTGACACACTGTCCTTTATTTAGCTCACCTTGATTTTATTCGTTGAGAACCGATGACGGTGTTTGTGCCAGCTCTTTCGTGTTTCATACGGTACCCCGATAATCCTGGAACGTCTGTAGTGCTTCACCCCCTTTGTACAGGTGATCACAGAGAGGCTCAGTGATATTAATTGGTTTCCCCAAAGTTACACAGATGACCAAATGGCATTGTCAAAATGGGAACGAAATATCATCAGATCATTGAACAACTAACTCATTTGAAAGTATCCCCTGATGTTTATTCTGCATGTTTAACAAATTAAGGATAATAAGAAAACACAGTTTAGGCAGCAGCCCAATGAACGCCTAGATATTAACAACTACAGTCATAATTCTTCAGGTGCTCTTTTAATATTCCATATGCTGGTCCCTTTTGTTTACCATCTGCATCGCTGTAAACAGTTGGCACAAGTGTTACTGTCTGGACTAAATATTTACGCTGTCACATGTTCGCAAAATCTCAGTCGCTTTCCTCCAGAGGCATAAGCCTACTTGTCTGCTAACCAGTGAAAGAAATTGAATTACCCCTTTTCACTCAGTAACCTTAGGCTAATTTTTATCAGAGAGAAGGTTCTCGAAAATGAAGACTGGAATAAAAGATTCTATGCCTTGCTTGTGGCCTCGCCACCTGGAAGAACTGTGTTACTTGGCAGGTAGCTGTGCTTGTGAGAGCAGAGGACTTTTGCAAATCTGATAAGTGGGTAAGAAAATGGCATTCAGCGGCTGGAAACAACATCTATCTTTAAGCCATTTTCTGTTTAATTAGAATGACGGATGCTAGGTTTGATGCTCACTTAAAGAGCAATGAAATGATCGAAAACAGCCAAGTTTTACTGTTACAATTTAGGAACAGTAAATAATTCTGAGTCCCAGGCTGACAGTCTCTGTTATCGTAATAATCCATTGCGGCTTGGCTAAGGACATGTACCTTTCTATATTCTCTATATTACTGTATTTTTATTGTATAATAGTGAAGTGCCTGCCAGTGTGAGTTCCCCTCCCTCCAGCCAAGAAATCATAAGGAAATAATAATAGCCTCTTCCCCCAAGAAATTTAATTTTGTCTCATTATTTGGCTCCTTTGGTAGTCATTTATTCCAGAGGGCTCCTATGTCCCTTCTGTGCCAAAGGTAAGCATGTGACTTCTGTCTTGGCATTTAATACTCCAAAATGGTATGTCTCTTTTGCAGTTGTGTTCAGTTCATGAATTGGCATTGGACTCTGCCTTCTTCAGGAGTTTTCATGTTCATGTGATGATTTACATTTATTAGCTTCAAAATAAAGGGAGATAGCTCTCACGAAAATAAATCACACTGTTTTCTTTTTTATTAAATCTAATGTAGTGTGGTTTCTCCCCTACTCTGTGTTGAAGCAACAAATAGTATTTTATTTAGGTCTATATTTTTCTAATATTTCTAAACATTTCTGTATTTTTCTAATTCCAAAGATTCTGTCTTTTTATACTATTCAAAAGAAGCAAAAGGTGCCTGCCTGTGATGGGGGATATCATGCCATTCTGTCTCTCCCCTGTCTGGTTGTTCCGTTCCAAGTTTTTTTCAGCGTCTGCTTTATTTGAACTCTTTAGTCTGACAGCCATGTTTGCTGAGACCGTGAAGAAATGGAAGGCCACCATTGGCTTTTAACATAAAAGCCGAAAGCTAATCTGGAAATTTCACAAAGGCTTATGTCTGGTGATATGAGAAAATACAGTTTTAGCAAATTCTAATCTGTGCCCTGAAACAATCTCCAACTGAATAAATGGAAAGAAATATAAAAGAGGAAATAAATGTGGCATCCAAAGTGATAACATTCTGGGATTTCGGGATTTATTTTTTTGTTTGTTTGTTTGTTTGTTTGTTGTTGCCTGCATTTTTTTTTTCAGACTTCAAAATTAGTGAATTACAATTATGTTAGAAATCCACACTTAAGTTCATGGGCAGATTTCCAGATTTCAAAACAAAAGAAAACCATTTCAACTCACACTATGGTCTTTGAGAACATCTGAGACTATATTCGTATTATTCATTATCCCTGAATTTTTTGCTTCATGTTTTTGCTATCTTTACATATTCTTTCTAATTGAAAAGGCATAACGTGCTTGTCCTTGAATTCAATTCTCAAAGACACATGAATGTTTGAAATGTCTCTCTCTATATATATTTTTAACCCCCTCTGAGTGTTCTGTTTCCAAAGTGAGGTAGCCTTTGGTTTTGTTGTTCTCTCAAAAGGAAAACTATTGTTTCAAGTATAAAACAAGGACAGGAAATGACAAACGGATAAATGTCCGCAACTGTCTTTATAGCAAAAACCCCCTGCACAGCCTCCGGAATGGCTAGGTTCCGTTGCATGAAGATCTGTGACGATCCAGATGTTAAAAAGTCAAGGGAAGCATCGATTGGACTGAATATATTGAATTCTTCCCTCAAAAAAAGGAGGAGAGCTCTCTTGCCTTTCTTTTTTTTTTTTCTGGTTTCACCATTAATTGTTTCTCAAGGAAAGAGAAGTTGAGTTTTTGTAGGCTCTTGGTTTTATGACACTCATCTAAGACTTGTCTCCTAGTTACTTTAACAAGAAAGGACGGTGCCTCTGGTTGGGTGCACATTTCTGATTTTAGTAGTTCTTATCCCTATTGTCTCTTCCCAAATATTGTCAGCAACTCGTCTTCAGCCCATTTATCATCCTGTGAAGGAGCACCTCTTTCCTTGCTCACTTTAGAATACCCGCGTCTGCTAATGTTGCAGCTTTCCATATTACAAAAGACCCTGGTCCTCTCCCTAGAGAAGGCAATTATCTATTATGCTTAGGGGACACAAAAAAACAGCTCACGCAGGGAAGTGTCTTCATGCTTTGTTCACGCTGGGGCTGACCTGAATCAATTTGAGATGACTTCAAACACAAATTGAGTTCTGGATAAAAGGTTAAAAACACCACGTTTTTACCAAAGAATTATCCTGCTCGGGTAATGGCAAATACTGAGTCATTTTCACGGTGATTACTAATAAAAGTAAAACTAAAATGGCACCTAAAAAAAATGGAATGTGTTAGTTCACTTCCATCCGCCGTACGTTACATATTCCTGCTTTTGTGGGTACGTTCTCTGTCTTCCTTTGGTTTGGTTCTCAGAGTGTGCTTCCGTGTCATAGGTTCATGAAGTAGAAGGTGTAGAGGCTGTGTGACCTTTAAATACAGAAAGTAGGGGGGCCTGGGTGGCTCAGTTGGTTGAGCATCTGACTGTTGATTTCGGCTCAGGTTGTCATCTCACGGTTCATGAGTTCAAGCCCCGCATCGGGCTCTGTGCTGACAACACAGCCCGCTTGGGAGTCTGTCTCCCTCTCTCTCTGCCCCTCCCCAGCTTGCTCTTTATCTCTTTCTCAAAAATAAATAAACAGAAAGGAAACAAAACTAAGTATTATTAACGTATTATTGAGAAAAAGAGTGATAATGTGCTGAAACATATCAAACTATGGGCCACTCAGTATTGTGGGAGAGGCACGACGTGCGTGGTGGCTGGTGAAAGTGGCATCTGGACCTTCACCAGATGAACCTTGGACATTTGGATCCTGTGATGCCCAAGGCATATTCTCTACCTTCCAGACACTTAGAGCTTGGAGTAAGGGTAGAGGAAATACGTAAGTAATTTCACTACTCTGTCGTAAGTGCCGTAACAGTTGTGACTCTTGCTCTATTTAGATGGTTAATCTAGACATAAATGAGAGGTTTAGAACCAACAACAATCATTTCTATTCTCCTTAGTGTGTTCGTGGTTTAGGGATTTTCTTGCTGGCTGGCAAGATACAGTGACACAGAGGACACTCCTTGGTCCAAAGGAATGGGGATTTGGAATAATTATTAGATACATTGTGAGACTGGCATTACGAGAAAACAGTGGGCATTATGACAAACTATATTGTAGGTTAGTGTTGAATTCTGTCCCCCAAGAAGATACATGAAAGGCCTAAACCCTGGCACCTGTGAGTGTGACCTTATTTGGAGATAGAGTCTCTGTAGATACGTGAAGTTAAGCCGAGGTCATTGGGGTGGGCCTGAATTCGATTTGACTGGTGTCTTTAGAAAAGAGGGAGCATCATGTGATAACAGAGATACGGGGGGCACATGGCCAGATGAAGATGGGGGCAGGAAATGAAGCCAGGAAACACCTGGGGCTCCCAGAAGCTGGAAGGGTAGGAAGAGTTAGTGTGAGCATTTAGCAGATCATGATTTAGCAGATCTCAGACTTCTAACCTTCAGAACCATGAGACAATACATTTCTGTTGTTGAAGCCACCCAGTTTGTGGTGCTTTCACGGCCACGTCTGAGGTTGATTTGGTGATCAAATGAGGTAACGCGTATGTGTGTTAGAATTGTTACTACTGAAAAGTTAAGGCCCTGTAAATGTTGCCTAGGACTTTTTTTTCGCTACCTAGTGTAATGCTTAGTGGAGCGTTCTCACGAGTTTCAATGAAGTATGTAAGAGATGGCTATGTGCATATACTTATTAACAGAAATCTCTAATCCACTGTGAATACGGATTGTCAGATCCTCGGAAAAGGTCAGTTTTGCTTTGTTTCGCTTTGTTCTGTTTTAGTCACTTGGCCGCATTGCCATTCTGTGTCTGGTAGAGCATCTGACGGTAGAAGGAAGCACCAGGAAATCCTGCTGTCGAGTAGAGACATTTCCACTACCAGTGTATTAGTTTCCTACAGCTGCTGTAACAAAGTACTGCAGATCGGGTGGCTTAAAACAGCAGAAATTTACTCTGTCACAGTTCTGGAGGTTAGAAAGCTGAAACCCAGGTGTTGGCAAGATTGGTTTCTTCTGAAGGTTCCGAGGGAGAATTTATTCCCTGCCTTTCTTAGTTTCTGGTGGTTGTCGGCAGTTTTGGCATTCCTTAGTCTGTGTCAAGGCAACTCCAATCTCTGCCTCCGTCTGCACATGGTGTCCTCCCCTTTGCGTGTGTCTGTCTTTTCTCTAATTTTAAGGACACCCTCATATGGAATTAGGGCCCACCCTCATCCAGTGTCACCTGATCTTTACTTGATTACATCTGCAAAGACCCTATTGCCAGATATGGTCACATCACAAGTACTGAATGTTAGGACTTCAACCTATCTTTGTGGGGGGGTACACAATTCAACCCACGACAACCAGTATCTACACTTCAGGGGTGTTTGGGGAGCCTCAACCGTTGTTTTTTATAGATATGCACCGATCGATATGTATCTTATCATAACATTTGATACGTTCTGTGCAGTTTGCCATTGGCGTAGAGAAATGAACATGTTCTCATTTAAAAAAAATAGCATTTCATCAACATTTTTGAAATAGTTTTAGAAACTCTTTAGGGAAACAATATCTAGATGATAATGCATGAATGCTGTATTTGAACATTTTGTGCTTGTAAAATAAATTTTACAGTCTAGAATTTCCAACTTCAAGGAAGAAATACGAGGGAGAAAAGTAGTCATTGAAACAAATTTTTTCTTTTGTTGTACTTTTTTGTGGGCCTTCGTCTTGAACTACTTCCGTATTCTTTGAGTATTCAGTTTTCAGTTATATGACTGTTTGCTAAGCAATTATGCAAATTATCTTTTTAGGTGAGAGATTAGATGAGCCAAATGGTAAAATACTTTAAACTCTAATATTTTTGCATGATAATCTATTTTTTTTAATTTCCCAAAGAAATACCTATTAATTTGTTCAGCCAAGCAATTAAACAATGCCAACAGATAGATTATACCTATTCTTAAAAATTATAACTTTCACAAATACTTCCAAAATTAGCGCAGTGTAATAAGAAAAGTTCTGACTTGTGAATGACCTCAGATTTTAGTTTACTCTTTTATAAATGCAGATTAAATTCCCAGCCCTAACGCCATTGCCAAAATTAAAATTCTCTACACTGGTAAAATGCCTTATGGGGGGGAGTTTTTGACATGGCAGATATTTAAAACATGGTGTTCTCTTCCCCTTTCTGTATCTTGATAAACCACTCGGAGATGCCAAGTAAACACTACCAGATACATGTTACTGTTTTGTTTTTGCTTATGTTTTTTCTTGTGGGGCGATTAAAGGGGTAAGGACGAGATTGCTTGATTCTTGCTTTTATGTTTTGTTGTTGAAATTATAAATGCACGGGTTTGGAGTTATTTTGTAATTCTGGTTGAGGTAAGAAGGAGAATTTAACTATGGAAAACATTTGGGCCTTGGAAGCACCATCAGTCAGTAGTTTTCAGGTGATCAATAGAATATATGTGAGAATCCCCATCATAGGCAGCTGTCCAATAAACTATTACTTACACAATGTCCTTCACATTGTAAAAGGATAAAAATACAGATGATGTTCACTCATTCTGGTAATTTCCAGGAAACGACTGACTCACTGAAACATAGGTGGTGTATCTGGAATATAAATGCCCAGACTAATGGGGCTGATTTTATCGTCCTTAAAGCAAAATCAAAGTCAATAATTTACTACCACTGAAGAGAAGGCTGCTTTAGATCCAGGCCACTTACCACAGAAAGGATACGGGATGAGGTCATTTGTAAACCGTGGCCATAAGCTAACAGATGGTGAGACAATTTCTGTGTTTGTCACAGAAGAAATTTTTGACTTGTACTGATCTGTACACAGTGCAACTGAATAATTTGGATGGCCTGGTTATAACTTATGTGGATGTTTCCCAGTCACCTGCTGTTTTTTCTGTCATGCTGACTACATACAGATCTTCGACATACAGTGTCATGTTTCCCAGAACAGTTTGGCATTGTGTAAGAATATCTTCCAATTCATAGAGAAAAGATCCATCCAGTAATAGTTATATAAGAACATATATACATACGTATATGTGTATGTGTATATATGTGTGTGTAGTTAGTAGAAATATCTGAAAATTATCATATTACCTCTGGTCACGTATAGGTCAACATACTAAGAAAACACTCGTAAACATTTTGCGGGGACCAGGGGAACGATGATTTTTTTTTTAAATGTCCATCGAGGTACTTACAGGAGACTTTATTCGGGTCACCTAGCATTTTGCTGAATACCGTAAATGTCAGGAAAAGACAAGGCAGTCACTTTCATGTTCCTCATGAAGTACAGAGGAGGGGTCAATGGCTAAAGAGACCGTATCAACGCATTGTGGTAAATGGTATCACGATGGCACTCTCGGAGCATTTGGAGGTGGTGGTCAACCCAACCTGCAAAGACAGAAGAGCTTTCTGGGGCGGGGATGAAACCTAAACTGGGTTGTAGAGATGAATAGGATTTCGGTGCAGGATATGGCCTTCCCGGTAAAGGAACATCTTGAGACAAGGCACAAAGCAACGTGGGTCTGAGAAAAAAAATACACTGCTATAGTCTGGCTAGGTGGGTGAAGTCCCTGAAGAGTGATATAGTGGAGAAATCTTGGAAAGCTTGTGACTCGAAGGTGAATTTCACCTTGATCAAATTCCTAGTGGGGAGCCCTTAATGTCAATTACAAACTGATGTAAGTAAATTTCATCATTCACGTTTATTAGGTTTGTTTGTTTGTTTGTTCGTCTGTGTATTTGTTTGGTAGACTTCTGTATCTTCCAATAATTAGATGTAGGTCTAACCACTACAGAGGGTTTATACACAAACAAAAAAACCCCAAGTCTCAGTCCTAATTCCGCTACCCAATAAAACACTTATTAAACAGCATGAGCAAAAAGCAATCATGTGATCTGCGAATTAAATGTGATCCTCAGCTTCCTGTCCTTTTAGGTTCTCTAACAAGATCTTAAAGGCTCATGTGCAGGTGTGATACTATTTCGGCAGCAAGGCATGGTTGCATATCCAGTCCGACTCAGGCAGCACAGTCCTGTGTCAGCAACTGACAAAGAAGGCCTCTTTCGGGCTAGGTCATTGTTCTTAATGGAAATGTATTCGATATAGACTGCTGCCTTTGATTCCTTGCACCCTGTTCAGGAAGTGTAGAGGTGCCCACTCAGTATTAGTAGCCTTTCCATAGATATTGAATGCTTCTCATTTTGCCAATGAAAAATCATTTCGGTAATTCGATAAACAAACTCTCTGGTGCTGAACAGAGAGGAGGACCATCGAAGCGCTTTCAGCGAGTGGAAGTCAGTTTTGGGTTAGTCCTTCAATTGACGACTCACCCTTTAGCTCACCAGACACATCCTCCGTTAGGACTCTCCAGATGTCCACTCACCACCTCGAGGGGATAGAGTGAAATAACTAACACATACATATATACCGTACTGTTGAGACAAAGTGTTTTACAGTGAAATATAGGCATCGTCACATTGAGTTTTAAACAGGAGATTGGGATTAGCAGATTCCAGTTTTTCAAAGCTAACGTTGAAGGCTGAGCGAGTCATTTGGCAGAGGACAAGGGGATGTACAGAGGCCACGTGGCAGGTTATTACAACAGTAGGTGCTAAACCATTTTTACTAAGAGAGAAGAAGCAGAAACATAGAGAAATGCGTGTCTATGCTATTGTGTTAGATTCTAAAAGGAAATTGTGTTAAACGTTATTAGCAATAACGTAGATGTTAGTAGATGTGCAGTTACAAACATATAACCTATGCATAGATATTTGTGTCTATATTTTATTTATTTTATCTGTGTATATATTTGTGTGTATATTTTTACTAAGAAGAAGCAGAAACATGGAGAAATGCGTGTCTATGCTGTTTTCTTAGATTCTAAAAGGAAATTGTGTTAAACGTTATTAGCAATAACGTAGGTGTTAGAAGGTGTGCAATTACAAACATATAACCTATACATATATATTTGTGTGTATATCTATCTTTCTATTACGTGTGTGTGTGTGTGTTTGTTATTTGGTAGGCTTTACATATATGTATACATATATACATTTCATATTTTACATATATATCTATATTTATATTTATATATTTTTCCTACCTAATAAAAAACAGTCAAGGATTTTATCAAATTAATAGCTCTTCTAATGAGTTTGGTCAAAAGGCCTATTATGCCAATTTGATTGTTCTCATCTGTTTATTGTTTGCCTCCATATCCCTGTACGATGCGGGAGAAGTCACCTCTCCAAAACCCTTCCAAGGAATCTTCACCTACCTTGAAAATAATATAAAACGGGCAGCTTGTTGTAAATCTAATCAAAGTTCTAATATATTTTGAATAGTTACATAGTTTCTAAAAGGTGAAGGGCAGTGGAGCTAATTTAAAATGCTAACAAGGTTGTAGTTAATCAATTGTAGCAATTAGATGGTTAATAGCTGGGTAGTAAATCATCACCAGGCAGGAAAGATTTCTGCTTAGTACACAATTAATTGGAAGCTGGCAACATCTTGCCATTATCTATTACGTCCCAACAGCTATTGTTTATGTTTCCTTTATCATCTGATGATACAGTTTGATCGTTTCCCTACAACTCTTTCTTCACGAAAAAATCAAAAGGAACATTCTGACAATGTGGTGATGAAAATACTGTGTCTCACATGTAAAGTAAATGGAGTGTTACTGACCGCTTGGAAGTAGTTGGTGAGAAACTCGATTTACTGTCTTTCCCTTCTCGAAACTTCAATAAAGATTATTGTCTCTGTAACTAATTCTGGCATTTAATATCACATTAACTTTCACTGTCACTTAATTGTTCCATATGTGCCTGGTGTTCCCCCATAGCTTTTAAGCCCCTGTGCCTTGTTCGTCTTTTGTGATGCCTCGTCCCAGCCCACGTTATACCCATTCAGTAAATATCGATAATGTAACTGAACAGAAGTGAGTTTGTGACATCTTCTCTCAGTGACCTAGTAGATTTGGAATCACAAAAAATGCCCAGCAATATCTAACTGTCATCTCTACAATTTGGATTTCTGCAGACGAATCAGTGGTGGCCTCAGCTAAGGGCTACCATGAGTGACCTCCCTTTTCGATGAATAACGAAACCAGGAACTACACACACACACACACACACACACAATTACCCTGCTGTAAAATTCTAATTGTTTGCTTAAACACCAGGGAAAGTATGTTACAAATCTTCACTTCATTCCTTTTTCCAACTTACCTCAGCCAAGTAGGAGTAGTTTTTAAGGATCTTCACTTGCCCTGTCTACCTTGGGGTAAAAACAGAGTCAACACGGATTTATGTGTTTTCATTACATTGAATCGTTTGTCCAGACCATTATGGTTGGAAGCTTGCAGCCTGCCACATCACTGAGGCCACTGAAATGAACGGATCTTTCTGCATTAGAAAAATGAAACAAATTCAAGTCTGGTCCCATTATGTCCCTGAATAAAGCACAGTCTACTGCCAGCCATCCCGGGACACAGGCAGTTCCTCCATTTGCAAACACGCTTATATGGCCAAATATGGTCTTTCCAAATTCTTGCCCGAATCTGGCAAATACTTCCTGCTTTACTTCACCTTAAGACTTTATTCGCTGGAATTGTGAATGGCTGAACCCATTAGTTTACCCAGCTCTCCTAAAATTTCACCATATATCCCACGAATGTTAGTTATTCCCACTCTGGGAATCCCAGGGTCTCCTCTTGGGTTCAGCAGGTGAACAAGTGTTTTCAGAGGTAAATTGGACAACATCACCACCTTTCTGGAAAATGTCAATGTCTGTTCAAAATTTCCATATTATAACGAAATAGGCTAAAATCCCAACTTCCTCCCACTCCTCGGGAGAATTGGGTTCCACTTGCATCGGGCCTTTGCATGTTGTCCTTTGTTGACTGGGGCCTTACCACACTGGCGCCTTTATTCTTTCTAACTCTGGCCTGTTCCCGTCTTTCTGCTTGCGTGTTCTCCAGCACTGGCATGCCTTCTTTCTGGAAGGTTCTCCACTGAGAAGGTCATGGGGGTAGGCTCCTGTCAATGCTACCGGCTCAACTTTCATGTTGCTTTCTCAGAGAGGCCTTCCCTGGCCATCTTGTTTCTAGTAGCCAACCAACATGAGGCACCTCTTCTCTTTCGCTCAGTTTACTCCTTGTTTGTTAGCTTCCTATGTATTGCTGTCTAAAATTGTCTCATTTATTTCTTTACCCGTGTCCCTTCCTTCTCTCCTGACAACACTGTAAATATGAGGACTAAGGCCTTATCTGATGTATTTATAGCTGTGTCCTCAGGACCAAGAACCCTGCCCAGCACATAGGTACTCAGTGACAGTTTCCTGATGAGTGACTAATGTTCAGTCAATAGAATCCCGACTTTCTTTTTCATGGACTTAGTGACTTTCTTAAGCCCCTCACTTAGCTGATTTCTCCTTGCAATTCCTTTTCCTTGTTTGTATTGCTCCCTACTTCTAACAATTGCCTTCCATGCCTTAGCTGTTAATGATTACCACGTTGACAAAAAAATAATTATTTTCCAAATGTTTTCATCAATTGCAATGTTAGCTCATTTCCAAAGGAATTTTCCATCCATGAAGCCAGACCAGGAGAGTGCTAACATTATAGGAGCCTACTGTTGATTGTGTTCATAAACTCATGACATTTTCTAGCTTGGAGTGACTTCAGAGCGCATCTAGTACAAACTTGTATTTTACCCTTGAGAAAACTGCACGTTGGGCAGGTTAAATGATTTGTCAAAAGTCAGGTCACTAGTGAGTGGCAGCTGAGACAGAAACCAAAGTTCTCTAGGCCTTGCTGTGTCCAGATTACAGAGGAGCACCAGTGGCTTCTAAGTCACTAATGTCTCAATGGTGCAGCTGGGTGTCAAGTTACGACAAGGAGCCGGTCAAGGGCATCAGAGTTATTAGACTGTGGAATGGTTCATGGGGAAACGTAGAATTACGTGAATGTTTTCCCACTGTTTTCTGTTTCCAATGAGGTTTTGATTCAGTGTTTAAGGAACATTTAGAGAACAGAGCCCAAGAGATCTGGCCTCAAAGACCCAAGCAGTACAGTGAGAGTGAGTCAAGAACCTTTCCTAAATTCAGAAAATGATCTGGAGGCTTTTGATATATAATTTACAGTATCAGATTGACAGCCTGGAAATTAGTATCTTCAGCTGAGGAATACCTGAAAATCTCAGACTGAGCACATTCAAGGAACTCGATGAAGATAAACAGCACAGAAAGATGAGCGGGTTAGTAAAGTAGAAAACTATCACTTGGGCCTGGTGTTTGATTTAACACATTTGCAGAAATTTCTTTCGGGCGGGGATTCTGTTCTGCTCATCATCGAAACCCAGCATACCGCACAGTGCCTGGAACCTAGAAAGCAGTAAATAAATTGTTGAATAAATACACAAGTACGTATGGCTTCCTTTTTATTTTTCAATAAAAACAGTAATCATTTTAATAGTAATCATTTTTTTTTGTTTTTAAGATTTCTTTCTATAGTAGATATAGTTAAGCATCCAAGTATCTTAGATAATAGTATAGTTAGTGCTGACTCCCCACCTTGAATTACACCATTATTCCCACTGAGCACCTACCATGCCCTGCAGAATTAGCCTGTAGATTCACTTAGAACAGAGACCAGAAATCATAAAGCAAATTCTCTGCTTTCTTTTATGGATAGTTAATGCCAGAACTCAAACTCAACAGAGAAGTTTCAAAATAGTCTTGTAGCAGAAGCCTCAAATTTGTTTCAACAGACCTCACGCAATTGAAATGGTATTATCTTGATCCTGCAAAAGCAGGTACTGTTTTTATATTTAATGCTGGTAATAAAAAGCTCATTATGCAAAAACACCATTTCACATATCCTAAAACTTGTTTTCCCTTTATATGTTATGACTTTGTTCACCTTGCTATTATACTTAAACTCAGAATTTATCATGTGTACCTTGCTGCTACCCCATCAAATCAGCAGGGGGAAAAAAAAGTATCCTATGTCAGCTACCTAAATAAGCTTCATTTTTGTCTCTTGTTGGAATTGTCTCCTGATTTTGTTGTTGTTGTTGTCATATAATGCTCTGTGGCTTTTAGAAGAAAGAAAAATTCAGTGTGTTTGTAATTTAAATGTTTACCCACGTTGTTCTTCAGATGGCAGCTTTTCAAGTATTCTTTAAAATTGATTTGACCACCATATAAAAATATAAACTTGATATTTAAGGTATGTGAAAGAGAAGCTACATTTTCAAAAATCGATATTGTATTCAGAAAAGCTGCCGTCTTCTCACAGTTGCAGTGTATTAATGGAAAAGATCTTAACTGGGGTTCAGGGTAGGAATTTTATTGTGGCTGAAAAGAGTCTCTAATGAGATGTATAGACTAGCTTTGTGAATAGCTCCTGTCTCAAAAATCCATGCTAAATAGGCATTTACTTAGTTTTGTCAAACATTCAGGAATCAAGACCCTCAGCTGTTTGAATTTTTGAGAACTACAAACTTGGCCAATGTCAAATTTACCTATTGCCATCAATGTAAGTATTTATCCAGGAAGTCCTGAATCATGCCATAAAAATGGAATATTTACAGGGGCACCTGGGTGGCTCAGTCGGTTAAGGATCCAACTCTTGATTTTATCTCAGGTCATGATTTCACGGTTCATGGGATCAAGCCCCATGAACTCACTGCAGAGCCGGCTTGGCATTCTCTCTTTCCCTCCCTCCCTGCCCCTCCCTGCTCACAAGTGCACATGCTCACACTGTCTCAAACTAAGTAAAAAAACCTTTTTTTTTTTTAAATTTTTTTTTTCAACGTTTATTTATTTTTGGGACAGAGAGAGACAGAGCATGAACGGGGGAGGGGCAGAGAGAGAGGGAGACACAGAATCGGAAACAGGCTCCAGGCTCTGAGCCATCAGCCCAGAGCCTGACGCGGGGCTCGAACTCACGGACCAGACCGCGAGATCGTGACCTGGCTGAAGTCGGACGCTTAACCGACTGCGCCACCCAGGCGCCCCCCTTTTTTTAAAAAATGGAATATTTGTGAAGAAAGCATACTTTCTTCAGTTCTCTGTTTTTGGTTATTTTATTTTTTTTGTTGACTTTATTGTCTTATTTTATTAGTATATCCAAAAAGCCAAAAGCACAAGAAATAACACTAAAAGTCATACATTAGATTTTTTTTATTTAAAATTTCCGACTCTAAAAATCTACCTTTAGACTTTGAAATAATTCCAATTACTCATTCTCCTTACCTGTTTGAACTAATGAGGTTTCATGTTACAAATAAGATTAAACGAGAATTACCTTGTTTTACTGCCTTTTCGAAGGTGAATACATTGGCATTAAAAAAGTTGTTGCTGCTTTCTAGTAGTTGATATTGAGTGATTAAAATGCGTAGTTGTGTGGGACGAATAGCCTGGACTGAGAAGACAGAGGGGTGAATAGGAAGATTGGAAAGAAGCCAGAGAAGAAGGAAAGATGAAAAGGGGGGCTCTCAGCAGGAGGCTGGTATAGGGAGGGGTGAAGCCATGGGGAGATAACTTCCCACATCTTCCATATCTGCTTCTTTTTTTTTAAGTTTCCTTTTATTTATTTTGAGAGAGAGAGAGAGAGAGAGAGAGAGAGAGAGAGCGAGCAAGCAGAGGAGGGGCAGAGAGAGAGAAAGGGAGACAGAATCCCAAACAGGCTCTGCACTGACCACCCCAGACACTGGGTTCAAATTCACCAACCGTGAGATCATGACCTAAGCCAGAATCAAGTGTCAGATGCTCTACCAACTGAGCCGCCCAGGTGCTACCACCCTCCCTCTCCACATCTGTCTCTTGATAATTTATAAAAGGCTCCACACGGCCCACACATAATCATACAGAAACCCCAATTGCTCAAAACCTGAGGGATCTTGGTATGCATTTGCCCCATAATTTGAAAACTATGGACGGCTGATCAAAAGGAGGGAAAGCTCCTCTGGGAACAAGTATTAACATAAAAATATAGAACTTTAAAGAGTTTTTAGAAAGCATTTTAGATGTTTGCCTAGAGACAGTAGTGACTGGAGGGGGAATAAGTATTCAGAGTCCTGGATTCAGTAAATGCATTGATAACAAAAAAATAACAAGGTAAAGACATAAACCACATCTGAAGATAGAAGGTGTTTAAGACTCTGAAAGTAGGGGCGCCTGGGTGGCGCAGTCTTAGGTTAAGCTTCCGACTTCAGCCAGGTCACGATCTCGCGGTCCGTGAGTTCGAGCCCCGCGTCGGGCTCTGGGCTGATGGCTCAGAGCCTGGAGCCTGTTTCCGATTCTGTGCCTCCCTCTCTCTCTGCCCCTCCCCCGTTCATGCTCTGTCTCTCTGGGTCCCAAAAATAAATAAAAACGTTGAAAAAAAAATTAAAAAAAAAAAAGACTCTGAAAGTAGGAGAGAGTAACGGGTAAAGAGCACAGAAAATGACCTCATGAAGCTCTAGAGGTGACCATTTATAACTGTTACATACAATTTAGATGGTAAAGATGTTGTATAAGTTAATATATCCAGGTGTCAAGGGCATAGGTTAAAATGTGGCCTTTGTAGAAAGGCTAGGACTCTGGGTAAAATATTTAGGACTACCCAGTGCAAGAGTAGTAACACTGACTAGTAAATAATTTTAAATAACGATGATGGTATTTGAACAATGGATTTCAGGTGTACTCCCGAATTCTGAAACTCTGCCCTTATAGTGGTGCTGAAATATGCGTAATTTCCTTTCCTCAAGGTATCTCAGTGTGTTTTCTAGAATTAAAACTGGCTCTCCAAACTCAGTCACCTAAACCCCTTCATTTTGTGTAATGCTGTTATCTTTTACCTCCTGAGTTATCACAAAATCTATTTTTATTTTCCAAAGGAGTAGAGGGTGTATATATTAAGTGCAGCTAAATGGACCGAGAAAGGAACCCAGATGTTTAACCATGAAATCTAAATTTGAAACAGTCTCTGGAAATATGCTGAAATGTTTCCAAAATATCATGAAGATCAAAACAAATTGCAGTTGAAATGACCTTCACTGGGAGAAGTATCAACAATGTGGAATTTATTTGGAAAACATTCCTCTTTATTTCTTTCTAATCTTTTTAACCTTACCATGATAAATTACCATTGATAAACCAAAAATATAAATTTCTGGGATATCATTCTCACCAAAAAACAAGTCAACATAATTATACATTATAAGCTATACAATAAGTCAGCATAATTTATAAGTTATAAAATTAAAGCTTTTAAAAATTTTTTTTCTTTTATTTTTCTACATTTTTATTTTATTTTTGGGACAGAGAGAGACAGAGCATGAACGGGGGAGGGGCAGAGAGAGAGAGGGAGACACAGAATCGGAAACAGGCTCCAGGCTCCGAGCCATCAGCCCAGAGCCCGACGCGGGGCTCGAACTCACGGACTGTGAGATCGTGACCTGGCTGAAGTCGGACGCTTAACCGACTGCGCCACCCAGGCACCCCAAAATTAAAACTTTTAAAAACTTAGTTTGAAACACATATGTACTTCAGTATACATTGTGGTAATTCCCCAGATTAATCTTACCCTCACTGCTCACCCATGTTTACAGATATTTTCAGCTATGCATCTGTTAGATAACAGGTGGAGCTTAGAGCAAGGCTAGATGATAATGTATTTTAATTTTATGAAAATAATAGAAATAATCATCATACCTACTTGGCAGTTGAGGCAGAAGGTTACATAAGTTTGCCAAAGATTAACAGGTTATGGGACCAGGAGTTCTGTCTCCAGGACTCCATACTCTTAACTTTATATTATGAAAACTGTATACAGTTGGCCCTTGAAAAATGTGCAGGTTAGAGGCATTGACACGCACAGTTAAAAATCCACTGAAAATTTTGGCTATCCAAAACGTAACTCCCAATAGCCTACTGTTGACTGGAAGGAAGGCTTACTGGTCACATAAAGAGTTGATTAACACTTATTTTGTGTGTTATCCTTGTTATAGACTTTATTCTTAGCATAAAGTAGAGAAAAGAAAGTGTTATTAAAAGAACTGTAAGGAAGAGAAAATACATTTATGGTACTGTATTGCATTTACTGAAAAAAAAAAATCCGCACATAATGTTCAAGAGTCCAGTGTATGTCATACCTATAGACACACTCTCAAAGTTAAAGTTATAATTTGAAGAAAATGTATCTCAGTTGGCGGCCGTGATTCTGAAATCCAGTAATCACAAAACCAACTTATACTTCTTGAAATCCTGTTCATTGACATCAGTGAAATATAACGAAATAATAAATAGGACTCTAATAAAAGTGGGTGCCAATCTTTATGCTGCATGTAAGGAATAGATTATTTCTCCATAGAGAAGGAGCCATTTTTGGTGATATCTAGCAAGTACATTGGAAAACATCTAACAATATGGTGAAGGTTATTTTGGAAACCTCATGTAAGTAGAAGCATGTAGTATTTATCCTTCCATGACTGGCTTGTTTCACTTAGCATAATATCTTGAACGTCCAACCACGTTGTAATGTATTACAGCATATCCCTTTTTTTTGGAATGCTGAATAATATCTCATTATAGTTATATCTACTTTTTTAATCTCTTCACCCATCAGTGGACATTTATGTTGTCCATCTCAGCTGTTGTGAATAGTGCCTCCATGAACATGGGAGTGCCAATATCTCTTTGAGATTCTGATTTCAATTCTTCTGGATAAAAATTTCAGTTATGCGAGATGAATCCATTCTAGAGATCTGTACAACACTGGGTGTGTAGATAACAGTACTGTGTTTATACACTTAAAATTGGTTAAAAGGGTGGATCTCATGGCAGGTGTTCTTACCACACTGATATAAAATGAAATAAATATATGGAAGGCAACATTACTAAGGTCATTGGAAAGCACTGGGAAAAATAAAGGATTTAGACTACAGGATCATGGCAAAACTCAGAAACAAAAAGTCAAACACTGTGTAAAAGACTCAGTCAAGTGTGGAGGTTCCTTCTCTGCTTTTGAGGGAGGACCAAGACATGGCCCTACCAGAATCCCAACATTTAACATTTACTTGCGCTAAAATACTTTGCCTGAACATTTGAAACCTGTGACAATAATAGTAGGAGGGAAGAACTATTTGTTATCCCCATTTCTTTCATGAACAAAGTGAGATAAGCAGATATTAAGTAACTTGACCAAGTGAATTGCTGCTCATAAAGGGCCAAGCCAGCGTAGAATAAGGTGGCCTGATTCCACAATCATAGATCTGCGTCGCAATGCCACAGTGCCTCCTAGGAATTACTAGCACTTGTAGGCATGATTGGGGTCTATAAAATGAAGCATAGCAGAATTTATGACAGGAAAAAATTTATTTCCTCTGAAGAAATAAAAGATGACCAACTATAGTAGCATAACTTCTTCAGACACTGGATCACATTGATAAAAACACAGAACAGAAGAGCTAATAACATCATTGAGTTTACTGAAATCTTTCTAGGTTAATGATAACTTTTTAGGAAATACACGTTGGAGAATTTTTGTTAATGTTTCTTCTGATATGTTTACGAGAACCAGTAGAGGGAGCTTTTAACCATGAGTTTATATTCCATTAAGAAAAGAATCAGTCGAATAAAGTGTGATGAAAGGTAAAACAATCCTTAACATGATATTGATACAAAACTGTAAGGAATCCATAAAGATCTTTCCTTCTGGCAAGTTACTTTAGAAATCGATTGCCAGGCATTTTTGACTGCTCACCGTGTATCCATTGCTGTTCTGTTACAAGCTACAGGACAATTGTCCTGGGTAACTAGACATGGCCAGCTGATATCTTACTTGAGAAGAGTTTTTGGCATTTAAGAAACACATAGTGGGTTAATGCATTTTATGGATAATAGAATATTACCAGCAATTGTGACAGAGGAGGTAAGCAAACAAGAGTTAGGCCAGATAACAAAGCATATTCGCTGGTTCTAGAACAAAGGATATGGCTCCATGGTGAAAAACCTCAAGATTCTTTTCAGTGGAGAAAACATTGGGAGCAAAACCTCCGATGTTGGAATGAGCCCAGAGGGAGAGAAATCACACGTGAATAACCAAAGTACAGGGTTAATTTGAGAGACGTAGGATCAGACTTGACAGTCATGTCAGACTGTGAGTACAGGCAAAGAGTCCATGCGGTCGGTGGTAGGAAACGAGAGAGCTCTGTAATAGGGTAACCAGAGGAATGGGGAGTGTGCACGTGTGGGCGTGAGGAGGACAGAGTTGGAGGATAGTCAGGAAGTGGAAGAGATTGGAAGGAAGAAACCCAACAATAGGCAATAGCAATAATCCAGGCGGCAAGTGATTAATTTTGCTAGAAGTGTTGGCCTGTTGTGCACACCATATAATAAACTCTTTTTACAAACCACCATTTCAGAGTGCAGTGATAACAATAACAATAATAATTATGTGTGCTTTCACTCTTTTGCTTCTCCTTTTAGACCGCATTAAAAAAAAAAAAATTCAGCTAGTTTTGGCGGTGCTCCAGGGAGCCAGTTTGTGGAATTTTCTTCCATCTGCCTTTACTTTCATGGTTTACTGACTGCTTAGTTTGCAGTTCCTTTTATTTGTGTATTTCACCATCCCGTAAATAAATAATATTTATTGCTCCAAAGTAGCGACCAGATATGATGAAGATAGATGTCCAGCATTAGCTCCCATCGTACATAAATAGTCTCCTTTAGAAGGACTTCTCTGCAATTCACACCCAGCGCAGGCACCCCGAGTGTTCCGGACTCGTGGAGGAACAGACAAGGTGAAACCCGTCGTAGAGATGATGGAGGTGACTAATGGAATCTGGTGAGAGTGCAAAAGATAATCTGGGGTCTTCATTGCCAGGCCAAAGGGTAATAAGGAGCCACTGCAAGGTTTTAAGTAGAAGGTGATCCTGTCATGTGGATGCTGGGAAGATTGAGGTGGGGACTGCCTTTCAGACAGTCCTGAGAGGGGAAGGCTGGCAGAGAGAGAGAAATCCAGAGGCTACACATGTGAATTGGTTTCAATGGGAATGAAGAAGAGGAGCTAAATGAGGTCATGAGAAAACAGTAAAAACCAGTGATTTAAGGTGTGAAGAATGAAGGGGAAAGTATGAAAGATGACTGATAAGCAGAGGTTTTTTTTTTTTAATGTTTATTTATTTTTGAGAGAGACAGAGACAGCATGAGTTGGGGAGGGGCAGAGGGAGAAGGAGACACAGAATTGGAAGCAGGCTCCAGGCTCTGAGCTGTCAGCACAGAGCCTGACACGGGGCTCGAACTCACAAACTGCGAGATCATGACCTGAGCTGAAGCCAGATGCTTAACCGACTGAGCCACCCAGGCGCCCCTGATAAGTACAGTTTAAATGATTGGCACCCTAATGAAAATATTCAGGAAGAGGACCAGCACTTAGTCTAAAATTGTGAATTTGATTTGGGCAAATGGATTTGAAGTACTAGCAGGAGAAATAGACAAATGTACAAATATTTGAAAGACATTAATATTCTCATAATGTGATGGTCTAGATCTCGTAAAGGAGACTAGCATTCTTTTTTTTTTAATTTTTAAGTCTATTTATTTATTTTTGAGAGACACAGAGACAGCGTGAGCAGGGGAGGGGCAGAGAGAGAGAGGGAGAGACAGAATCCCATGCAGGCTCCACACTGTCAGCACAGAGCTGGACATGGGGCTTGAACCCATGGAAACACGTGATCATGACCTGAGCTAAAATCAAGAGTCGGATGCTTAATTGACTAAGCTAACCAGGCGCCCCAAGGAGACTAACATTCTGAAGGTTGAATAGCTTTCAACTTTTTAAAATACAGAAGTCACTAGAAATGAGATAATGTTGGCAGCGGAGGAGATATTTGGCTGAAAATAGTGAAACTTTTGTTTTTCTCAAGCATCTGCATTGAAACTCTGGTAGGTTTTTCATGATCCTTTTTTTTGTAATCTGAAATCCAGAATTAACTTTGGGACATCAGTCAATATGCTATCAACTCTGACATAGTGGAATTGATTAGTAAAGAACAATGCTCATGAATTAGAATTAAAATTTCCCCTTTCTTCTTATTATGGGGGACGCATGTCAGTGTCCAGAGGGGATACAGATGGGTTTATATGACAAGAGACTTGACATGATGGCTCATTTGTCTCCTTTGAAATTGAACCATCAGTGGACCTAATTGGCAGAAGTTACAGATGCCCTTTTTTTTCTGAACTTGACACCGTGGCCTGTTTCGCCAGAGATATTTGTCATCCCCAGAATTTGTGAAGAAAGGCATCTTATTACGCCCTGGCAATTAGATCACGTGATACATTGTAGATTTTTTGCACTTAGCTAAAAAGAATCAATCATTTTAGAAGAACATTTTGGAGGCCCCGTTGTCACGTGCTATTTTTTCTCTGTACTCCCACTTACACAGTGACTATGTTATCACGCGTCTTCAGTATTTGCCTTAAAACACAAACATCCACGACACAAGCCTCTGGATAAAATTACATGAATAAAATCGCAATAAGACAATACATGGCCTTCAATTAACACTAACGAATGGTGTACCCATCGTAGACCTGATGTTTTTAAGCACCAAGCACGTAGGTGATTTTAAGTACTAGCAGGAGAAATCGGCAAACGTACGAATCTTTGAAAGACATTACTAATATGGCAAGAAAACCAAGTCCCAAATCATGACAGAAACAGAAACTGTCTGGGAAACCCCACTTTGGCACTGACTTGTGTTATTGTTTGTATCGTTGTTAATGATTTTTACTTAAGTTTGCAAGAATTCAGGAAGAGGGTTCTTTAAAACTCGCCTCAATCAAAAATGCACTTAGGGGCGCCTGGGTGGCGCAGTCGGTTAAACGTCCGACTTCAGCCAGGTCACGATCTCGCGGTCTGTGAGTTCGAGCCCTGCGTCAGGCTCTGGGCTGATGGCTCAGAGCCTGGAGCCTGTTTCCGATTCTGTGTCTCCCTCTCTCTCTGCCCCTCCTCCGTTCATGCTGTGTCTCTCTCTGTCCCAAAAATAAATAAACGTTGAAAAAAAAATAAAAAAAAAATGCACTTAAATCTTCAATGCCATTTTCACAAGATTGTTGCCAACCTGGTTATGTCTCAAATGATTAATGTTATAAGTGAGATATATACTAAATATTACCAACGAAGTAGGCCTTATTTGAAGGGATATTTTCCAGGGTTTCCATTTTCGTGATGATTGTTTTTCTCATTATTTAACGTTAGTAGAAAGATCGGAAACTGATTTTGGCTCATCTACTTTTTCCATTTAATTAGCAAGTACTTATTACCACATAACTACTATGTACTAAGTACTAGTTACAAGTACTTAGTATGTACTTAGCTCTGTGCTGCAGCTTTTATGATGCCAAAATTTCAAGGAGCAAATTACTCTTCTCAGTGTCCCTGCATTTTCTGAAAATGGAGTTGTGAGGACCTTTCCCCAGGTGTTTCTTGTAGTTTATTAAGACCTCTTATTTTGGAACTTTTTTCTTACCAAATGCAGGGGGACTCATGGTTCTTTTAAAGCTTTTTATGGTGGTAACATGCTTTTTGAAGAGCCCAGTTAAGTGATTGAATACCTCAGAAAAATGGTAGATTTTCTATCAAGTGGCCTTTCTACTGGTGTGGTTTTTGCACACGGAAAATTCTCCCTAAGAACATAGCTTCAGTTAAGACTTGCGAGGTCCCCCTTACCTTCAGAAGTGAGGGCTGAGAACAGTGGGAAGAATTTGTCCTCTGTATATAGAATGCTTGCATTCTATAAAGCAAATGGGAGTGATGTGTTTGTTGTTTTTGTTTGTTTGTTTTTAACAATCAGGATATGAGTATCTGAGAATAATCACTTGCAGAGCATGGAGACATTAAGGGAAGCATCTCATCATGTTCTTAAAGAAGCAACTAATATATTACTAAATTGTGTACCCAATATCAGATATCAAGGATTGAATCGATTCCAGAATTTTCACCTTATTTAGAAACGTTCCATTGCTAGGTACCCAGAGTTGGTTTTTGTGCCAGGCATTATTCCAAGAGCTTTTATTATTTATTATCTCACTTTATCCTCACGATAACACTGTAAGGTTGGTATCATTATATTTTCCAGAGAAGGAAAATAGGGCACTGGGGGGTTAAGTGACGTGCCCAGGGACACAAATCAGTTAGCTGATTGAACCAAGTTTTAAATCAAGGCAGCACAATATAGAAGCTTTGCCTTCTTGAAAGTCCATTGAGATTTATACGATTTGAAGAGAAACCAGAGATGAGCACTGGGTGTTATACGGAAACCAATTTGACAATAAATTTCACATATAAATAAAAAAAAAAAAAAAAAAAAAAAAGAAAGTCCATTGAGAGTAGCATTTGCCGTTGGTAGATAAGGGTTCCCTTTGCAAAAGAAGAGAAAACTGAGCTTATACGCAGCCTGTGAGTTCTGCCACCCACCAGATAGCCAAGGATGCACGGATCTTGGAAGAGACTCGTTAATCAAACAGATGTGGTTTCAATAATTATGAAATCTCTTCATTAAGCACTGGCAGTAAGTCATTACAATATCTTCTCCAGCCTTTGGGCTATGATCAACTGTAGAACATCTTCTCATTAGGATAATGGAGTTCAATAAAAGACTGTTCCATCATTCTCCATAACGGAGCAGAATGGAACTTTTTGTTAACGATAATCATTTAGCGATTCGTTTTATCTTTTTCAGATCTTGTTAATTCATTATTGTACAAGGTTAATTCTTCATGCATTTAGGTTTTGATCTTGACAGAATGCATTGGTCATAAAAGTTAACTTTGTAAAAGAAATCAAGACAGTTTAAATTAATGTTGGGAACATAATGAGTAGAAATTAGAGAAGTATTTTGTTTTAATTTGCTAGCCCAGAGAATTATTAATTAAAGCATGGTTTATGTATTTTAAATTAAGTTGTTCAGGGAATTTTTGACATATGTTATTTTTGTCAATGATTTTTCTGACAGACAAGACCAGGAGAATATTAAAATTATCTGAGTTTTATATGTATTAACAGTGATATAATCTATTACTAAGCTAACTCCTTAGTATCACGTGATTATCTCTATAACTGTATATTAAAGTCAACAGAATAATAGAACTATCAAAAGTCACAAAATACATGAATGGGGCCCCCCTCTGAATTTTTGCACACCCAAAGTTAACAATAATTACTAACTGTATATCTGCACTCATGATTTTCCCCTATGAAAACATTTACTTTATACAATTTTACCTACTGATAATTACAGTTAACTTACAATCTTCTGATTATTCCCACTTACCACTAGAGCAAAAGCACTGTCCTATTGTATCTTTGTAATCATGATTTTAATGGCACCGATATTTCATTGAGAAAATGCAGTTATGTAATTTAGCTATATTTTTATGTTTGAGAGTTGTATCGTTTCAAATATTTTTGCTATCATAAATAACCAAGCAATAAAAGATTTCTCGTATGACCTTCACCCCTCTATTTAGGATTATTTCTGTAGAAAATTATCCTGTAGACCCCAGAAGTAGATTTATTGAATCAAAGAGAATTAATATATCTGTAGCTCCTGAGATAGAGTCCCTGAATACTTAGGGAACATGTTTGATCTCTGTAGCCTTGGGACTGGCATAGTAACCAGTGTGCTCATTTTAAAGATGTCAAAACTTTTGAAAGTGTGTGTGTGTGTGTGTGTGTGTGTGTGTGTATGTGTGTGTATGCTTTATCTGAATGAGTAATAATAATCTTTTGTATTAGAATAGATGTTCATAGTTTCCATGAACTTTCACATATATTATCTGACTTGAAACCTACAACATACTTTCAAGAGGCACAAGGAAGGTGGTTTGAGCATCATTTTTCAGAGGGAAAAAGGGAGACGCAGAGAGATTAAGGTCATTGTCTGGATCTTAGCCTTACCTGAACTAGTGGTAATTTCATTACATCCCATCTGTGCACATAGGTGCTTCACTTAAGAAAGATTTGAAATCAGTTGATTGTCTTTTTCTTTTCCTTTCTGTGAATAATTGCTTTTATTCTTTGGGGGACAAGCTTACACTTACTGGAAATATTTTTGCCTTTTTTATAATGTATAGTGCATATCATTCCTTAATCATCACCGTGCAATTTTCCCAAATGCTTCATTCATGAAAAAATAATATTAACATATTTTGAGGACTTATTTTATAGTTTTAAAATAGCCATGAAAGGCAAAGGCCAAAGTAACTTATTTGTGTTACTTAATATATTTGAATATATCAGTTGAGAAAATTTTCAATTCTTTAGTTTTTTAAGTAATTTTTAGAAGACTAGTATTATAAAATCATTCCCATGAATGAGAGTCTTATGAATCTACCCATGGAAGTCCTGACATATGGTTTTAGATACATGCGGACATTTCCTAGTTTTATAAATGTAAGGAGTTGACTTAACTTTTGTGGAACTGTTTTCTTAAACTATAAAATTATTTTTTTTTTTTTTTTAATTTTTTTTTTCAACGTTTATTTATTTTTGGGACAGAGAGAGACAGAGCATGAACAGGGGAGGGGCAGAGAGAGAGGGAGACACAGAATCGGAAACAGGCTCCAGGCTCTGAGCCATCAGCCCAGAGCCCGACGCGGGGCTCGAACTCACGGACCGCGAGATCGTGACCTGGCTGAAGTCGGACGCTTAACCGACTGTGCCACCCAGGCGCCCCTAAAATTATTTTTGATAACATCTATCCAATATGAGTATTAATGATACAGTGCATGAAATGCCTGCCATAGAGTTGGATGAACACAACATGTAAACATGTTCATTTTACTTCTTCCCTCTTGATTTCTTCTTTTTCCTTTCCTTTGTTAATCATGAAATTGTCATCCTGATTTTAGAGATGAGATTATTTAAATCTAAAGAGTGAAGTAGGTTGTCCAAGGTTGTACACCTTTTAGGTATCATTGCTGGATTTCAAGGCCAGTTTTGTCTACTTCAAACCTTAGTTTTTCTCACTGAACAGAAAGGTAATTAAATGATGATAGGAAAAGCTGAAAGCCCGCTAATTATAATTATAACTAAAGAATATTTTTTTTCCTATATCACCATCTACCTGCCACTGGTTTGGATTGCGAAAGTGCCAAAGATTGTAACTCAATATAGTGAAAAAATTTACTGTATAATGGAAACATTTTGTGGAACTGTTCAACAATGAGATCTTTAAAAAGTAAACTTTTTGGCTATTAGGAAGGATGGAGAATTTCTATTCAAGATGGGAGATGAACTCGAGGATTCTTAAGACATAAACAGTTGGTGAATTTCTTGGTTCTTAAATGGATCTGCCTCTGGGTTATATAGTCTTTATACTATCTGTTCCTACAATTCAGCCAAACTACAAATAAATTGTAGTTTGTTTCAAAGTTCTTGAATGTCCTCTAACTTTTAAGATGTTCTCTTGCTAAACATAATATTTATGTATTTAGATATTGTGAAAAGTTCCTTTCTCTCTCTCTCTCTTTCATCTATCCATATAAAATATATACATATGTATATATGTATTATTTATAGATACATATACACTTATGTATTCTTTATGTATACATATATACATATGCATACATACATATATATGTTTGTGTGTATCTTTATTAAGCCTAACAACAATCTTACAAAGTAGACACTTTTATTAGCTACACGTTATTGGCTAACATAAAGAATCTTAGAGGGGTTAAACAAATTATCAAGAATATATAGCTGGCAGGTGGCACAGATGGGACTCAATCTCTTGTATGGTTGGTACAAAAGCTTTAATTCTTTTTTTTTTTTGTCTGTTTATTTATCTTGAGAGAGAGAGAGAGAGAGAATATGAGCAGGGGAGGGACAGTAAATCCCAAGTAGTCTCCATATTGTCAGTGCAGAGCCTGATGTGGGGCTCTGTCTCACCAACATGAGATCATGACCTGAGCTGAAACAAGAGTTGGATGCTTAACCAATGAACCACCCATGCTCCCCACAAACACCTTTATTCTTAACAATTAGATTACCCTATACTAATTTAAAGTTGTTGATTTGTTATCATTGGATTCAATGATATTCAGCATCTTCTATAGTATAGGCAAAACAAAACAAAGTCTATCTATACTAAAAAGCAAAAACAATGGCTATCCATAAAGTTTAACAATTACAACTTTTTTTGTCTTTCCCATTAGCTGAAATAGTTCAGGAAAGATATGATAAAGGAAGCCAAAAAGAAAGACCTGAATAAAAGATTAAAATTAGGTGCTAAATTAGAATATTTCAGTATTTATTGAACTTGATAAATATTTAGATGTAGACTATAAATTTCAAACAGAGAGTATAGTATTGCCACGTCAATACATGTAGGATCTTTTTACATGCCATTTGTCATCACACAATGGCCATAGAGTTGGGACTATTCCTGTCACTTATTATCCTACCTGTATTTCACCTGGACCAGTTACCTTGACATGTTTCCAAAGATAGACAGTGACCCGGTTTGGTGGGTAGCGATGATGAAAGACAGAGTTTCTTGGCGTTTGAAGATGAAACATGGGTTTCCTTTTACCTTTTCTCAAATAGACTCCAAAGTCTGAGGTCCTGGAGCTTGCAAATGGTCTTCTGTGTCATCAGTTAAGACCAAGGTGTATTTAGTAGTGTAGGGTGAACCATCTCTCTGTCAAGATCGGAATGATCAAATCTTGGTCTGAGCAACCCATATTCTATCAGTGTCAATTAATATCCTTACCTCGGTCCATTCTGCCACTTACTCTGTGGTCTTGGTGCAGATTCTATTTTGTCCTCATTTGAAATTTAGAACATCTGCTTCCTCTCTGGTTCCATTCCCATCTGACTTCCCTCCCTTAGAATTAGAGACTGAATTATTTGGGATGTTTTAATGTTCTCTTCTCTCTGCCCTTAGATTTTCAGCTGCTCACTTACAGTTGTATCTCTTAGTTTTGACTATAAGATTGCTCCATTCTTTTCCCCACCTTCAGGGAAAAGAGACAACCTGAACTCATTAGTTTGGTCCAGTGTTTGAACTCTCAGCCCTTGCCATTAGCCGGGGCCATACAACTGATCAGTCCTTTAATAAGGATCCAGCTCTATGCAGTGGCCCTCGTGAACAGGGTATCGTTATCTAACAACATGTATTGAAGGCTTTTTTTTTTCTTTTTCACCAGCTATAAAATTCCACAGTCTTTAGAATGACCTAGTAATGTCTCATTGAAATGAATATTACATCATTTTTTCTGCTGACTACAGGGAGGTGCTCAGGCAGAAGTTTATGTAGTACTTGTATCTTTTCTGTTATCGCCTTATGAGACTCGTTTAACTATATAGCATATTAAGCATATTACTTGAGGAATTAAGAAACAAAGCTTTGCTATTTTTTCCACAAAAGCCTAGTGTTCATGTAGTGGTTAATTGCTTAGTCTAGCTTCCTGAGCTAATAGAAATAAACAGGGGAATGATTAAGTGCTTTTCCTTATTTGTTCCATTTTATTTTCAAAAGAACATGTTTTCTAATAAGATATGACAATTAAGCTTTTATATGTGTTTTCTTGGAAGTTAAGTACAGCAATATTTTATAATAATAAAATGGTGTTTGGATTAGCAATGTAGTCCTGTCTCAAGGAATGTTAATAGTGTAGGGAAAATTAATTTTGTTGTCCATACTTATTAATAAATTAAAAAATGAGCAATCTGGAGAACTTTTAAAACATTGATATGTGCTAATTAATAAAAACCTTTTTACCTTTATTCCAGACTAATTATACTTACATGAGAACAGCATATAATTACATATTACTGACTGTAAAGAGCCATTATAATTTGTCTACATATCATTGGAATATTGGAATGTTACATGTTAAATTACAGGGGGATTTAAACACACATGTGCACACACATGCACACACACACACACACTCACTGACTTTGAGTCAGCACCTTTCGGGGTCTCTGTTTCCTCAAAGTACATGTTTTGGGCTACATGATTCTTAAGTTTCCCTCTCTTCCCCCTAGGTATAACATGGGTATAAGTTTATCTTTTTAGTTATGTAGAGGCTGACCATGCTCTCCAAATTCCCCCCATTTGATATTCCCAGTTAACCACGAACCGATCTGTGATTCTTGATTATACCTAGATGTTAAAAGGTTGAATCTAGATGACAATTGCAGAGTGAGTGAAGAGTCAGTGAGTCTCACTGGATTGTGCCTTGATAGCCAGAGGTGAACAGAGAGTTCATAGAGCCTTTCATGTATCCAAGTCAGGTAAAAATTCTTTGGCCAAAGTTCATCAGATGCCTTTGTGCTGGTCAAATAGATCTATGTAAATTCTACTGTTATTCACTCAAAATAGTTGGCGGTATTGTTGGGTGATACGAGACAGAAAAGACATGATTTGTGTAAGTTCATTTAAAAAAAAAAAAAGAGGGGCGCCTGGGTGGCGCAGTCGGTTAAGCGTCCGACTTCAGCCAGGTCACGATCTTCCGGTCCGTGAGTTCGAGCCCCGCGTCAGGCTCTGGGCTGATGGCTCAGAGCCTGGAGCCTGTTTCCGATTCTGTGTCTCCCTCTCTCTCTGCCCCTCCCCCGTTCATGCTCTGTCTCTCTCTGTCCCAAAAATAAATAAACGTTGAAAAAAAAATTAAAAAAAAAAAAAAAAGAAACATTATCAATAGAGAAAATAGAAGTTATGCGGGCAAGGGACAGTTATTGTAGCTTAAGTAACGTGGCTCAGTTATGAATAGTACTTACATAGTCATAATGATGTAAATATTGAATGGCGATCTAATAGAAAGATTGATGTAACTACATTGGTAAGGGATAGGTAAGTGGGAGGGGATAGGAAATGCCGGTGTCTGCTGGGATGAAGTGATAAAAGAGAAAGAAACCTTCATCTTTCATAGTGGGAAGTCTGTAGACACTTAAGACTGAAAAATTAGGAAATAACATCATAAGCATTTTATTTAATGAAGTAAATAGTGGTAAATTCCAAAAGAAGCAACTAAAAAGAATTTGAAAATGATTGCTCTGGAAAATAGGAAACCTAAGGACCCTGGGATATGTATATATGAACATGTGGTTAAAACAAACAACAACATAAAAAGATAAATTCTCCCCCAGAAAGGACATGTTACAAAATTTCTTCTTGTAGCTATTATTTTCTTAAAATTCCCAGGGCACGTACTGATACATTCTTCTTTAGATCACATCATAATTCAGGAAAAAAAAAAAAAGAGATCAGAGGAAGTCTTCTTGCATATCACCTGTTTGCTATTCATTTTAAAAACACATTATTGCTCTTTGATGTTATAAAATTTTACATTCCATATAATTTAAAACACTGTAAGAAATGATCAGTATCTGGATTCAGTTCCGTGTTTTCCATGCTGACCTACTTATGTTGCACAATAGAATTTAGACATCTATGTTTAGAAGTTCATGTACGAGAAGATACGGACAAGTTAATAAGAGAAGAATTATTACACACATCTATTGCAATGATCTGACTTTCAACATTCTAGACTCAACTGTATACAATTCAGACCAAAAAAAAAACCAAAAAACAAACAGAGCATGTAGAAAAACGTGTTGAATTTTATCCCTTGCATATTACAAAATCAACATCGATTCCTTAGAGGATATACAAGTGGAAATTGATCTCTTTCTAAATGCTTTCAGAGAATATTGTCTTGATATCCCAACCAGTCTCACCCACATTCATCATTAAAAGTTTCCATCTTTTGAAACATTTGTTTGCCAGCCCCCCTGAATTTTTCTCAGTCATCATTTCCCGTCTGATTATACCTTTAGATTTATCTATAATACCGAGAAGTTGTGTGAGGGGTGGGGAGGAAATAGGGTAAAATTCCATGTCAATTCAAATGTATTGAATATTTCTGAAGATTCTTTAAAGATCTTTAAAATACAATATAAGCTTAATAATTTATTTCCAGATATTTATGTGAGAAAAATGCCATCTATGCCCACATTTATTCCTGATTTTTTATGGACATTCAGATAAATTATGTGCAGGCAGATCAAGTCCAAGGCAAGCTAGTACCTTACTAGTGAGGTAATATTGCCTTTCCTGCTTCTAACCAATAGCCTGATTTTATTATTCCTGAAGCTTAATGTCTCATATTTTCATCTACTCTTTTGCCACCTTCACCCCACCACCCATGAAAATTTGTATCCAAAGCCTTCTTTCTCAGGACGTTGCTATTTCTTCATAAACATTTTAATTTTACTGGGTATCAGTTTCGTAAGGGAAATGGATAAAACTCTGAGACAAATAGATGTGTTAACGTGTAGCGTTAAGCTGACAATAAACAATAAGAATGCAAGGTAAAACGTTTCCCCTCCAAGAAGAAAACTGGATGTCACTTAAATGCATTTTGATGTATCCCTCATTGCAATTTTTGCTCTCCTTGGAAAAAGGAATGAAAGTGTGTGTCATCTGACTGCTATTTAACCTGCACACACCCGACTACAGCTTTTATCCAACGAGAAAGAAAATTAAATAATGTAGGTTGTTAGTTTCTTTCTTTTTTACCGAATCTAGCCACAATAGTTATGCTGACCTTGACCAAGATATCTCTACGTGATAGTCTGTTGCTGTGCTATAGAGTTTAACAGTATCTCTGCAGGTCTCTTCAGAATTCTTGGGTAAAAAGGGTAGCAGGTGTAGGCAGGGGTTAGCAAAGAGAGGCTATTTATTCTACCCCTGTAGTTTTGGATAGAAAGAAGGTCTTTTTAGGTGATCTGTTTCTGAGAAGTGCAACTTCCAGGAAACCACCCACATAGTCTCAAAATCATTTTTTTCTTTTCCTCCCTCAAAATTTACCCTAATCATCTCAAAGTAAAGAGTTACTCTCAACAACAAGAAAATGCCGCACCTCACATGAAGTCTGCTTCTACTTCAGGAGAAAGCCTAATTCGTCTTTCCCAGAGACACTGTTACCTCCACAGTTTCTAGATTATATACCCAACTTATAGAAGGAATAAACCCCAGAATACAATGTTCTGTAGTGTTTTGGGGTGGCATTCTCCTACAAGGTGAGTGAACTCAGCATTTCTAGGGCTTGTGCTAGTTGAAGCCGTCATTGAAGTTTGTGTCTGTAAACCCCACAAGGTCCCATCCTAAGAGAGGAATAAACAGACACGTTCAATCATTCCACAAATGTATATCTACCCTTGGTGTTGTGTCAGGGCTTTTGCTGGGCGTGAGAACTCAGAGATGGATGAGACACAGTGGAGAATGTCTGCAATCTACATGAAATTATATTCTGAACAAGGGCCGACTGTGAAGTGTATGTGTGGATATATGTGCTCTTTTAAACCTGGGAAAAATATTTTCCACATGACCAATTGTGCCACTGAAAAATAAATTGTTATTAGTGTAGGTTGGCATTTGAAGATATTAGAAAACTCAAATCAAAAAGGGAACATTGCTCTGCCGTGAATACATGATGTTCATACTTCTTGGCAAATTGCTGTATCACCTCCAAGGTAACTTGTCAAGTGCATTTTCATATTATATTTCAAATAACACTAACCAATAAGTGGAACTTAGAAAAATGTGGAAACGTGCATATGCTTACGTCCTGAACAATAAGAAATATGGGACGTCAAGCAATGAACTAATAGCAAACACACAATTCAAATCTTTTTAGGTTAGCTTGTGACATAGAGTCAGAAAGTGTATCAAGGAAATGTAACCGTGTACAAAACGAGTCTGTAAACTGATTTATTGAGGCTTTCACACAATACATTGCTATTTATAGGAGCCTCTGTTATAGATATTCCTGCAGTTACTACAGAAGAAATTCTTGTTCTGTGGGGTCTCCAATGCGGATAGGCTGCTTTGGTTCTATAGCATAGGTTTGTTTGCCTTATGATGGTGCATTTCTTAAAACAGAATACATGTAGTAAAAATAAAAATGAATATGGGGGGCACCTGGGTGACTCAGTCGGTTGAGCGTCTGATTCTTGATTTTGGCTCAGGTCATGATCCCAAGGTTGTGGGATTGAGCCCGGTGCTGGGCTCAGGGCTGAGTGTGGAGCCTGCTTGAGATTCTCTTTCCCTCCGTACCTCCCCCGCTAGTGTGCTCACGCTCGCTCTTTCTCTCTTTCTCTCAAATAAAAATAAATAAGTAAAATGATTATGAATATGACTATAGAGAGTGGGCAGCTAGCTAGAGGAATTCTCTAGACATCATGGGCTGATGTACACATTTTTCCCATTAAACATCAATTTGAAATTCTCAAATCTAAGTAGATTTTCTATGAAAAAAAATAGGGGAAAGGAATATAGTGACCTGTCTAATCCATTGGTTTAGACAAAGGCAGGCAAGAAATTATGAAATATTTTCACTACCTAAAAAAAAAAAACTGTTTATTTTTATATAGCTAGTAATGCCTCATATTTTAAGATGAACCCATGATAAGAAATCTGAAGAATATCCAATAGTTAACTCTGGTTTTATTTATTAAATTATATTAGAAAGAAACTAGTATTTTTTTTAACGTTTATTTATTTTTGAGACATAGAGAGACAGAGCATGAGTGGAGGAGGGACACAGAGAGAGGGAGACACAGAATCGGAAGCAGGCTCCAGGCTCTGAGCCATCAGCCCAGAGCCCGACACGGGGCTCGAACTCACGGACAGCGAGATCGTGACCTGAGCTGAAGTCAGACGCTTAACTGACTGAGCCACCCAGGCGCCCCAGAAAGAAACTAGTATTTCATATGACTTTTCAGTTGAAAAAGCATTTCCTTTCATATCATCTCATGGAATTCTCCATTAACATAGTGATATAGTTAGCAATATAATCCTCTGGGAATTATTAGTTAATCTACCCCTGTGCCCTTTTGAGCTTTGTACCTCTATGTCAGCATTTAACGTTGTATGGCAGGTACGTGTTCAGACTCTAAACTCCCATCCAGCAAGAAATATTTATTATCTGTACCACTCCCCCACCTCTCAAACTTCATGGGTAAATATAGCCCAACTACTGAGGCTCAGTAAGACTTTATTAACTTTGATTTCATGACTATTTTACCAAAGCTAAAACTGAAGTGACAAGGTGTTAGGAGAAGCACCCAAGGCAACGCAACACTGAGAAGTAAACCAGGATGCAACTCTAGGTGAAGTAACTGAATCCCAAGTCTGTGCCTCTGTCCTCCGTCTTTCCCTACTCTTAGCATATGTGGATTCTATCCGCAACGCAAGGAACGTTTGAACACTGAAGACAGAAGTATTTTTAAGAATCACTAAACATTTGTTTTATACATATTTGTTTATGTAAAAATACTTTATAATATTTATAAAACAAATGTTTAGCGCTAGTTTAAAAAATATTCATCGTACAGAACTGCTTCCCAACTAGAGGTCACAGGGCTTTGGCTTCTGGTCATTTCAAATCTAAGTGACAGTTTGTGTACTCTCTGTATTACAATGCAAGTGAAAAAAAGTAATCCCCGAGGAAAATTCCTTTTGAGGCCATGCAATAAAACGTTCCTCGATATGAGCCTTTCAGTCAGTAATTCAGATCCCTTTGAATGTATATTTCCCATGAAAGAGAACATTGTGATGATAAAACCAGACAATGAGCCACATGTGCTGCGAAGATAGAAGTAAACGGATGTCAGTTTCTTGGAAATCTGGGTATGTTCCAATGAGCAGAAGTGGCAGGGAGTTCCTGGGCTTTATTGACAAAGGAATGCCGTGCCCTTATCTGTTACTTGTGAGGATTCATCTGGATCACTAAGTGCTCCCAGCCCAGAGACAGAGGTAAAGGAACAAAATAATTCTCTTTCAGTGCTTTGCTATGGATTTATATCAGCATTTACGATCTGTTTTGTAATTTCTTGACATGTATTTTATTTCTTTATATGATAATCTACATATAACATGTTTGATAGCAGGGGATAGAGTGGCCTTTTAAAATGATGTACTGTGGGGGCACCTGGGTAGCTCAGTCGGTTAAGCATTTGACTTTGGCTCAGGTCATGATCTCACGGTTTGTGAATTCAAGCCCAAGTCAGGCTCTGTGCTGGCAGCTCAGAGCCTGGAGCCTGCTTCGGATTCTGTGTCTCCTTCTCTCTCTGCCCCTTCCCTGCTTGTGCTCTGTCTCTCAAAAATAAAGAAACGTAAAATTCTGTACTGTCGTGACCCTCTTACGGCTTTCTAGAAAACACAGAATGTAGGCCAATGCTCATACTTCTCAGATGGGGAAACTGAGATTCAACATGAATGTATGGTTTGCTCAAGAGAGGTGGGGAATGAATAGAGATTAGAACAAGGGTTTTCTAAACCACATTCAGAGGCCAGCTTCTATAAAAATGTAGGTGTGTTGGGAAACAATGAGATTGTTTCCAAAAGACCGCAGCCAACTCCCTATCATGATGGTCATGAATACACATGTCTCATTTATTTCTCACTGCTATGGCTCTGTTTCTTATTTCAAAATGTAAAACCAACGACTTTCCCCATCTCTCGGTAGCGGCGTGAACTTCAGCAGTGCGGAATTGTGTGAATCGGGTTGTCTCTGTTTCCTATTTATTTCTGATGACATTGTTTTCTCAAGATGCATTTTCTTTTCCCATCTCGAATTTGTTCTCTGGGAACCTCCCTCTCTAAGGAAGCTTAAAAACCAAACACTGTTTATTTTCTGTAACTTTCCCTGCACTTTTCACTCTGTAATTTCTCTGTTCAGAAACCTTTAATTGTTCCCAATTCCCTTCTGTAGGAGATTGAAAATTATCTGCTTCGTTTTCAGGTCAACACACTGCTACTTTCAATGCCTTTTTCTTACCACTTCCTGAAACACACCTGGCTTATTAATCAAACGCACTTTTTGTAACCTCTAATTAAGTCTCTTTTCTGTGTTTTTGCTTGCTTGTGGTCTCTCTTTCCTCCTTTCTTTGGAGGGCATAGGACTTCCTCCTAACTGTGAAAACGTCTTGGGATTGTAGAACTTTCCTTCGTATGCCCACTGGGCAGTATGAAGAACCACGGACCAGGACAAAGCTCTCTCAGGGTTGGGTCTGAGTAGTCTGGCTGAGGTGTTGATCTGGTCCCTGTTTGCCTGCCTATGGCTGCTGGCTTTTTGATCCCTCTTTTCTGACCTGAATTTTCTCAACTTGACTCTCTCCCATCCTTACCTAATCTAAGATCAGAGATCCATTTCAGTCCCTGTCTGCTTATCTCAAAACCCTCCTGCTGGAGCTGCTTCTACCGAAATAGCAATACTCCTCGCCATTCATTACTGGGATGGTGGTAAAAAGGATCGGATTCCTTCCTGACTTGTTTTCTGTTGGAAGTGAGCGCACACCTACATGTATTTGAAAAGAGTTGTTTTGTTTCTATTGTCATTAAGTGTGGTGCGGTTTTTGCCTTTTCATAGAAGCCTTCTGAAAAAACTCTTTTGTTTAGAATTTAAATGTTATCCAAAAATACATATCGAAGCAAGAGACTTTCCTTAGATTAGAATATATTCCTGGAAATCAGTGTGATATGCTTTCACCTTTTATTTATTTATTTTGAAAAGTTTTCTTTTGTTGATTAGAAAATATTTTAATGATTTTAACATTGGAGGTTTTAAATTCTGTTGTAATATGCTAAGGGGGTATTTGACATTTCAAAGCGTCTGCCAGTCTCTTACTATTTTTTGTTTGTTTGTTTGTTTGTTTTTTGGCTTCCACCAATGTACTTCATACCAGTTATGTTTGAATATTGATCTGATTAACAGTTATAAAAAACATACAAAATTACACTGCAACTAAGTCATACATAGTAGGTCAAACCAAAATGCATTTTTAAATTGCTGTTCCACAGTACTGAGCACTGTACTTGTGTAATAAATTCTTCTATCATATATATTGACTTACTGATAAATGTATGTCAATTTCCTTTCCTGTAAACTAAGTTGATTTTATTATTATTTTTTAAATGTTTATTTAGTTTTGAGATAGAGAGAGACAGAGCATGAATGGGGGAGGGTCAGAGAGAGAGGGAGGCACAGAATCTGAAACAGGCTCCAGGCTCCGAGCTGTCAGCACAGACGTGGGGCTCGAACTCACGGACCGCAAGATCATGACCTGGGCTGAAGTCAGACGCTTAACTGACTGAGCCACCCAGGCGCCCCTAAGCTAAGTTGATTCTATAGGGTGATTATTTTCATTATAAATTTCCAAATATAGAACAATAGCACAATCCTCATCCATATACCCATGAACTGGACAATTGTTAACATTTTACCATATTTACTTCACAGATATATTTGTCATTTTACAGTACCAGTAACTACGTTGCATGATATCTCATCCGAACATGCCAGACTTCTGTAGGTCAAGATGAGCAAGATTCTCTAAAACCTAACGTGCTACATTTAGATACGCAAAACATGCAACTTCGCACCCAGAGGTGTTCACTGTATAGTACAGCACCAGGGTTCTGGCAAATTCTGTGTTGTGCAGTTCTTCCCACATAGTGCATATACTGCACATTCAACTATATGCCACATTGGCCCGTATATTCCTGAGAGAGGAGAACTTGCTTTCGGATTAGGCATGCGTGAGAATCCTGTCTTCAGTGTCCCAATTTGCTCACGCTCTGAGTGGATGGCTTTTCCCAGATTAGCGGTGTCTCCGTTGATTTTGACCAGTTGTTTCCTTCATTCCCCAAGTACTTTCTGCGCCAGGCACCAGGGTTCATGTTGTTTTAAGAGTTCCGGCCGTGGATGGTAGGAGTGTTCCTGGAAGTGGTGCGCACCCTTCAAGAGCTGGCAATAACTTCACAATGCACAGCAGTCATTGCGAGCAAACGCAGCGCAGTGTTTTAAGCGCAATCCTAAATATGTTCACAGTCATTCCCATCCCACTTTGATAGGAGTGTGTGTGTTTTGGCGTGAGGAGCAGGGGATGTTGCAAGGGAGGAGAAGCCAGATTGAGATGCAATAATGGTCTTAAGCAATTACGGCTAAGAGAGTTTTCCTTGACAAGTTTAAAGTAAATGGCTTTAAAAGGAGCATGTATGATTGGGAGGGCCGGAAATTGTAGGCGTAAGAGCCTCATGGTACATCTGTCTCGGTCCGTCCTCTCACATATCTTTGTTGAAAACCAAGTCCAAGAAAAAAAAAAAAAAAAAAAGAAAACCAAGTCCAAGAAATCCAGAGCTAGGACTCTAAAATCATCCTTTGAATGGGCTTTCTGATCATGGAGGAAAATATTTTAAATTTCTGAATATAATAAGCTGAAGTATTTAAAGATGAAGAGTCCTGACATCCATAATTCATTGTAAAATGACTCGCCAAAATCATAAATGGGTATACACGCGTGGATGAAGCAAATTGTGCAACATATTAGCAATTGTTGAACCCAGATGGTGTATATGTGAATGTCCATTGTACCATTTCTTCTACTTTTCTAGGTGCTTGAAAGTTTTTATTAAAAGTGTCTGAAGGGGTGCCTGGGTGGCTCAGACGGTTAAACATCTGACTTTTGATTTAGGTTAAAGTCAAAATCTCAGGGTTCTTGGGATCGAGCCCCATGTCATTGGACTCCATGCTGACACTGTGCTTTCACCTTTTCATGTGATTATTATTATTATTATTATTATTATTATTGAGAGAGACAGAGAGAGGGACAGAGACAGAGCGAAAGGGGGGGGGAGTCAGAGAGAGAGTGAGAGGGAGACACAGAATCTGAAGCAGGCTCCAGGCTCTGGGCTGTCAGCCCAGAGCCCAACGCGGGGCTCAAACTCACGGACTGTGAGATCTTGACCTGAGCCAAAGTCGGGAGCTTAACCGACTGAGCCACCCAGGCGCCCCATTAAGTTTATTTTGAGGGGTAGGGAGAGAGGGGCAGAGACAGGGAGAGAATCTCAAGCAGGCTCCATGCTGCCAGTGCAGAGCCCAATGCAGGGCTTGATCTCTCAAACTGTGAGATCATGACCTGAGCTGAAATCAAGAGTCAGTGCTTAACTGACTGAACCACCCAGGTGCTCCCCCCACTTTTTCTTTTTCTTTAATTATTTTATTTTATTTTATTTTATTTTATTTTTTCTTTTTTTTTTTAACGTTTATTTATTTTTGGGACAGAGAGAGACAGAGCATGAACGGGGGAGGGGCAGAGAGAGAGAGGGAGACACAGAATGGGAAACAGGCTCCAGGCTCTGAGCCATCAGCCCAGAGCCCGACGTGGGGCTCGAACTCACGGACCGCGAGATCGTGACCTGGCTGAAGTCGGACGCTTAACCGACTGCGCCACCCAGCCGCCCCATTTATTTTATTTTTTCATCACAATAAGTATGCTCTTTAATTCCCATCCTTAATTTCACCCATCCTCCCACCAACATCCCCTCTGCTGACCATCAGTTTGTTCTCTAGGATTTCTTCCTAAAATAGGGAAATTTGCATGTGCCTAATGGTCTCTCTTTCCTCCTTTCTCTGAATGCCAGAGGCATCAGAAAGGAGAAGATTAAAATATTATAAGAAAAGAGCGAGAGAAAGTTCCATCAGAAGTTGGGTAGGGATGTTGCACAGAGATCTTCCTTTTCCACTTCACCATTATGATAAAAGATATATTAGGGGCACCTAGGTGGCTCAGAGGGTTAAGCATCTGACTTCGGCTCAGGTCATGATCTCAGGGTTTGTGGGTTCGAGTTCCGCATCCAGCTCTGCACTTAAAGTATGGAGCTTAGGACTCTGTCTCTCCCTCTCTCTGTGACCTCCCCCTCCTGGCATTTCTTCTCTCTCTCTCAAAATAAAACAAAACAACAACAACAACAACAACAACAACAACAACAACAACAAAAAGATACCCAGTTAACAGAACACCATTTAATGGAGCTATGTGGGCTAAAGAAATCTTAATCTTCTTCAGAAAGTAACAAAATATGACAGCAAAAGAGACAGAGTTTTGCAATTTAATATACAGATGTCAAAAGAAGAAATGGATAGTTCTGTTTTAAAGAAGGCCATGGAGAATCCTAAACGTCTTGGGAAATTTTACAGGTGCTACATGTTTTACTTTCTGTGTCCTAGTAAAGCAACTTTATTATTTCAACACATTACTTACAGAACCTGTGACTCATAATTTTAGTTAAAGGTGTGAAATCAATTGAGTGTGAAGATATTAATCTTGGCATATGCTTTTAAATGAGTCAAACATCTTGTTTAAAAAAAAAAAAAAAGATGATTAGAGCAAATGGGTCCAATGCCATGTTGTAGAGTCTACTCAAGAAATGACTTCACACTCTACTGTCCCCCACATAAAAAAAAATCTCAGTAATTTTTGCCTCTCTTCTGTCTGTTATCTCCCACATCCTTTTGGAAAACAGATTTGGTCACCTTTCAAAATATCTTCTGCATCGTTTTCCTCTTAGAAACCCACTGCCACTGGCTTAGCTCACCTTCCCCCATCTTCTACTTTAAACTGCTGTAATACTCTTGTTGTTTCCAGAATCCAGCTCCAAACGACATCACCCAGCTGCCAAAGTTTTTTTGTTTTTTCTCTAAAATATAGATACATCACATCACTGCCCTCTGAAGCAAACCATTTCCATGGTTTCTCAAGGCCTGCAGAATATAATCCCCAGTTACAGCATGGTATTCACTAGCCTGTAAAGTTTGGGATACAAGATACCTTGTAATAGGCATCCAATAAAAATTTGTTGAAAGAATAATTGAGAACAAGCCAAATAGATCATAGCTGCATGAGATATTTTTACACAATCAGGGCTCAGTCTCCCTATTCAGATCAGCCCCTCTCTAAATTCAATGATTTCTACCCTGTGTACCATCCATCCTTCTTTCATTATGGGTACCAATCACTGCCAATGTGCTGGGTACATAGAAGTGAAGAAAACAATCTTGGGCTGTACCCTGAGGGGGTGAACAAGGAGTCATGGTGGAGTCACACGTTAAACAAGGAAATACCCAATTACTGTTCATCTCACAAAGGAAAGGGAACGGGTTCCCAGAAAGAATGGAAGTGGGCTAAATTTGGCTTCAGGGGATGGTAAAGTCAGGGAAGGTTCCTTCTGGCATTTGATTTAAGACATGATAAATTATCCAAGAGAAAATTGGAAGAAGAGTACATTAGGCGACTACAAGTTGTTTTTTGTTGTTGTTGTTTTCTTTTGTTGCATTTCGTTTTTAAGATTCTGTCTGTATCTCATTCACTCATGAAGCTGCCATACATCCCTATATGTGGCCTTGATATGGTACTGATTCTATTGCCTGGCATGGTTGTGTCTTCCATTTTCTATGTAATGATTTTTTTTCTTATCCTCCCATGTATGTTGGTTTTTGGTTTTTTTTTTTCATTTTAAAACTTCAAACTGGCCTTTGCCCTTAAGAAAACCTGCCTGTGGATGTTCATAACGGCCTTATTCATATTGTCAAAGCTGGTAAGCCATCAAGATTGCCTTCCGTAGGCACATGGATACAGAAACTGTTGTGCATCCAGACATTAGAAATACTGTTTAGCAGTAAAAAGACGCGAGCTCTCAAGGCATGAAAAAGACATAGGAACCTTAAATGCAGATTACTAAGTGAAAGAAGCCAATATGAAGAGACTGTATATTCTAAGATTCCAACTGTATCACATTGTGGGAAAAAAAACAAAACTGTGGAGATAGTAAAAAGATCTGTGGTGGCCAGCGTGAGGGTGGGGACACAAATAAACAGAACATAGATGACTTTTAGGGCAGTGAAAATACCTTGTATGATGCTATAATGTTGGATACAGGTCATGAAACATTTCTCCAAACCCATAGAATGTACAACACCAAGAGTAAATCCTAAAGTAGACTGTGGACTCTGGATGAATATGATGTGTTCATATAAGCTCACTGCTGTTCAAAAATGTGACATTCTAGTGAGGCAGCTATGCCTATGTAGGAGTATGGCATTGTATGGCAAATCTCTTTACCTTCCTCTCAGTGTGAATCTAGATCTAAAACCGCTCCAAAAAATAATACATTAAAAAGATAAAAGAGAGGATTGCCTTGGTGGCTCAATCAGTTAAGCATCTGACTTCGACTTGGGTCATGATCATGAGTGCACGAGTTCGAGCCCCACGTCAGGCTCTGTGCTGACAGCTCGGAGCCTGGAACCTGCTTCGGATTCTCTGTCTCCCCCTCTCTCTCTCACCTTCCCTGCTCTCTCTCTCTCGCCCTCTCTCCTTTCTCTCTCTCTCTCTCAGGAATAAACATGTTTAAAAAATAAATAAAAAAGAGAAAACACTACTGATGTTAAATTTTCACTTCCTTTATACTAAATTTGGTTAAATATCACATTCTCTGCTGCCAAGGTCTTCCAGTCTTCGAATGTTGATAAGCCCAATGTCTTACAATCCGCTATGAGGCCCTACAGACCCAGCGCCCCCCCCCCCCCACTCCCTGTGGTCTTCCTGACCTCTTTGCTTTTGTCTGCCCCATGCTCCTTCTGCTCCAACCACACTGGGTCCCCTGAGGTCACACCCATCCTGCTCCTGCTTCTAGACTTCCTCCTTTGGGAAGTGAGGACGTTCCTTTTCTTGTCCTGGAACTACCATCCCACAGATATCAGGTATCAGATAATACTATGTGACTGGTTCTCTCTTCGCCATGAAGTTTCTGCTAAACGTGGTCTTATTAACGAGGCCTTCTCAGACCCCTAATTCAAAAGGCCTTCATCTACCCACCGTACCCTCATCTTCCTTCTCTGCTCTGTTTCCCCCATGATAACGACCACTTGCTTACATACCATAAATTTTTAAATTGGTTATTTATTGTAATATAAACCTCTGTGTTGTTCACTGTTATATCCTTACTGTGGGCACTCAAATATTGGTGGGGGCACCTGGGTGGCTTAGTCGGTTGAACATTCAAGTCTTGATTTGGCTCAGGTCATGATCTCATGGTCCGTGGGTTAGAGCCCTGCATTGGGCTCTGCGCTGACAGCATGGAGCCTGCTGGGGATTCTCTGTCTCCCTCTCTCTGCCACCCCCCCCCCCCCACCAAATAAATAAATAAATACATAATTGTTGGATGAACAAATGAAGTGTATTTTCTTTGCGCTCATTATCACTGGGTAGTTATCCTGAATCCTATTTATTTTTCATATCTTATTACAAAATCAATACACACTAATTGAAGAATGGTTCAAAACAGTAGGAAACATAGAGGAAAATAAAACTTATGTGGTCTCACAACCAATGTGACACCATGGCTAACATTTTGGTTTATAGATTCTTTTAGCCATTTATTCATCTATAAATATAGATCTCATAAAATTAGTATTCAGAGCCTACTTTTCTTTAACTTAATATACCATAAATATTGTCAATTAAAAACATTCTTTCCACAGCCTCACTTTACTGACTCTTCAGTGCTCCACTGTTTACTTTGTACCAATTGAGCCCATGATCTAATCTAAAGTGACTTGAGCCAGGACCATTTTAGGATGTTTATCTATAGTACTGTAGTCAATTATTTAAAAGTAAAAGTGGTTAATTAGTCTAGGAGACGGACTCGTTGTCAGTAAGTACAATGCATCTCATTGTTCAACACTGTCTTTGAATTAACCAGTTAATGAAACCAGAGAGGCAAAAAATGAGCCATTTGCCAGTGGACCAACAAACACAATCCAAAAGAGCCTCATCCGTAGGAAGATCGTCAATGAAGGCTTTAAGAGGGGTCAAGTGCATTTAGTCATGCTGCAATTGACCTTGACACTGTTCAAGTTGTCGGTTTATTAAAAGTGTAAAAGGTAGCTCTGCCTTCTTGGGAGACTAGCATTTGAGTGAAGAAAGGCCAGTGTCATCATTGTTTTAGAGATTAAACTTCTGCCCGGTTCTAGGGCAAATAGTTGATTCTGTTTTCAAATACCATTTCCTTTTTTTTTTTTTTTTTTTTTGCATGAAGTAATATGAATTAAATTTTCAAAAACTTTTCTAGACTGCATAAGGGGTAAAAATGGATTTTTTATTATTTTGCGTGATGGGATTTACTTCTGTAAAATTAGAAGATCAATTTAGAGGAGACAAAAAGTTTAACTTATTTTTTAAAAAGCCTCACAAATCTATTTTTTTTCTAGTATGTAACAGTTCAGTAGATAATTTGAAACTGATTCATCTGTTATACCATCTGTCAGAAATATGCTGCAGCTGTTAAATGTCCAGCAAAATTTGAACTACAAGTCTCAAAGTAATTCGCCCTTGGTACATGCAGACCGGACAATTTCCAATTTGATTTACAACCATGATTTTTGCAAACGTGACTGATGGTCTAGCTATACTATTTAAAATCTTTTTCTGAGCACAGCTATTGGACCGACAAGGAGGAAAAGGAAAGAAATTTGATCTGATTTTTTATGATAAAAGCATGAATTTATTCATGTCAGAAGCTATGATGCTGATTGCGTTCAATATTTTTTTTAAGTTTATGAAGAATACCCACTCTGTGCTCTGTATTCAACACATGGAGAATGTGAAAACTCCCCTTCCTTTCAAAAGAGACCCGCCTATGGAAAGGAGATCAAGATATAAACAAATACTTATCACAGTAGATTTCCAATGATAACAGGATTAGAACGTTATATTAGAACTACCAAAAGTCTTATGTTCTTGTGAAAATAAAGTAAAAGATAGTCGTAAAGAGGCTAACCCAGAAAAGACAATGGCTTCCATCCCCCAAAATCCATTTGTTGGAACCAAGATATTTTAAAAGTTCTGGAGGTATATACTGATGATATAGACAAACCCTCTGTATAATTCCAGGGTTTCCAACCTACAAGTCATTTTAAGTTGGTAAAGAGGAGAGTGACGATCTTTTCTTATGCGGGATGCGGCGAGGAAGGTCTGTGCATAACTTCATGGTGTGAAGCTAACTGTCGGCATTTTTTAAAATGGAAAAATGCAGGGGCGCCTGGGTGGCGCAGTCGGTTAAGCGTCCGACTTCAGCCAGGTCACGATCTCGCGGTCCGTGAGTTCGAGCCCCGCGTCGGGCTCTGGGCTGATGGCTCAGAGCCTGGAGCCTGCTTCCGATTCTGTGTCTCCCTCTCTCTCTCCCCCTCCCCCGTTCATGCTCTGTCTCTCTCTGTCCCAAAAATAAATAAACGTTGAAAAAAAAAATTAAAAAATAAAATAAAATAAAATAAAATAAAATAAAATAAAATAAAATGGAAAAATGCAAAACTGTCCCTTAGCTCGATAAAGCGAATACCTTTCAGGGGCCAAAACTAGGAACTATTTTGCCTCCAGTTTTAGAGGTATTTATTTCTTATCGTTGTAAGTACTTCACTGGCTCGCCGAGTCTTTCTGTGCTGCATGCCAGGTTTTTAGGCCCCGGGAATAGACTCTCCATGAGATAGACACATACCCTATTCTCATGGTATTTATAGTCCCAGTCAGCAAGAAAAGTAATAAGCAAATTTAAAAAATAAATAACTAAGCGTGATGTTAGATTGTGATTGTTGCCATGAACACAACAAAATAGTGTGATCAAATAGAAAGTAGTATCTGGAAGGTATGAGGGTAGCAGTTGAATTGGGTAATTTCGATGAACTGAACAGAAAAAGAAGAGGTGTTGTTCGAATTGAGGGCAGAAGGGAGTGGGGCCAGCCTTCTTCAGATGTGGTAAAGAGAATTTTAGCCAGGGGGCAGAAAGGCTAGCAAGAACCTCGAGCTGGAGTGTGCTGAGTGTGTCCAGAAGGGAGGAAAAAGAGTGAAGCTAAACTAGCTTCCTGACACAGAGGAAAAGAGCAAAATAAAGTAACACCCGAGATGCCTGAGGGGCAGGCCATCAAAGGCTTCGTCAGAGTTTGGATTTCATACTAAATGTGAGGGGAAGCCATTGGGAAGTTGTCAGGGCATGGCTTAATCTGATCCCTATTTTTAAAAGATCCATCCGGCAACTCTGAAGAAAATAGATTTTAGGGAGATAAAGGTTGAAGCAGGAAATAAGTTTCCAATAAATACTGAGGTCTTACACCAAGACATTCGTGGGATCAATGTGAGAGATGGTGAGAAAAATCTGACCATTGCAATATTATTAGGATATCTGCATAGCCCAGGAATAAACTCAACGGAACATAGATTTTATCTGAAGTGAGTTGAGAGGCGGCGTGTCCTTGATATGTGGACCTCAAAAGCATTAAGCCTTGCCATCAGGCCCAACTCCGTTTTTGTTCCAGCCACACTATTCTTTAGTTGTGAGCTCTCAAGCATCCTCATCTGTAAAATGGAAATGCTACCTATGTCAAAAGCTTACTGTAATAACTCAGTGAAATAGTTGTCTCAAAATATTTAATGTGTCGCCTGTCACATAAATACTCAATAAATGATAAGTGTTGCTATTCATTTATTTACTGCTTTTGGTATAATGGTCTCTACCGTACATCACTGATGGGGGTCCAAATGGCAAGGATTGAGGCGGAAGAGGAGACAACTGTCTCATTCAGCCAAAGGTACTATAATGCATATGGCAGCCCACTGGGCTTTGTCACATTGAATGGAAAATAAACAAAAAGTAAATGGACTCACTTCCATTGGGGAGTACACAGGAGGGGTTCAGTGAGAAGAAAAAGAGGGCGAGATAGGTTTCTGTTTTTTCGCCCACTGATTTTCACTGCGTATCTGATAGGTCCACTCTGTTGACTTAAGTCCAGTTTGATTATCCTTAGCTTTCTCCTAAATTAGCACTTGATGACAAACTAATTGTATTTCCCTTCGTGACTGCTGTCCATCATAGTCCTTTTGTGCAGTAGGTAAACAAACCAAATCAATTCTTGTATAGATGGTCTGGAAAAACAGTTCTCAGTTATATAAAGTTTTTACCAATGATCTAACACTCATGTATTCTCGCACCCTTTTCCTTGCAAAACAACTTAATTCTGCTATGTAGATCCTAAATAAATAATACAATATTTATTTACAAAATGAAATATATAACAATGAGAACATATTTGTCTGGGAATGTCTGTAATTATTGAGTAAAAAAGTATGCTCGAGACCAGATTTTAAATGTTCTTGTTTCTGTATACATATCTGTGATATTAAATGCTGTGTGTGTGTGTGTGTGTGTGTGTGTGTGTGTGTGTCTGTGAAAACTAGTAATAGTGATTACTTCTGTGGATTATGAGAGTCCTTTCTTTCTCTGTTTTGTGTGGAATTTTATAGGATCAGGAAAATAATGGATCTTATTTTCAGTAACAGAGAGTAGACAAGGAAAGCCAGAGGAATAGGTACACAAAGCAGTGTGTGAACTATGAAACAAATGGAAGAAAATATAGTTTAAGCGAAAATATATAAAGTAAGGGATGAGTTAGAGTCAATGGTGTTTTGCCCAAAGGAAGAGCAAATATTTTTCCACTGTACTCCTATGACACTGATTTCCTAACCACATAATCTCTCTTGCCATGATTTGAAAATCATAGAACAACTGATTCAAAACTGGGAAAGAACTTTTGAAATAATGGAAAAACCGAGAAGACGGTGGGTAAGAGGGAATTGAACTAAGTCGTTCAAATTCACTGCTGGAAATAAAATCTGGATCTTTTGTCTGTGCACAGCGTCTTCTCTCTTTGGTGCTATTAGGGAAACTTCAACCTAATAATGTCTCTGAAAGCAAATTGGACTCCCATGAGTGAGGTACAGTAGAGACCATTATACCAAAATCTGTAAATAAGTGAATATCAACAGTAATCATTGAGTATTTCTGTGACGGGCAACACATTAAATATCTACCCCAAGAAAATATTTATTAGACAGCGCTAAGTTAAAAAACAGTGGACGTCAACTATGTAAACAAAATTTACGAAAAAAAATACTGGAAGAGAATATTGTATTGTATTAAGAAGTAATAGTCTTTGAATATTACATAAGTTGTTAAACAAAGCTTAGCCTCCAGATATGATGACGCCGTTTCTATAAAGAGAAGTAATTGGGGTCTGAGATTTCCACAGACGACATATGGAACGATGTAAGTTTGTGTCTTGCTTCTTAACAGAATGCCAAAGTTAGCAAAATCCCGAGGTGACAAACCTGGGGCCTGTTCAAGTAATGCCCGCTGATGAAAGGCAAAGCGCCACGTTTCTAAGTGCATCAAAACAAAATACTTCTGTAATCAGCTGCCCAAATTTATGGGAAGCAAAAAGAGTGCTGTGTGGCACAGCTGTTAAGAAACCTCTTTAAGGTTATTGTTCGCACCGTGTGCCTTTCCCCCTCCCTCTCTCCCTTCTTTTCTCTCTTTCTTTTCCTCTTTCTCTCTTTCTTTCTTTATTGAAAAGGAAATGGGAAGAAAAAAAAATGGAATCACAGTCCTGGGAATAGAGCCTCTGACAAACAGGTGTGCTAGATCCCATACAAGTCTCTCCGTGGTCACAGTGTGCAAAGCGATGCTGCTTAAGAGTCTCTGAAGCCCCGAAGGGGGTAGACTGACCTCGGTGATGAGCCAAGAAGTGCCTGAGTGGAGACTTCAGTCTCCTACTCATTCAAATGCTGCAACTCTCCACGAGGCCAGACGAGAGAGCATGCTTTAGTTGTTCATGGGGTCTCCCCCGATGCCTTTGAAGCACGGCAGCCAACAGCCTGTTGTCTAGGAGGTCGGGCAAATGGGATCCGGGGACGGCACAGCAAGCGAGAGGTCGGACACAGTGCCCACGAAGTGGCTTCACGGGTAGTTGCGTACTCAGGCCGGGGAATCAGCTCATTGGCAACAGTCAGGCCTGTGGGTGGGCAGACAGGGCACAAGGGAATTGAGGAGCCGGAGGCCGACTTGGAGCCCTGCAGCGGGACGCAGGCCCCTGGCGTGAATGTGACGGGGAGACAGAACATCTCTGGAAGGACCCGAGATACTCCCGGGGCTGCCGGAGAGAGTACAGATCCCAGTGATTCAGCTTGTGATTCGAGGTAGTTTTGGCCAGAAGGAGTAAGGCAGAAGCACATTGGTTGGAGAGAGAAGAGGCCAGACGGACGGCTGGCCTCTTAACATTGTCCTGACCGTGGAGAGGAGGGGGTCATAAAACCTGAGGCAGGGCACACATCTGCAGGCGGAGGTGATGTAGCTCCAGCTTCTAAAGTTAGAAGTTGAAGGCACCAGACTTCAAGAGTCCACCCAGGGATGTATTCCTCTGACAATGAGCCTTTCACAGTCGTTTTGTTTGTTGGTTGGTTTGTTCCTGTTTTTGTTTCCAGTGAAGTATGAATGGGGATGTTGGTAGAGTTTCCGTCGTGAGAACCCTGGTTCTGGAGTCCTTTGTTGTTCTTGTGTTCTGTGCAGCAGGCTCATGTTTCCAAATGTGTGATAGAAGACGTATATGTTAAGTGCTACACTTTTATTTTATTTTTAAAAATTTTTAACATTTGTATTTGTTTTTGCAAGACAGAGAGGGAGACAGAGCATGAGCAGGGAAGGGGCAGAGAGAGAGGGAGACACAGAATCCGAAGCAGGCTCCAGGCTCCCCACTGTCAGCACAGAGCCCGATGCGATGCGGGGCTCGAACCCACGGACCGTGAGATCATGACCTGAGCCAAAGTCGGATGCTTCCACGACTGAGCCACCCAGGCGCCCCTCATTGCTATAATTTTAAAAGACACTGTGTTGTGAAAATTCCCCGACATTACTTTTACCTTTGTTTCTATTTATTTTTTCTCTGATATTCCTTTCGATCAGAGATGCATTTGAATGCCATCTTTAATGTCGGTTAGATGCATTCTAAAGTTCTTTGACCTTGCAGACTCCTGCCCATATCCCTTTGCCAATACAGATCCGTCCCTCTCAGCCACTCTTTCCGAGGTGAAGGGCAACAGCCATTTGATCTTTATTTGCCTGTAATCTCCTCTGTTCCAGCTTGAATTAGTACAGTATTCCTCCAGTTAGTCTGACTTCCTGATTGACTGAAATTGTGTGAAAATAAAACCGAAGGCCCATCTGCTTCTTTAGTTTTCATCCAAGATTCCCTGGAAGAGGAATACCCTGGAGACCAAATATTTGCCATAGCTGTGTGGCCGTAGTTTTGGAAGACATCCCAATATGGGAAGATATAATACTAAATTATTTCAAATGTTAGCAACCACCGCCCCCCACACCTCCTCCTCCCCTATAAAAATTCTAACTTTCTCCAGGGATTTGCCTGATTTACTAATATTTAATGTCTGCAGAATATTAAGACACATGTTCTAACACAACAAGCAAGCTCTTTGGAATAAGTAATATGTAATAGCGATTATTACAGTTGGAAATAAAAATGGAGAGTTCATCATAATAATCCGTATACGCTATGTACATGCACAGCAGGGCTGCTGCAACCATCCTGGGAAATTCGATGCCCGTTGTGGCCTCCAGGATTTTGCTTGAGCTGTTCCCTCTTTCTAGAATCTTCTTAAACCTCTTTCTATCTATCTACATTCCCTCATTCTTAAGGTTATAGTCATTATTTATGTTACCTGATACCACAAATGATGATTAATCATTCTTCTTTGTGGATACCTGGACTATTTATTAACGCTAGACCAGAGGTTGGGAAACTTTTTTTCTGTCAAAGATCAGACAGTAAATATTTTAGCTTGCGAGGTTATATGGTCTCTGTTTGTGACATTCTGCTGTGGATTTGAAAACAGCCGTAGATAATACATAAAGAAGAGGGCCTGGGTGTGTGCCAATAAAACTTTATTTACAAAAGTGAGCCAGGGGCCACATTTCGCCTGTCGGACATAGTTTGTGGACTCCTGTCCTTGAAAGTGCTTGAGAGTTTTAGAGTTTGAGAGAAACTTAACTAATGTGCTCATATGATGAGCGAGTCATCTGTAGAAAGGAAGGTCAGTGACACAGTCAAGGTCACGTATTTATGATGGAGCAAGAATAGCAAGCAATTCGCTAAACAATCAGCCCTGCGTTTTAAATTTGTTTCTTTCAGTACTTGATTATATTTTGTTCAGCACTGAATTCCAAAGTGGTATTATGCTCTGGTTTCCTGCTTAGTTACTTTATGTGGGTCCATGTATTATTGGACTCATGGGGAAGTGGGCTATATTTTTTTATTGCCTAAAGTGGCCAGAACAGTACAAGGCATTTATCGAGATCTTAGTATTTGTTAGTAAAGCCTTCCAGGAGAACATACAGAACATGTAGCATTCTTTTTAAAAAAAAAAAGGGGCGCCTGGGTGGCGCAGTCGGTTAAGCGTCCGACTTCAGCCAGGTCACGATCTCGCGGTCCGTGAGTTCGAGCCCCGCGTCGGGCTCTGGGCTGATGGCTCAGAGCCTGGAGCCTGTTTCCGATTCTGTGTCTCCCTCTCTCTCTGCCCCTCGCCCGTTCATGCTCTGTCTCTCTCTGTCCCAAAAATAAATAAAACGTTGAAAAAAAAATTTAAAAAAAAATAAATAAAAATAAAAAAAAAAGAAATTTAATGTTTGTTTATTTTTGAAAGAGTATGAGTGGGGGAGGGACAGAGAGAGAGAGAGAGGAAGACACAGAATCCGAAGCAGGCTCCAGGCTCCGAGGTGCCCCATGATTTTTTTTTTTTTAATTAGTGAAAAATTTAAAATTTGATACGAAGATGATCGATTTGTGGTGGAAGTGAAAAATATTTAAATGTAATAAGGATACACTATGTTCAGGTTTTATAAATGCTATATTTAAATTCTAAATTGCAACTAGCTAATGGATCATTTAATCAATTATTCATTAACTTCATTTTAATTACTTTCAACGCAACTCTATGCATTGAATGTTCCCTTTTGGAAAATGCATCGCTCGTTATCGGGTATAAGCTTGCCCTATCGAGCAGGTTTAGGCTGGAAGACGTTTCTCCCCGCGTGGTTTTATTGATGTCTAAGAGTTCACCTCATTTCATTCAGATGACTACTCAGATGTCACCTAATCAAAGAGACTTTCCTTGACAAAGCAGCGAAAAACAGCCGCTCTCAACCTCTACCCTACCCCCCGACTACCTGCCCCTTCTTCCATATTTAATGTGTCCAGAGTATTCGTCACCATCTCATACTATAACCTTTTATGCTTTTACCTATTTTTTTCGTTTTTGTTTTAGTTAGTTTTTGGTTTCCACTAAAACATAAATTCCGTGACAGGCATGTTGTCAATATTATCTGCGGCTGCATTTGCTGCCCCTGGCCCAGCATAGGCGCTGGGTGCACGTTTGAATGAATGAGACAGACATGATTAAACGTTAGCACATTCCTAATAGAAGGGAGAATTTCGGAGTAATGATGGCTCCAGATAAATGCAAAACTTGTGTCCCAAGATCATAAAAATTTAGACTCAATAGAGTCAGCAGATTCAAAATCAAGGTTTTGTATTTGTGCTCCCTGGCAACTAAACTGAATAGCAAAATTTTTTTTTATTTAATACAAAATCCTTCACTGTAGATTTTCACTTTGTGAACTGAAACCTTAAATAAATTTTATGGGGCGCCTGGGTGGCTCAATCAGTTGAGTGTCCTGACTCTTGATTTTGGTTCAGGTCATAATCCCAGGGTCAGTCATGGGATCCAGCCCCCGTGTGGCTGAGTGTGGAGCCTGTGTAACACTGTCTCGCCCTCTGCCCCTCCCCTGCTCATGCATGTGCATACACACACGCTGTCTCTCTCAAATAAAATAAAACAATTAAAATAAAATAAAATAAAATAAAATAAAATAATAAAAAATAAAAATAAATAAATTTGATGTTCATTTTTTCATTGTTTTACATTTAGCTTCCTGGGGGAATATATTCATATGCATATGCCATATTTCCCAGAGGCACTTGCAGTATAACAAAGGAAAATAAGAAATCTAACTATATTTTACGAGGATGGAGATGTTCATTTTTAACTTCGGATTTGTACACACTTGAGTGGTGAGATAATGAGTCATCACTCATTTCTCCAGCATCACTGGGACTTCCCTCCACTTGAGTGACTTTTCAAGAAAACGAGTTCATTCCTTCTGTTGCTGAAGTTTTCTTCTGTTTATAAAGATCTGAGGTAGCAAGCATTCTAGAATGTGCAGTGTAACTCTCTGTCTTATTAAACAGACAGCTGAGCATGTGTAAAAAACATGCGTTGGCTATTTAAGACCCACCTCTCTTGACGATGAGGTGTTGCGCCATCTTGTAAGTCAGCAGTGTGTTTTGGGACGCTGTGGTTCTCAGGTTTAGGTGGCTCTTCTTGTCATTCGTTCACTCACTCCTTCATCCTACAAATGTTTTTAGAGTGTGTACCAGGTGCCAGGTGGGGTTCACGTTACTGGAGAGTAAGCATTGGGCAAACTGTCAAAAACTTGATTCGCACACAGCTTCCAGTCTAGTGGGAGAGAAAGGAAACGAGACAATTAAATGGGGAAAAACATACATGTGTGGTGGCTCTGAGAGCTACGAAGGAGCAGAAAGCAAGGAGTAGGTAAGGAGAGTGATGGTCGCATCACGCTCGTTAGCTGGGTAGACTACGGAAGTCTGTCCGCAGCGGTGAAAGGTGACGTTGTGAGCAGAGAGACCAGAGGGAAGAGCCTCATGGTAGCTGGAAGAATAATTGCAAAGGCCACAGCAGGAGCTGGCCTGATGTTGCAATAAGAGGCAGGGGGCTCTGGTGGTAGACAGCAATGGACAAGAATGCCAGAGAGAGATGTGACCAGTCTGGCGGCTGCTGTGGGCCACTGGGGGCTTCAGACTTTATTCTGAGAGATTGAGAGCAGAAGCCAGGGGATGTCGCGAGCCTAGCAGCCACTTGGCCCCTTAGGTGTGCAAATGTCCCTCAGGCTGCTGGGTGCAGGACGATAGACAAGCAAGGGAGGAGGCAGGAAGACTGTCCGGTCCTTCACAACAGTGACCACTGGTGGCTGCTTGGACCAGGTGATATGAGGGGGTAGGATTTGGGGTATTCCAGAATGAGAACGCGCGGCCCCTGATGCAGTCTCCCGGAGAGCAGGTGCAGAATGAGAGGCTATCCAAGAGCTGAGTCCTGGGCACTTTAACGTGGAGGCGTGAGGAAGATGAGAGCGATCCATGAAAGGAATCAGAAAGCAAGCAGTAGTGGGGAAGGAGGGAAAACAAAAGCTTAAGGGCCAGTGAAGCCAAGTGAAGGAAGGAAATGAGGGGCCGCTTGGTTCCAAAGCAGTTGACTGGTCTAGAATGATGGGAACTGGTTAGTTTTGCAGATGGCAGTACTTTTCAGGGTGACACCGGTTTCTCAGCCTTTCAGCTGAGGTAGGATGTCCCCTGGCCTTCCCTCGTTCAATCTCTGTGTTTGCAATCAGTGTTTCTATCCTCTATCCTTGTAACGAATAAATCCCTAAAGATTTCCAGAGGCTGTCAGCCTTCCCAAAGCTTGTTAAATCAGCATCACCACCTTTCCTCGTGATTCCTAGATGGAATTTTGTCGTCGGTCCAACTCTTAAAACTCGGGTGTTCAAATGACCACAGTCGAACTGTCTCCCTTCTGACCACTTGCTAAATGTGGTTGCACAGATTTTTATGTTTGTATTGTATCTGACCACTGTTTTTACTAAAACACACGCGTCGTCGTCGAAAGATATGTAATCTCTCTCTTCTTTTCTCTTCTTTTCAGAAAAATGTGACGAGCCACTCGTGTCCGGACTCCCCCATGGGGCTTTCAGCAGCTCGTCCTCCACATCTGGGAGCTATTCTCCCGGCTATGCCAAGATCAACAAGCGAGGAGGTAAGGCACATTTCATCTCCTTCGTCAACACGTGCGCTGAGAAAGAACGCGTCATATTTAAAACTGCATTTCCGACGTCTATTTTATTGCGCAATGGCTATTAGCAGATACCTCTTTCGTTCTGTCCACTTCCGTTAACTCATAGCTACTATAAGCCTCTTTTGTAGTCACTGCCAGGGAGTGATGGAGGAAAATTCGGGCCGGAAGCAAGAGATGGTAAATAAAGGAGGAAGAATTTTTAGAGTTGTACGGGGTACTGGATTCCAGATGATGTACAAATTATGAGTTAAGGAAGTTCTTGTTCATTGGAAAATCATTTAGACCAAAGTTAAAGGTAATTGACTTCTGGGTACCCGAGGGCTCCGTCAGTTAAGTGTGTCCGAATTCGGCCCGGGTCATGATCTCGTGACTCATGAGTTGGAGCCCTGCCTTCGGACTGTGTGCTGATAGCTGGGAGCCTGGAGCCCATTTCAGATTCTGTGTCTTCCTCTCTCTCCGCCCCTCCCCTGCCCATGCTCTGTCTCTCTCTCCTTCAAAAATAAATAAACATTAAAAATATTTTTTAATAAACATTAATAAATAATAAAATAAAATGAATTGATTTCAAATGTGTAGACGATGAATCAAAGAATCCTATATTCACTATTTTTATTTCTATTTTTAGTAATATATAAAGAGTATCTGTTGAAAAGATAGGATAAAAAATTACCCTTGGTACTTTCTGCCCCCAGTGCCCAGAATTTAATTTTGTTATTAAAGCCACATGAAAAATAGTTACACAATTGCAACTAAAATTTGAGTTTGGGATTTTAAAGTAATACTATTAATCAGTAAATGGTAATTTCAAAGTAGGCAGCAATCCAGAGAGAATAAAAGATGATTGAGAACAGCAACTTAAAAATCTCTTGCTCCGGGGCGCCTGGGTGGCGCAGTCGGTTAAGCGTCCGACTTCACCCAGGTCACGATCTCGCGGTCCGTGAGTTCGAGCCCCGCGTCAGGCTCTGGGCTGATGGCTCGGAGCCTGGAGCCTGTTTCCGATTCTGTGTCTCCCTCTCTCTGCCCCTCCCCCGTTCATGCTCTGTCTCTCTCTGTCCCAAAAGTAAATAAACGTTGAAAAAAAAAAAAAAATCTCTTGCTCCAAAGGAAGACTGATATGAATAACAATCAATGACAACTTAAAAAGGAAAGAAAAACTTTTCTTGGATAAATGTGAATCATCCCACAAGGGCCATAATTTTTATTCACTGAAACAGGAAATACTAAACTCATTTCATACTCAATTCAATAAAAAAAAAAAGTGAGTAAAAATGGAAAGAAGAAGGTAAGGGAGGGAGGGAAGGAAATAGGGAGGAAAAAATCACATAAAGAAGCAAAGGTGAAAAAAAAAGAGAATAGGGGAAAACCCAAAAGGAGAAGTAAAAGAGAAAGGGAAGGAAGAAAAAGAGGGACGTCAGAAAAGAGAGAAAAAGGAATATCAGAGAGATTCAGAAAGACCAAAGGGAGAATAAAATAGGCAAGAAAAAAAGTAGAATAATATATACAGAACTTCGCAGCTGTGTGAAGAGTCCTGGATTAGTAAAAACACTTGGTGAAAGTCAGAGATACGCCAGCAAAAGTGGAGGAATACAAATTTTAAAATAGATACTGTTTTGGAAAATAGTATTAATTAGCTGCTTTTGTTTGCAGTGACCAGACTGTTGTTGTTTTTTTTTTTTAATTGTGGTGTAATTAACATCAAACATATTAGTTTCGCGTGTACAGTATAATGATTTTATACACGTATATGTTGTAAATTGATCGGTACAACAAGTCTGGTTAACATCTCTCGCCAGGTATAGTTACTTTTTTTCCCCATGATGAGGACTCTTAAGATCTACTCTTAGCAACTTAGAAATATGTTGCACAGTATTTCTAACTATAGTTAACTTGACTTACTTATTTTATGACTAGAAATTGATACCTTTTGACCTTCTTCACCCTTTTCATTCGCCGCCCCTGCCCCCCACCCCTGGGAACCACCAGTCTATTCTCTGCATTTATGTAACTGCTCCTTTTATAATATGGTTTTTGTCAGGTGATGGTCATGAGAGTTGGTAAGTACTATAATTCATCAAAAATTTTGCTTACAGATGTCAAGCAATGAGACTTAATTCATTCCTTTTCCATAAGTCACTAAAAGATAAACAAGAAAAACTATATATATATATAAAACAATATATATAGAACAGTATATATATATATATATATATATATATATATATATATATATATATGTATGTATAAAATCATGAATCAATAAACTGGCCATACCCAAATAATAATTGTGATGCAGGCTAGTAAATTTGGGGCAAAATCTACAAGAGAAAAGAAATATCACATACATTCCTGGATGTCAAGAGGATGCAATATTCCCTAAAGGAAGTATCCTGACATTGGGAGATCAACTTGAATGAGAGAAAGTCACAAAATATTTCCTCAGAAAGGGTTGTGGGAGAATAGGACTGATGAATTTTATACCCAGAGAATCTGGACAAGTCAGGTCATCTCAAGCATATAACCTCTCTGGAAATGCAAATAATATGATATAACCAACAATAAGATGCATGAAATAAAAATAAAAAAAATAAAAAACAAAAAAAACATGGCCAAATGCCTAGTGCTGAGCAGTGAATCCACTTAAAGATAGACCATAACTAAACAGTTTAGGAACTAAGGTTGTGGAACAAAGTATAAATTTTATAGAATTAATATAAATTTGTATAAATTTTACAAGAATGTAAAATACCAAATTCTGGGAACTAAACAGACGTTTGCCTTTCCTCCCTAACCTTTCAGAACTGGAAGCCACCAGATACTGTAGCTTTAAATGCAAATTTTTAAAAACTGCCAATTTCTTCCATCTTGGATTTTTTTAGGACTCTGTCTCCTACCAAGAAACATCAATAGTCTTTCGGTGTTTTTGTCCTCATTCAAGTAGCTATATTGAAGCCTTTTTTATTTGTCTTAAAATAGTACAGGATGCTACTTTGAATTACTTAGAGCTACTTATCTATTTATACACTCATATATGAGAGTGAGGTATCTGAGATTAAACTTCTAAAATGTTGACCTGATTTAAAAAAAAAAAAAATTTTAACGTTTATTTATTTTTGAGACCGAGAGAGACAGAGCATGAACGGGAGAGGGTCAGAGAGAGGGAGACACAGAATCTGAAACAGGCTCCAGGCTCTGAGCTGTCAGCACAGAGCCCGACGCAGGGCTCAAACTCACGGACCGCGAGATCATGACCAGAGCCGAAGTCGGCCGCTTAACCCACTGAGCCACCCAGGCGCCCCTGACCTGATTTTTTTAACCTGGAGGGTGGGATTCGAAGAATGCTTTTGCTTTCTCTATAATAGGTTTCTCTAGTTCATAGAATGTCAGTGTCTCTACCTATGTATTTATGTAGATAGATTTATAGATACAATGTATTTCCAAAAAGAAAGTTATTTGAAAAGCAAAGGACTATAAAGAAAATTTATGCCTTCCTAAGTTGTTTGACTAGCAACTTCTCTCTGACTGTTGCTACATTGTTGTGCATTGACATTAAGTCGTGATGTAGTCGTTGGCTGGGAGAAAGCATCGTCGGTGCTTTAGTTATAGATTTACACTTGCATCTGGCCCATTCGTATCAATATTTGTTATTCTGCAGTTTTAGTTACTTACCTTTTGGGTCCCAAAGACCTCTTTTGTTTATCGGCGGCATACTGTTGTGTGGTTGCATAGAATTTCCTCCCCTGCTCCATCCCATACTATCTACCTGTTTAGGACCATCACACAACTGATAATATCTCCACTCCTCATGGGCTGCTTTGCCTCTGAATGTACACATAAGACACCCATGTGCCTTAACCCTAATTGATGACCAATGTATGAAGCAAGGTAGCAAGCATCAGAGAGGGGGATTATTTCCTCTACAAGAAAAAAAAAAAAAAAAAGAAAAGCAAAAAGGAAAAAAAAAGAAATCTACATGCGGTTATTTTCACAATAAACAGACTTCGTATTCCCTTATAAAGTTCATGTGTGAATGCTCTTAAGAGAAGAGCCATGTTGACTGAAATTCATACTAAGGTATAAATGGCTAATAGTTCGTGTTGATTTTAAAAATAGATTTTTTGTTAGTGCAACAAAATGTTACATGTCTTAAAGATGGGTAAAGGAAGCAGAGAGTTTATATATTTTTATTTATTCATTTATATTATATACATTTATATTTATGTATGTCTTTTTTGCTTACATTCATATATAAATATGTATTTATATATCTATAAATATATATATATATATTTGCTGAAGATATATTTTTTATTTCACTATTGGCAAGAATCATCTGACACATACACCATATAAGCCCATGAAAGCAAGAAGATCATATACTGACAGAAGGATAAAATAATATAAGTCACCAATTATACAAATACAGAAAAGAACAAATTCAGCATTATGTTGATTAACATTGCCTCAGGGGCGCCCGGGTGGCTCTGTTGGTTGAACGTCTGACTTTCGATTTTGGCTCAGGACCTGATCTGACCTCAGGGTCTTGGGGTAGAGCCCTGCTTCAGGCTCTGTGATGAGTGTGGAGCCTGCCTGGGATTCTATCTGTCCCTCTGCCCCTCCCTCTCTCTCTAAAAAAAAAAAAAAAAAGAAAGAAAGAAAGAAAGAAAAAGAAAATTGAACATATTGCTTCATGTTTTATCATTTATTTAAATGCATTCCTCAAATATATTTTGGAGAGATTGAGTTTTGGAATCCATAGAAAATCGGATTATAATGCGAATACACTTTCAGATAACAGATTGGCACACATGTATAAAACGGAGTTTAGGTTTTGCGTCCTCACAATACATCCATTTGCTGCCACTTTGATGTCAGGGGTCAGTTTATCACAAAACTGAGGGGAAACGAATGTTTACGTGGAAAATCCACACATAATTCTATCATGTCTTTTGGAGTCCATTACTGCTTTAAGATTTTTGGTTTCGTTCGTTTTAGGAAAACACTGACCTGCTGTGATCTGTGTCCTGGACGTATCTCCCTATTCCTAATTCACTGGCGGTGTCCCCATCTGTGTCATTCCAAGTCAATAGCAGTTAGGTGGGTTCACCTTTCCAAAGGTTAGCAGAGATATTAAATCTGGACAGTCTCACATAAAGTAAACACTACCTCACATTTATAATACACATTTAGTATTTTACAGATTATAAAATGTTCTAAATGTCCCTTGACCTTCACAACAAGCTTGTTAGATAGAATGTTAGGTTAGAGACGCCCATCATCTCTTCTGCCGGACTTAGGACTTTTCAGTCCACCCGCCTATTGTAGAGATCGTCCTCTTTCTCCTGTCCCCAGGGGACAGCCATTCTGCCACATGGCCCTCTTCTTCCTCCACTGGCCACAGATGAGAGATCGCCATGCTCGGTTTTGCCAGATGGAGCCATAGTGGCACTGCATTGGAGTTGGCCCCAAGACAGAACCGAAAAAGAGCGGGAGGTTTTAAGCCACGTTTGATCTGTGCTTCTGCAACCAGAGCAACCCCATCACGGAGCCTCGGAGTTTCTTGAGTGATGTGGACCTTGAATTCTTTTCTTTCTTTTCACCTCCTCCCGTTTACTTTTCCTTAAAGGTCCTTCCATACTTGTTGCTCTTCTGAGACCTTTTTCACACTTGCTTCCTGGGTCGTTCCTGCCATTTTAGGAAACTGTCATCTTCTCCATGAACCCAAAGGCAGAGAGGTGTGGGGTTGGTGGTGGTGTTTTGAAGATATGTTGCCTCTGTTTCTTCCAGCAGGGAGAACAGATTGCATTTGTAAGCCACATAATTGATAATCACTTCTGGGAGGAATATGTGTATAACAGACATCTGGAAAGACTGCCGGAACAGAGCTCTGAATGTCCACGCGTGTACCTTAAAAAGAACTACAGCTTTTACCTTCCCTTGAAAGACACCAGTGAAGTAAATAATTGCCTCGGTGCCTTGATAGCTTGGCTTGGTCAAATCATTGCCTTTATCCTTTCCTGCCTCCTGTTGGCCAAGAGGGAGCTTTAGCGATCAGCATCATTCTGAACTCTTTTCCACCTACGCTTCCGAGCTTACACATGTTGGAATGCTTCTTTCGGGCTCCTGAGTGGCTCAGCAAATAACGCTCCCTCACCCTGCTCTTCAGAGGCCTTTCCGGCCTCTCCTGGAAAACAAATTTGCTCCCCTCTCTTGCAGCCTCAATTCTCCTGTCGCTTAGTCACATTTGTAAAATACTTCCCCTGCCTCTGCTTTCTTTTCTTCCCTACTCTGCTTTAAATAGTAAAAGCATCTGTCACAACCAGTTACACCGTGACCTGATTAAACTGTAGCCTATATCCTACGAGTTGGGAAAGCAGTCGCAATGCTTCCATGAAGACATTGTCCCTCTTCCTGCCGGTAACTCCTCCCACGGGGGGCCCTTTGGCTCTCTCCAGTCCCTGACCCATTCCTGCTCCATATTGCCCCCTACTGGCAGCCAGTGTTTGCCAGATCCCGTAGTATTTTTTTTTTTTTTCTTTTCTTTTTGTTTTTTGGAGAGAGAGAGTGTGTGTGCGAGTGGGAGAAAGGGGCAGGGGCATGAGAGAAAGAATCATAAGTAGGCTCTGTGCTAATAAGCGTGGAGGCTCAATCCTACGACCCTGGAATCAAGACCTGAGCTGAAACCAAGAGTAGGATGCTCAACCGACTGAGCCCGCAGGCGCCCCCATTCTTAACCTTATTAGGAAGTTCTTCCCTTGGACTATAACATCAAGACTTACATTATGAAATAGACTGGAGTTCCCAGTTGTTGGACTTCCATCCATGTTGACAGATTCCATTCCGCCATGTTCCCTCTTTCCCTTCTCCGGCCCCTATCACTTCCTGTTTCTCTTCATCTGCTCTGTTTCCCTCTCAATGAGCATTCGTTATTACTTTAGTATGAATTCATCAGTTGAAGTATTACTTCTTCTAAGAGAATTTGCCTTTAAGAGCAGATCCTTGGGAGCAGAGAAATCTAGAGGGGTGGTTTTCTAATGTAGCATTTTAGAATATTTGACATTCCTATTTGGGCTGGCCATACTTCTTCATCTTTGAATTACTCTCCTGAAAACACCTGCTGACTTCACCGGCTCTGATGCGGTGCTGAGCAATGAGAAGAGAATGACTTATATTCATGCATAACTCGATTCCAATACAGAATCAACCAAGGATGAACATGATATTAGTCAGTTATTAATCTCTCTGCATCTCAGTTTCCTGATTTCTATGTTTACTATGTAATCTCTCATCCAAACCAGGAACTTTGACAGTGCTAGAGTTCTTTTAATAATTATGCCCGGGCAATCTTGCAGGTACGGGCCCCCTGTTTATATTTTAAAATGGAATCGACCATACAATTTAGCAGAGCCATTGTGAAGATTCAGTGAAATAATCTACACAGTCTGTGTTGCAATTAAATATTAGCCTCTTTCCCACCAGTTACCCTCAAGTCCCCAAAGCAACACTTAACAGATATTAATATTTCAGAGCAAGTGAGTAATTTAGTCTTGTCATTACCAAAGCAACACCTCCCTAAAAAGTGATCACTAGAGGTTGTATATTTACCCGTGTGTGTGTGTGTGTGTGTGTGTGTGTATTTCCCCTATCATCATGTAAGACAAAAATCATAATAATTCATAAATTAATAAAATAACATTTTAAATAATTTAAATAAGCTTTGCATAATCAGACTGCTACCTATGTTAACTTAAATGTGCCCCGACTCTTTTCTCCTTAAACTCCTTTCATTTCAAATGAAAGGGCTTATGCCAATGATTGCTGAGTGTTATTTTGTTCTGATTGTCATCATGTCATTTGAATTAGATCTGATAGAGTCCAATATAATACTTATGTAGTAAATTTATGATCCTCAGTGAAGCCAACACTAATTGTTCTGGACATTAGGAAGAATAAAAATATTTTTCCCCTCAGCTCTCCAAATTCTGACTATTTTTTAAAAATATATTTCAGGGGAGCCTGGGTGGCTCAGTCGGTTAAGCATCCGACTTCGGCTCAGCTTGTGATCTCACGGTGTGTGGGTTTGAGCTCTCTGTGCTGAGGGCTCAGAGCCTGGAGCCTGCTTCACATTCTGTGTCTCCCTCTCTCTGCCCCTCCCCTGCTCATGCTCTGTCTCTGAAAACAATAAACATTAAAAAAAATTTAAATATATTTAAAATGATTTTCTCTAAAGTCAGCAGTAGGTTTTGTATTCACTTTTCCAATTGCGTGAGAGTTGACAGCTAACTAACATTGTAAGTTTTAATTTATTCTTTTTATTTGAATTCTCAAATGTAAATCAAAATATTGGCTTTAGTGGGAGCTTTAAAAAATTCAGTGCGCATTACATGATGCATTTGTATCATTGACACTTGTTAAAAATGATAGAATGTTGAAAGCATAGTCACCAGGGACTAACTCATAAATTTGCTTAGACATGCCTTTTTAATTTCCAAATAATATTACTTTGTGTCTGCTGTGACATCAAATTTTATAGCGTTGGAATTATAATACCTTCTTTGTGTTCCCCGTAGAAATCTATGCTAGGTTTTGTACACTTCCCATAGAATGGTTTCCCAAGGTGTGTGATATTAATATGTGCTACGAACACCCGCACAGACACACATCTCCCCAATAAAATCTACTGGGCAAACACTATGTTCTGTGGTCCTCTCTGGGAAGATCAGACACCCTCTTCATCATGCAGCATCTTTAGGTCCTGGAGAGTGCACTTTCACCGTGGGAGATGCTTTTATAAAATCGAACCATCGTAAAACCCATTGTAAACATCGTGGGTTTTAAACAGGGTTTGTTTAATATACTTAGAAGTACAGATGTGTCCCATGGGTTTACTACTGTCTTTGTAAAAATACTACTTTTTTTTTAATTTTTTTTAACGTTTTTATTTATTTTGAGACAGAGAGAGACACAGCATGAACGGGGGAGGGTCAGAGAGAGGGAGACACAGAATCTGAAACAGGCTCCAGGCTCTGAGCTGTCAGCACAGAGCCTGAACTCACGGACCGCGAGATCGTGACCTGAGCTGAAGTCGGCTGCTTAACCGACTGAGCCACCCAGGTGCCCCAAAATACTACTTTTTTTTTAAAGTGTATTTATTTATTTTGAGAGAGAGAGAGAGAGAGAGAGAGAGAGAGCCTGGTGTAGCGGGAGAGAGAGGGAGGGGAGAGAGAGAATCCCAAGCAGGCTCCACATTGTCAGTGCAAAGCCCCATGCGGGGCTCAAAATCACGAACTGCGAGGTCATGACCTGAGCCCAAACCAAGAGTCAGACGCTTAACCAACTGAGCCACCCAGGCACCCCTAAAAGCACTACTTTTAAGGGCTCTTTGATGATAACATCATGGATGGTGAGTTTTCTAGAATTAATTGGAGAAAGGGAGCTTTTAGATTTGGAGCATTTGAAATGAAGATTTTTTTTATTTAATTATTTTTAGAAAGCTGCTATTTTGCAACAAATGTTTGTAGCAAGTATCTCAAAAATGGGCCCCAGAGAAAATCATGAGGTGGGATACATAGTGCTATTACAGTAACCACAGCTATCATCTTTGAAACGGCTTTGGGATATTCATTCTCTAACACTCTCCTTTATCACAATATTAATAGCCGATTGTCTAAAAGAGTGGGAAATAGTGAATCATCAATTCAGGTACTTATACTATGTTTTTGGAACATATGCTTTGTAATTTCACTTCGCGCTCAACATCGAAACCCTTGCTATTTGGTACTTGCCTGTATATGGCTCATGAGGACAATCTCCTGTGTGTCAGTTGCAGGGTGTAAACGGAGAGAGAGAGCAAAGGCCAGGAATGAGCAGGGCAGGTCCACAGTCCACATGAAGGGCACTGCCCAGTGAGGGGTGCTACCCAGGGTCCATTCATTCAACAAGAGTAGGACACAAAACACCGCACATGTGAAAAATACACTTCGAATCCCATAGTTACATCTCCTCTATAAGTGGCTCTCCGTCATCCTTCAGTATCTACAGTAGCCCCCCCACCTTTATCCAGGGGGAATATGTTCCAAGAATTCCAGTGGATGCAGAAAAACAGCAGATAGCACTGAACTCTATACAGACTGCATTTTTTTCTCCATACGTGCATACCTGCGATAAAGTTTAATTTATCAACTAGGCACAGTAAGAGATTGACAACAATAACTAATGATAAAATAGAATGATTGTAACAATATACTACAATAAAATTCATGTGAATTCTCTCCCCAATAGCTTCTTGTGATGATGGGAGATGAGAACATGCCCGTGTGATGGGGTGCAGTGAGGTCAATGTCGTAGGCATGGGAACGTCATGTTAGGCTGGTAATGGCCTTCTGATGATATGTCACAAAGAGGGCATCTGCTTCTGGACCACAGTTGACTGTGGGTGACTAAAAGCCCCCCCCCATGGGCTGGGGAGACTCCTGTACTCTTGTGCAAAAAGAGAAAGTTCTATGCTTTTTGCTTGTTTGCCTCCTACCCATTATTTCAGTCAATAAGAGGGGAAAAAACAAAACAAAGAACCGAAAAAACCAGGCCAAATTATTTCCAAGGCTACTGGGAGGATTTAATTTAGTAATGGCTCTCTTAGCAACCTGGTCAGGCCATACTTATTAGAATGAATTAGACCCTTGTCTTTAATACCTTTAGCAAATTAATGACTTTTTCACACATTTTTCTTTGAGAAGACTGAAAAAAAAAATTAGAATCTCCTCTCTTTTATACTCAGGCCTTCCAAAACTAATTCCAAAAATATTGCCACTAATAACAATTCAAAGCAGTGCGGCCTTTGTTAGCACACTGCCTTTTCTATATCCTGCAAATGAGCAATCAACATTGTTTACTCTTCCTTGCTTTAAAACCAAGATATATGTTTGACATGAATACTGCTGACAGTAAACCGTGACATTTAAGACAGTCTGCTTTTATTGTTCTTGCCTCCCTCACATTAAAACGTAAACTCAAAATGTAGAAAGCTTGACTCCTCGGGGTTTCACCCAAAGGTCACTTTTATTTTGCTTTTTCGTAGCTATTTTTATTTTCTCGGCGAGGCCAGGGATTCACGTATGTTTTTTTGTTTTCCTTTGGTTCCTTGCTTCGGGGCTTCTAGAATGTTGTTCCTTTGGATCCGTTTTCCACTCTAAAATCGGTGGGCAGTGCCATTCATTTCAGTTGGAGGATTCTTGTCTGCGTTGTATCTGTTGCCTCCCTGTCACCAGACATCTGCAGTCGGAAGACTGTCTGGCACCAGGGTGAATGATTTCATGTCAGAAGGTCTCTGTCTGAGCCTATGTACAAATAATGTATAATTACGCATGTCCTATGAATTTCCCTCGTCCTACGGCACATATGTATCTTAATGGATTATTAAAGTGAGTTTTTTGTTTGTTTTGCCTTTACGTAATACCTAGAAGGCCAGCTAAGCCTTACAGGCTCCACCGTGAAGGTGATGAAAACTCGCGTTTGCTTTCCTTCTCTTCCTCCCTTGAGTGTTCTAAAGAGAGTGCAGGCTGACACCACGTGCTTCTGTGGTGGAATGCTTCTGCGATGTTCGACATCCAGGAGTGATTTCGAGAGCTTCCTCTTCTTACATGTTGATGAGACCGGGCACTCCCGAAGGGCCCAGTAGAATTCCCTGAAGGAAGATGATTAACCTGAGCTTTGAAATAGTACCAACCAGGGGAGGATTTAGACACGGCAAAAGTGATGACCGTTTCCTTATCACGGAAGGGCTGCCAATTCACACCAAAGGAGTCCCAGGGAGGCCCAGAAAACCAGAGCCTGTCACCCTTGCCTGCCCACGCCCCGGTCTTTCCCACCTAAGCTCAAAGGGTGTTGAATGATAAGCACTTCCCATTGGCCTCCAGATTTTCATTATGGAAATTGTTCTACGTACACGGCTTCAACATGTTTATGTTGCTGGTCCTTCAGGAGTGAGTTCAGGTATCCCCTTTCCAACACGTTATCACTGATGGCTGGACGGGCTCTCTCTCTCTCTCCATTTCTCAAGGTGTATTTTTTTTCTATCTCAGAACATAGCATACAGTATTGTGTCGTAGACGTAGTTGTCTGACGGCTGGAGGCTGGGTATGGGTGGAACGCGAGCCCCGTGTCTCGTGCCTCTGTGTATCCCCAACATCTAGCCTGGTGCCTCGCACAGAGTGGATACTCACAGACATCGAAAGATATGCCGTCAGGGGCAGGTGCACATAATCTCATCTGATCCCTATGAACACCCTGGGAAAGAAATTAGAATAAACTCAGTTTTATGGATAAGAAAACTTCGGTGCAAGAAAGTTTAGACTTCTGCCCAGGACCACCGCTAACAAAAAGCAGGCTGAAGGATTCGAAACAATCTCTTCTGACTTCCAGTCACTCACTGTTCTATTCTCCACACATCTTCCCTGCCTCTGTGAGTTTTTCTTTAGGAAGAGTTGGAATAATATCTGAGTTGGTTACAGGGCATAGCTGAAGTTTTCCCACTGGTATCTTAGAACACACACAGACACATTTCTCTATTTTATTTCTGAGAAGTACATATCGACTTTGTGATGTCTTTGCATGCTTGTTATCTTTGCTTTAAATAATCAAAGAGAAATAAAGATGTTCTTTTAAATATTTGCATTAACATATTTTAAAAGACACATTTTTTTTTTAACACTGAAAGGGTAGCCAAACCCTGGGCTCCTTCAGTGTTGTTTCTGAATTTGTATAATATGAGGTGGTAGGCAAAAAAGATGTAATTGCACTTGAAATATTATATATGTGAGAACAGCAGGAAAGAATTGATATGAAAGAAAACTACTGATGTGCGGCACCAATATGCTAGGAACTGACAGAAGCAATATTTTTTTAAGTCACTAACACTCTCAATATTCACAACACACATGAAGAAAAAGCAGTAAGTCAGTACCAAGTGAAAGGAAATGAATAACAGAAATAAAACACAACCACAAAATAGAAAATGCCAGAGATCTGAGATCTGCTAGATATGCCATAAACTGGATCTTTGAAATTGGATGAGAATAATCTGGCATTAATAATAACAATATCCCACTTTATGATCCTTATCCATCACTGAATCTTTCCCTCCATTCCTTCCAGTGAAGGATTCAGCATTGTTAGATTGTGCCTTTCATTCTGTTACTGTTTAGTTAGAAGGACGATACTTCCTGGCAATCTGTAGAGACTACAGAGGGAATTGATTCAATTTCCTTGTCCGCCCCCCCCCCCCCCCCGCCCACCAATCTTCTCACAGCAGAATAAGTAAAACAAAAACTATTTGACCGATTATTTCAAAGTTATCACTTCTATCTTCTCTACATGTTATTCGAGACTTAATCATTTATGATGGAAAATAATTTTCTAAGGAAAATGCCAGAAGAGAAAGAAATGCCTTCTGTTTTCAATTCAAACTGTTGTATTTGATTTTTCACAGTTAAAAGAGAAATTTGAACCACACGGTTGCGTTTTGAACAACAAACGGTGTTTCTTGGTTCCTGGCCAAAGGACTAGCGTTCACTGGGCATCAGAGAGGCTGTGCAACCTGCAAGCAGCTTAACCTCGACATTCAGTGACCTTCAGTCTGGTGGGGGGGAATGCTTAGATGGCTCGGTTTTAGTAATGCTTCTTGGATATGTCGAAATAGTGCAATTTTAGCAAAGGTACTGCTTTACCTGCGTGATTAGGTCAGTCAGGAATTTCTCTACAGGGATCTGGAGGCAGGCTTTGGTTCAGCAGTAGGAGAAGTATGGGTAGCCAGGCCCAGAGATGCCAACCAGTCCCTTCTGTGCTTTCTGCAATGCTGGAGAGGAGTTCTCCAAGCAGACAAGGCGTACCAGTCAGTGAGTATAACCGACAGAATAAATATTGGCCTTTCGGTGCAATTCCACCTTCATTTTTCTGTAAGATCTTTGAAATGTTTCTTCCTACTGATGTGACCTACATTTGGAAAGCATCAGTTCTCCTTAGCAGTTCAACAATGACACGGCAAGGATTGACCAAGAAGAGATACCAAGGGAAGATGTCTTGTCAAAAGCCTGAGACATGTTAATCAGCTTCTGGAACACCAACAATTTAAATTCAAATAGATTTCTTGCCGAGACTAAAATCTAAAACCCTGTGATTCTATTTCTGTGTATTGGATTAGTCAAGATTTAAGGTTCACTTTGTTCTCAACTCATGGGGATCTCCCCCTGCCATTTTTTTGTTCTTTGTTTGCATGGCTTAGCTGGTACAGGCAAAATGTGCGATTCATCCCTTCAGATGCTCTCAAGTGTTATCTGTGCTAGTTTCGCACTCAACAGTGGGAACAGCAGAAGGCAGAAATGAGGAAATAAAAATCCTGTTGTCAAATGAGAATTCTGCATCTCACTGCAGTGTGGAATAGTAGTTATTCATACTTTAGGCACCTCAATTACATATTCATTATTCATAAACACTTATGTAACTCTGAGTTATTCAGGCTGGGAGAGAACATTAGCAATCTTTTTCTTTCTTTCTTTCTTTCTTTCTTTCTTTCTTTCTTTCTTTCTTTCTTTAGCTAAGATATCTTGTGTCTAAAGAAGGATGTAAAAGAATATAATATATATTCTTGTGTATATATATATGCACCCTGTCTGTTGCATGTACATCTAAATTTCAAATTGTAGGCAAAAATGCCTCCGACAAAACAAGGCTAACCTAGTACATTTGGCTACGCCTTTTCAAAGAACCAATCTGGGTAAATTGACTAGCACCAATTCTATTACAGTGGTAAAATGGATGAAAATAACAACATGGGTCTTTTAAACCATGGCCCCCACAACTGGTTCTAATGGCCAGTAACACAGGTCCAGACCTGGAAAGGCTTAACAGATAAGACTAAGTGAGTGTCCAAGTAAGATGTGAAATGGTGTTGAGGTTACAGGGAACGTGAGGGCCCAGTCATTCAACAGACATGTATTGAGCTGAATGAAGACGAATCAGCACTGAAGATTCATTTGCAGATGGGACCTAAACCTCAGAAATGTTGACAAGATAACTTTTTAAGGACTCTGAGATCAGGTCATAATTATGAGGAGGGGCACTGTGTGTCTAAAGCACATTGGTGAGTGTCCCAGCTCCAAATTTGGAGAAGGCTCCAGGGGCATCTGAACATAAATTAGAAGAGCGTAGGCCCTTGTCTTAATGGAGATGATTACTGGAGAGTTTCTCCATGTTAATCCTTTGAGTGACCAGTGGGGTGGACAAAAATCCTTCCTTCCTTTTCTCCTTCCTTTCTTCTTTCTCCCTCACTTCTCTTCTTCCCTGTATCTTCCCTCACTCAAATATTTACTAAATATCAACTTGTTTTAGTTTTATAGAAAATAATGAGCTTCCACTAAATAGGTCACAACTAAAGATTGGGTGCCTGTATGGCTCAGTCAGTTGAGCGTCCAACTTCAGCTCAGGGTATGATCTCACAGTCCGTGAGTTCACGCCCTACATCAGGCTCTGTGCTGATAGCTCAGAGCCTGGAGGCTGCTTCAGATTCTGTGTCTCCCACTCCCTCTGCCCCTCCCCCACTCACGCTCTGTCTCTCTCACTCTCAAAAATGAATAAATGTTAGAAATTAAAAAAAGAACTGGATTAGAAAAAATAACGTGAGCATAATTGTCCAAGAATTACACCACCATGTTGCTGTGAAATCATATAAATATGAAGGTTATTATGGTATCATAGGGAACAATTGAGCTAATTTGCTGAGGAGGGTTCAAGGATATGTTTTGAAAGAGGTACAGTTTTATTCTGTAAAATTTATTTTCTGGAATCTCATCGAAAGAGTGCAGCATACTCTAAGGTATCAAAGTCAAAGACGGTGTTTGTTAAAGGAGGATTAGCTGGTCGTTTGGTTTTGTGAGAGTTTAAACTGAGAATCAGCATGTGCTGAGAAATATGGATTCAGATGGATCCTGATGGATTCCGAGCACTGGGACTGTCAGCACTGGGACTGTCACACTAAGGAGCAAGACAAAACCCCTGATTTCAAACCAGCCCAACCTTATCACCTGCCTTTCCTCCACCTTCAGTTCTATTTCCTGATTCTGTTGTTTGTTTGTTTTTTAAATGTTTATTTTTGAGAGAGAGAGAGAGAGCGAGCGAGCGAGCGCATGTGCATGGGCTGGGGAGGGGCAGAGAGAAAAGAGGACAGAAGATCCAGTGCAGTCTCTATGCTGACAACAGAGGGCCCAAGGTGGGACTCAAACTCACAAACTGTGAGATCATGACCTGAGCAGTAGTCGGCTGCTCAACCAACTGAGCCACCCAGCTGCCTCTGTTTCCTGATTCTGTTACTGCCTCTCTTCCTGCCCCACTCAGTTGTCAACACAACAGCACAAGTGATCATTTGCAAATCAAGAAATAATATTTTATTTTTTTCTATTCAAACCTTCCCCAGTAGATTTCTGTCTCACGTAGATGAAAAGCCACCGTAGTCCTTAGTCTTGCCTCATTTACCCGCCTGCACCCAGTATCTCTCTGACCTCATATACTGAGTCCTTTCCTCCTCTCCAGCTACACAGGCCTCCTTGCTATTTCTTATACTTCCCACACCCTTGGCATAAAATTCTCCCTGCAGTACTAGCACATTCTTTCCTTCAAGGTCGCATTCAAATGACACCACCTTGTGGGAGCCTTTCCTGATGATCTCATAAAAAATTCCCCACTTGTTCCCTGACTCACCCAATGACACTTGCCCTCCATTTTTTTTTCTCCATGGGCTTTTTACAACCTAAGGCCTAGGCCCCGCTTACAATTCTAAAAAGAGGGAAGTGGTAAATTCTTAAAATATTTATAGAGGGAAAAGCAATAAGGAAAAGGTAGTTGAAGATGTGAGGCAACAAAAAGATAGAAAGAGGCGAGAATAAAGGATCCCCCAAAGTTTCTATCTTTGATGAATCAGAGGGTTGTGCCCGCCCCTCAGTGAAACCGGAAATATAGGTGGTGAGGCAGACAGAGGGAAAGATTTAAAGATTCAGATGTGCACATACTGAGCAAAAATTCAAAATAGAAATGTGTGATAAGCAAATTTAAGAGGTGGTAGCGTGCACATGCTCTCTGAACCAATTAGTAGGGGTTGAAATATTTCAGAGTTAGGTAGCAAAGGGATAGGAAGAACTGGACACAAAATGCTGAGAAAGATGAACCTTTAAGAGGTGGAGGGGAGCAAGGCTTCAAAGAAACTTGGAGGTCACGGAGAAACGAGCAAACCAAGAAACGTGCGGTATCTTTTTGATCGTGCGAATCAAAAAGTCGTATGCCACAGAGAGGTCCTGTAGAAAGGCTAGAAAACGTAGGTTTGTCAGTGTGGTGGTCACTCGTGTACTTTACAAGAGTGGTTTCAGTAGAATTTTGCAGGAGGCACCCAAAGTTGGTGTGTAGAAGAATGAACGAAAGGTAAAGTGGAGGGGCACCTGGGTGGCCCAGTCGGTTAAGCGTCTGACTTCGGCTCGGGTCATGATCTCATGATCCATGAGTTTGAGCCTCGCGTCGGGCTCTGTGCTGACAGCTCAGAGCCTGGATCCTGCTTCGGATGCTGTGTCTCTGTCTCTGTCTGCCCCTCCCCTACTCATGCTCTGTCTCCCTCTCTCAAAAGTAAATAAACCTTTTTTTAAAAAAGGAAAGATGAAAATTTAGCTAAATCAAGAGATGGGATATAGCCAAGATGTGTTTTCTTCTTTAAGGAGAGAGATCTGAGAATATTTTAGAGAAAAAGGAGCCCATCACTTCTTGGCCTTTTGGCTAAGATCAAGTGTAGCGAAGAAAGTCTATAGAAAGGGGAAAGTTAGTTGAAAATACAGTCAAGAAGCTCCATGACCGGGCGCCTGAGTGGCGCAGTCGGTTGAGCGTCCGACTTCAGCCAGGTCACGATCTCGCGGTCCGTGAGTTCGAGCCCCGCGTCAGGCTCTGGGCTGATGGCTCGGAGCCTGGAGCCTGTTTCCGATTCTGTGTCTCCCCCTCTCTCTGACCCTCCCCCGTTCATGCTCTGTCTCTCTCTATCCCAAAAATAAATAAACGTTGAAAAAAAAAAAAAGAAGCTCCATGACTTTTGGAGTAACATTTCAGGGGTCCTCAGGGTCTCCTGTAAGCTGCTATGGTAGAGTGTTCAGGACCCCTGCCTTTAGATTAATTCAAACTTGAGTTAAAACTCGTTCATATTTCTGATTAGCTCTGTAATTTTGGTAAAGTCAGTAAACATCTTTCAACTCCATTTCTTCATACATAAAACAGATATACTAGTGTCTACCTAGTATCTTTTTTGTACGGTGTAAATGAGGTCACTTTGTAATTTGCTTACCACTGTACCTACCATAAGGTTAGCTCTCAGGAAATGAATATTTTTCCATTATTATCTGTATTAGTGTCATTCATCGAAAGAACAGGTACAGGGGTTAAACTTAAACAGGCATAAGAGGATATATTCATCTTCTGATACTGGATGTAAAGAGGTGAGAATTAGTATAGGTAGATACAATAGGAGTTTGTAGATAAGAGAAAAGAATTCAAAGACAATCATACTTTATGACTTTAGATTTCTCAGTAAGGTTTAAGGGAAACTAAGCTGTAGGTAGATGAGGGGCTTATAGAATTTTGGGGTGTGTGTGGGGGGAGTGGGGAAGGTTAGACAAAGCAATGAAGAGGACTCGAGAACCAAACTGCTGAAATCCTGACGGACATGCTTAAGGACACAGTTGTTGTCGAAGATCATCAGCTTCGTGACTTCTAGAGGCAACAGTATAAAACCGTAATTTTCTCTAGCAGTGCTTCACGTAGGAAGGGAAGAGAGAAAACAGAGTTAGATTGGAGTTCTGCTGGATATATATTACAGGAAGTTCAGCATATTTAAATATGTTCAGATAGTATTCCTTGAGGTTACCCATACCTAGAGCATGTGGAGAGGTACCAAGAAGCCTTATCTAAGCACCACAGACCACATATGTGCCCAGGGCATGGAAGAACTAGGAGAACAGGTGGTTATCACCAGATCATTGGCTATTGCCATGGAAAACGTCAAGGATATCAGACATCTGGGTAATGACTAGGTCCAGGGTGTGGCCATAGAGGGAGATCACCAGTGTGTGAAAGGTCATTGAAGATGAGGGAGTCAAATACACATGAGACTATTATTTTGGATAGGTATCAGCATGGACACCATGAAGACAGGTCTTGGGTTCAACGGGAAAATGGAATCGCATTCTAATGTGTTCAAGAAATGGGAGAATTGCTGTAGATCACAGCAACAAGTGTTAGAAAGTAGGAGAACCTAATGACATTAGCTTCAATGCACAAGAATGTGGTGTTGTTACTGTTTCACTTCAGAGCATTTCCAGAAAATGGGAAAAATGGTAATCCAGAGCCATAAGAGATGAAGGATATTGAGCTGCTGTTAGACAGTCGTAAGTGCTGCGAGGAATCACTGACACTGAGAGTGTCAACAAGTGTGTTTTTGTGGGTTGCACACCGTCTGATTCTAAAGGGAATCATCCACATTATAGTCTATGGCAGCGCTGTCCAATAAAATAATAAAGAGAGCCACATACGTAGTTTTGAATGATCTAGTAGCATTTTTAAAAAGTCAAAAAAAATTGGTGAGGTATATTTTATGATCAGTTCTATTTAACGTAACATATCAAAATACTATCCTTTCACTATGTAATCAGTATAAACGTTGTTAATTTCCTTTTTTTCTTTTTCATACTAAGTTTTTAAGGCATGGTCTGTATTTTATACTTACAGCACATCTTGATTTGGACCCTAAATTGTCCTCGGAAATATGCAATCTGTGATTGAGTGTTTATAGAAACTTGAGAAACTAGACTCACACCTGAGTTGTTCCCAAAATACTTAAAATTCCCTCCAATAACTGAACTGGATAACAGTTTTGAAACATACATTTAAATTCACACCCGCCCCCCCCCCCCTTAATAGCAATCACCCATCTAGCACACTGGGTGTTGTAAGTAAGTGATTAGTTACTGAAGTCCATCCCAGAAACCAATATTGTGCCGTCCATTAACTAACTAACATTCAGTTAAATAAATAAATATTCAAATTAATTAAAGTAAAAAATCTACTTCTTCATTCTCTCACACAGGTGGTAGTCTCGTTGGCCACATGTCAAGTGCTCAATTGCCATACTCAATACTTGAGTATGCCAATACAAGCTTGGCATACTTGTCAAGCTCAGGTCTACGTGAATGGTGACTGGGGATTGGTAGTGCATAACCACATGCTGCGACTTTAATCTTAGGGGGCGAGTCCGAATTCAGTCAAAGCCAGATGGTGGCTGGAAGACGATAGAATTGTAATAACTGTGGGGCTGGGGAGAGTGCTCAGTGCTTCAGGTCAACCTACAGAGCAATGGCATTTTTATCAGGAAAAGCAATGATGTCGGAGATAAAGATGAGGTGTCTGTTATTCAATGTTGGCGGGCCTCCAGAAATGTACAGTGTTTAGGGGTTCTTCCTGGGTGTCTGAGATGCAGGAGCCAGTACTACCACCAGCCTTGGGGCAGCCGTGGGGGCCAGTGGCCACGTGCAGCCTCTGGCCCAGGGTTGGATTTCAGTTGCATGAGAGAGAGGTATCAGGGAGCACGCTTTGGAGCTAAGGAAGACTAGGTAGTCTGCGGGTTACAACTCTTTGGAGCTGGAGAGGAGCTACTTTAAGGTAAGGAGTTCTGTTCACTCGTGAAGAAGAAATGGCACTAGACGCTTCCTTTCTTGTCCAGGACATGTTATAAACTGCCTGATGTTTCTTGAGATTGTTTTGGGGTCTGTTAAGCCAGAACAGTTCTTTCATCCGGCCCCAGAGACAAGTGCTGCTGCTGCTGGCAGGAGTAAGGAGCCAGGAAACTCTGTGTTGGACGGTTGAAGCCAAATCCTTCTTGTGGAACCAGACTGACTCACGATGTTGGAGAGACTGATCCTCTCCCAGGGAAGACTAGATTAAGTGCCTTTCAAGTAGCCTATTTCATGGGCGTAGCCCTAATAGCATGGATCTGGATTGATCACTCTAGCATAGCCTAAGCCCTGTGCTTATGTAAAGAGGACATTGCATTCACATATCGGGACATTATAGGTAACCTTCTGGTTAGTATTACAGTCGAAAGTTTGTCCAAATCATTGCATGTGCATAATTTCTATTAAATTTAAGGGGATTGATGATTAGAAGGTGACAGGAGGACGTTATTTAATAATTATGAGGGAATGCATTCTTTAGCAAGGATAATGCACCTCATTAAAAATAAAAATCATGCAATTATTTCTCAGCTGAAAAGTATCTGTGTCATAAATAGCATGACCCTAGAAGACATCAGTCATGATTTAAAGTCCCAAAATGGAGATTAAAGTATTAATAGTCATAGGTAGATATAATTTTGCGAAGGTGGAAACTGATAGTCACATAGATTAAATCATTTTCTCAAGGGGCCCCGGTCATGGATGCTGGAGCCATGATTAAAACTGAAGTCTACCTAACTTAATGTTTTCCCACAAAGAAAAGCTGCGTACTTATTTGGGATGCCCCAGAACTGCTGTAATATGCCATAGGTAACGTAATGTACTGTATCAGTTAATCATCCAGAAAAAAATAAATAACACTTAAAATAGCAGCTAGAGTGTATCACAACATCATTTCATAAAGCAAATGCATAAAGCAAAAAATGACCCAAAAAAAGATGAAATCAAATATATGTTTGAAAAGAATAATTAATTGAAATATCTTGAAAATATCTATTCAAAAAAATTTAATAATATATGCTTTTTTACTATATTAGTTATGCGATGCCGTATATATTCATCAAGCTCTGCTCTTAAAATCAGCATCTCTGAATGTGACCTACAGTTTTGTATGCTACAGACAGAGCAGTCAGAGAAAGTAGAAATCAAGGACACCCATTGCCTTTGAGGAGTTTTCAATGAAAAATTTGAAGAAAAAAATGCTAATCACAGATGTGATGTATGTATCTGAATATAACTATTTTCCCTAAAGTCTGAACATTAATGATTAAATACATCTGCATGAACAAGCACGTTCTTACATTATATAGCTTAGTGGGGTATTAGAATATAATTGATAATTTTTAGAATGCCAACTATGCTGGCAATATTAGAAACAATTCAATTCCGTATACTGACATTTTGCTAACCCTAAGCTAATTCTCTGGCTCTCTTCTTAGTTCTGACTTCACATTGTGTTTTTCATAATAACATCTGACCCCACAAATCAACAATCAAGGACCAATCACTTACAGTATGAAATGTACTACTGCTAAGATGAGTATTCACGTGAAAATGGAAGTGTTCCCAGAGAAAACTAGCAAGGGTATGGGGGATGAGATGGAGAAGTGAAGCCGATGTCCAGTCTCCAGCCCAATTCCACGAACCCTCCTTTGGCTCAGACCCCTCAGGGATGCTCTTGAAACAAGTCACATCTCAAAGCTGTCTGAAACAGCGGCTGGAAGCTGGCATATTTATATCCCTACATCCTTCAGACATTGATTAATTTTCACAAATCTCAGCTCTCCTTATGTTCAGGCAAGGTGAGCTCTGGCAACCTAAGGGGCGTGCTGTAGACACTGATGCTGGCTGTTACCTAATAAAGTTGAACATGTCTGTACCTTCTGCCTTGGCAATTCCGATGCTAGAAAGATTTGCTAAAAAAATACTTGCACGTTTGGGTCAGAAGAAGTGTATAAAAATGTACATAGGGACATTGTATGTAACAGCAAAAAAAAAAAAAAAGTGGAAACAACTCAAATGTCCATCAAAAACACTGCTGTTAGAAAAAGTAAACTCTTATTTTGTATAATGAGATACAATTTAAAATTGAACGTGAATGTGCTACAGATATACAAATTTACATGGAAGGATACAAAAACCATAAGGTGGGTTAAAATAAGTCATGGGAGAATACATTCAATATAATTCCACTTATATAAAGTCTATAAACAGATAAAACAGTACATTATGTTGGAATGATAAAACTGTGAAGAAAAGGAAGAGAAAGCATAAGTGGAAAGGCAGAAGGTTGGTTACCAACCAAGTTGAGTTGCAAGGAATGGGATGGTGTTAGGAAAGGTATTTCTTGAAAGGAATTTCAAAGGTGTTCATAATACTCTATTTCTTAAGTTAGTTGGTGGGCTTATTTTTAAATTGAACATACATATTTTCTTCTGTTTATATTACTAAAGATTCACTAAAAATCTGTTTGGAAAAACTTGTTATCCAGCATCAGACAGAGAAGGGGAGAGTTGTGGGTTCCCTCTGATTGACTTGTACTTAAGACACACACTCAGTAAATGTTTGGCTGCTGATCAGGACCTCAAGCTATGCTAAAAAGCTATAGTCATCAAGACAGTATGGTACTGGCACAAAAACAGACACAGAGATCAATGGAACAGGATAGGAAATCCAGAAATGGACCCACTACCATAGGGTCAACTGAATTTCAACAAAGCAAGAAAGAATATCTAATGGAAAAAAGTCTCTTCAACAAATGGTATTGGGAAAACTGGACAGCAGCATGCAGAAGAATGAAAATGGACCGCTTTCTTATACTACATGCAGACATAAATTCAAAATAGATGAAAGACCTAAGTATGATGCAGGAAATCATCAAAATCCTGGAGGAGAATACAGGCAGCCAACTTTTTGACCTTGGCCGGAGCAACTTCTTAATAGACATATTGCCAGAGGCAAGGGAAGCAAAAGCAAAAATGAACTATTGGGACCTCATCAAGATAAAACCTTCTGCACAGTCAAGGAAACTATCAACAAAACCAAAAGGCAGCCTATGGAATGGGGGAAGATATTTGCAAACAACATATCTGATAAAGGGTTAGTATCCAAACTCCGTAAAGAACTGATCAAACTAAACATCCAAAAAAATAAATAAATAATAATCGAATGAAGAAATGGGCAGAAAACATGAACAGACACTTTTCCAAAGAAAACATCCAGCTGGCCAACAGACACAGGAAAAGATGCTCAACATCCCTCATCATCATGGAAACACAGATCAAAACCACAATGAGATACTACCTCACACTTGTCAGAATGGTTAACATTAACAACACAGCAAACAACAGGTATTGGCGAGGATGCGGAGGAAGAGGGACCCTCTTACACTGATGGTGGTGCAGCCACTATGGAAAACAGCGTGGAGCTTCCTCAAAAAGTTAAGAATAGAACTACCCTATAATCCAGTAATTGCACTACTACAAAGGGTACAAAAATACTGATTTGAATGGGTACAGTCACCTCAATGTTTATAGTAGCATTATCCACAATAGCAAATTATGGAAAGAACACAAACGTCCATGGAGTGATGAATAGATAAATAAGATATGGTGAGTGTGTGTGTATAATGTATATATGTATAGATAATATAATGTCACTCAGTCATCAAAAGGAATGAAATCTCACCATTTACAATGACGTGGATGGAGCCCTAGTGTATTATGCTAAGTGAAAGAAGTCAGAGAAAGACAAATGTATGATTACACTTGTATATGGAATTTAAGAAACAAAACAGATGAACATAAGGGAAGGGAAAGAAAAAGAGAGAAGGAGAAAAAAGAGGAAGGGAAAGAAAAAGAGAAAAGGTGTCTGGATGGCTCAGTCAGTTAAGCATCCAACTCTTGGTTTTGGCTCGGGTCATGGTCTCGTGGTTTCATGAGTTTGGGCCCCGTGTCAGACTCTGCTCTGGTAGTGTGGAACCTCCTTGAGATTCTCTGTCTCTCTCCCCTCACAGACTCATGCTGTCACTCTCTCAAAATAAATAAATAAATTTAAAAAATAAAAAGAGAGAGAGTGGGAAGCAAATTATAACAGACTGTTACCAATAGAGAAAAAACTGAGGGTTGATGGATGGGAACTGGGTGGGGGATGGACTAGATGGGTGATGGGCATTAAGAAGGGCACTTGTTGGGGTGCCTGGGTGGCGCAGTAGGTTGAGCGTCCGACTTCAGCCAGGTCACGATCTCGCGGTCCGTGAGTTCGAGCCCCGCGTCAGGCTCTGGGCTGATGGCTCGGAGCCTGGAGCCTGTTTCCGATTCTGTGTCTCCCTCTCTCTCTGCCCCTCCCCCGTTCCTGCTTTTTCTCTCTCTTTCCAAAAAATAAATAAAATCATAAAAAAAAAAAAAAAAAGAAGGGCACTTGTTGTGATGAGCACTGGGTGTTGTGTGTTAAGTGATGAATCACTAAAGTCTACTCCTGAACATATATTACACTATATGTTAACTAAATATGATTTAAATGTAAATTTTAAAGAAAGAAGAAGGAAGGAAGGAGGGAAGGAAGGAAGGAAGGAAGGAAGGAAGGAAGGAAGGAAGGAAAGAAGGAAGGGAGAAAGGGAGGGAGGGAGGAAGGAAAGAAGGAAGGGAGAAAGGGAGGGAAGGGAAGGAAGGAAGGAAGGAAGGAAGGAAGGAAGGAAGGAA
>NW_024412391.1:2415281-2503150 GCF_014898765.1 Herpailurus yagouaroundi | reverse complement strand
AAGAAGGGGGCAAGGAATTCTTACAGAAGCTCAGGATGTGGAGTGGCATGGTTTTCACAGCAGAGCTCTGTAACTGAAGATTTGATGCAGCAACATAGGGACGTGGAGGGTCAACTATGGCTTTCCAGGTTAGACACACACCTGGACCACTTAGGGGCTGAGTAGCCTTGGAAAAGTTTGTTGATTTAGTGGAAGCTCAGTTTCCTCATCTGTACACTGGAGCTCACAATGCTAACTATATCATCCACTTGTGCAGATTGCATGACTTAATACATGCAGAATGCTTCAAGCAGAGCCCAGAGGCCTGGTAGGTTCTCTCTAGACAGATAAAAATCCTTTTTGCCACAGGGGAATTTGATTGCACAGAAAAAGGGTGGGCCAGTTTCACTTTTAAGAAGAGGCTTAGGAGAATGGTTTCCATTCAGGATCATCAGTCCACACAGGATGAGAAAGATCACTCTGGTCGGAGACGTTGGCATATGCAAAAGCATGGAGATATAAAACCACAAGGACATGGTATAGGAACCGGCAGAAGATGTCTTGATATTATGGGATGCTGGCTCCTAAGTATGGATTTTGTCCTGGAAGTATCTGTGACACGTGGGAGAATTTAGGCATGAGCATGGTGTGAGCACATTAAGTAGGGTATAACGAATGCCTTGTGGGGAATGGACCGAAAAAGGAAGAGGTTGTTGGAAGAAGACTGCTTGGAAGCTATAACAGGTGAAAAATACCGATAGGCTTAAGCAAAGCAGGAGAGGGGGAAAAGAGGGAAATTCAATGATCACTTGTCTACAATTGACTTTCCTCCACAACTCATTAGCTGTGGAGGTAGAATGGAAGAGGCAAACTGCTACACGGTAAACTTCTGGAGAGTGAGCATCGGCTTTGAAAGGCTGCCAGCAGGAATGACACACGTACCTCCATGGGTCTGCTCTAGGAGGAAGGTACTGTCACAGACCAGCTGACGCCAGGCACTCCTACCAGGACCCCACTTCGTCCCAGGAAGGCCAGCTGCCTCTGACACCACGCTTGTCAGGAAATCAATTCTCCCCAGCCTCCACTTCTGCCCTATCTTTTCCGCAGAAATGAGGTCTTACGTTTATCCTTCTGCCGGGCAGAATTTAGTCACTTGCCTCTTTTCCAGCAGCAAGCAAGCTGAGAAGGGAAATCTCTGAAATCCCCCAGATATGCAGTTTCTTTAAAGTCCCTGCTTGGCCACAGGGTTTGCACAGTGTCCTTAGGCACATGGAATTAACTAGAAGAGGCCTCATCAGCCACTCCAAATAAGAACCGTCAGGGGCATATTGAATGGATAGCGATGATTGGTACCTGGTATATCAGTACCAGTAAGGAGAGTTCTCACAGAGAGTTTAAACTGCTTAAATATATACATTTGTTTCAAAAACATTAAACAAAATCAGGTGCAGCCTCTTATAGTATTCACACTCGGGGATGCAGGGAACAATACTATACCCCGTTCTGAAGTTTACAGTGAGGTAAGGGAGGTCTCGATACAGTTACATTATGTCTCCTGTCATGTATGGTAAGTAGAAAGTGTCCTGCACCCACTGAGGAAAATTACTTCCTTCTGGAAGACCGCGGAGAAGCTGCATGCATTTGTTCACTGAGCAAACATTAACTGAGGACCTTTCATATAGGAAATGAAGGCGCAAAGTCAAATAATGTATGTTTCATGGAAATATTAAATTTTCTGCAGATATTGAAAGATTTATTCAGAAGTAAAAGAGCCTGGGTGGCTCAGTTGGGTAAGCAGCAGACTCTTGATCTCAGCTCAGGTCTTGATCTCAGGATTGTGAGTTCAAAGCCCATGTGGGGCTCCATGCTGGGCATAGAGCCTACTAAAAGAAAAAAGAAGAAGAAGGAGAAGGAGAAGGAGAAGGAGAAGGAGAAGTAAAAGGCTTATATTATCAAGAAAGATATATATGTGATATATATCTTATTCATGAACACAAATGAATGAAAGATGTATATGTGATACACACACACACACACACACACACACACAGAACTTTCAAGGTCAAGTGGGCTGTTCCATTTGACTAAAAAGTTGGTTGGGTCTACAGATATGGTGGAGGGATGGTAAATTCCATAATAAAGAACTCAGGTTGGACATTCGTTTTATTATTTTGATGTTTTTTTCCCAGCAGACTGACACGATTCAAACAAGGTCTTTGGAAATTTCCTTTGGCAATATCATGTGGACTAAAAATAGTGATACAGATCAGAAAACTGCTTCATTATTCCAATCAACAGATAAGGAGGATCTTAAGTGCATCATGGTAGAGGGAACAGGGTGGAAAGAGGTGTGGATGATGCAGATTCTCTGTTTCTTGACAGTTTTTTAGATGTGGGGAGGAGGGCAGATGTGACCATGCTGGATGGACTTGATGTCATTACAATCCATAGAAAAGTGATGGGAAACACACTTTGGAGGAAAGATAATTCGGTTAGATAAAAGGTGTTGAGGTTAATGTATTAATTTTCTCTTGCTGTATAACAATTTCCCACAAACTCAATGGCTGAAAACAACACCCGTTTACCACATTTGTCTCAGTCAGAAGTCTGGGTGGCTGGACTGGGCTCTCCACCCTAGGTTTCACAAGGGGAGAGTGAATGTGTTGGCCAGGCCCAGTCCTTCGGATGCTCTGAAGAAGAATTGCTCCTAACCTCATTACATTGGCAGGTCAGTTCCTTGAGGTTGATGATCTGAGGTCCCTGGTTTCTTCAGCAGCGGAGAGCCTACCTATCATCAAGGGCTTGCTATCTCCTCATATTCACAGTCCCTGGGATCAGTACTGGACATCTTGGCAGGGGCCACCTCAGAGCCATGGGTGAAGTTCTAAGCTAAGCGTGATCTGGAACTTGGAAGAGGGCTGAAGTTAGAGATAACAGATTTAAAAGTTGTGCTCCCAGAAGGAATATGAAGACAAATGAATGATATACTCGAGGAAGATTACTTACCTTGTGAAGAAAAAAGGAAAAAAAAAAGTCTGAGGTCCTGCAGGTAAAAAAAAAAAAAAATTCAAGTTTTGATGAAAAGATCTGAGTGTCATTCATGCAAGTAAACACCTTATGGTAATGGAAAAAAGAAAAGAAAGAAAGAAAACTTGCAAGCCTGGGACTCATTCTTTATTTTTTCACTTAACAGATTTTTTTTTAAGTTTGTTTGTTGGTTTATTTTAAAAAAATTATTTTTTCAACGTTTATTTATTTTTGGGACAGAGAGAGACAGAGCATGAACGGGGGAGGGGCAGAGAGAGAGGGAGACACAGAATCGGAAACAGGCTCCAGGCTCTGAGCCATCAGCCCAGAGCCTGACGCGGGGCTCGAACTCACGGACCGCGAGATCATGACCTGGACCGCGAGATCGTGACCTGGCTGAAGTCGGACGCTTAACCGACTGCGCCACCCAGGCGCCCCTGTTTGTTGGTTTATTGATTGATTGAGAGAGGGAGAGAGAGAAAGAGCACAAGCAGGGGACAGGCAGAGAAAGGGTGAGACAGAATCCCAAGCAGGTTCCATGGAGCCTGATGTGAGGCTTGATCTCACAACCTGTGAAATCATGCCCTGGGCTGAAATCCAAAGTCAGATGCTTAACCAACTGAGCCACCCAGGCCCCCCTCCACTTAACTGATCTCTACTGTGCACCTGTTTATGTAGCAAGTCACTGAATTGAGGGAAAGAGAACATGTCCTCCCTTGAGAACAGGGAGAGGTGGCCCCCAATCAAAGGTCATCCACTAGAAAAAGGAGCGATTGATGAGAGTTAGGGGTTAAACTCTGGCCCTGATGCCACAGTCAGGAGGGAGAAAGAGTGAGCCAGTCCCCCCCCCACCCCCACCAGGTGCCCAGCAAAGTGCACAGAGCAGAAACCACTGTGTGAGAGACTCATGGGGAACACACCATCTGAGGAAAAGCCACCGGGGTTCAGGGAGAGGATGGGGTGTGAACAGGATGAAAATGCAGGTTATGACAGGTATGGTTATAAGAACATGCAGTAGACTGGAGAGGGGAAGGCTCACAAGGTGGGGGATAAGACCTTGTGTTCATAATCTTTGGTCGTGGATCTTGGGCCAATTAAAGACAAGGGTGTGCATTTGCATCTTTGATCTATGACACATATTAGGTCTTCAATGAATTTCTACTAACTAACTAAATAAGTAAAGCATGCACACAAGCCAGCTTGCTTCCAAGTAATGGGAGGTAGTTTGTGCCTACAGAAAGAGCTGTTATTACCAGGGTTTGGTCTAGCAGGAGCTTGATAGATTACTCTTCCCAGAAATACAGATGCATATAATTTTAAAGATATAATCATAAAATATTAAAAGAATTGTAAAAGTGGCAGTGAATTATTTAGAAACAGTGTCCCCGCATGCATGATACAATATTCAGTTGGGTGTTAAAATGTATGCTCCAAGAAAAGCCTTGGTATAGTTTTATGTGAGCTGCATATTTTCAAATAATGCTGGAATGCAATTTAAAGCCCTTGACTTCCTTCATCTGGCTTCCCTGTCTCCTTGCAGATCTCCCTTTGATTTCAAAGGTGCTTCATTCCTAGAATGAAAAATAAAGGGTGGGAAATTTCAATTCATCCAGCCTAAGGTTTGAAACAGGTTTTCAATTTACAGATAAAAATTCTACCTTTGGACCTGAGCACTGTTGAGTTTTACCCGAGATAAATCCATTAGAAGTAGCCTATACCTTCTGACTGTATCTTCAGATTACATATGTGCAGGCACATAGCAAGAGAAGAAGGGTAGCAAGGCAAAGGTAGGAGACACGACGTTCCCTTTCTCTGTAAAAGAGAGAACTATCATATATAGTTGTTTATTTTTTAATCACAGAAAACAAAAAGTTACTGATCCTACTTTTAGATGCTAATGATTTATTTGCTAGGAAAACATTTTTGCTTCAGGTTTATTTATCATGCTCGTTTATAAGGGAAAATTTATTCCATCCTCAGGATCCTAAATCATTTCAAGTCTACAAATATTTGTTGAATGCTTTTGGCTAGACTCTATGGTTGGTTCTTGGAGGGTGCAAAAATGAGTTAGATATAGCCCTTCACCTCCGGGGACTCTCAATCAATGAGGAAAGAGAGATAAATACATGTTTTCTTTCTGAGTGGAAAAAAAATGTAATAAAGCAAAAGCTATTTTTAAAATGCTGTAAGCACCCAAACTGTATGTTGGCCACATCAGATCTTTTGTTTATAAACTTAGATGTAAGTAAATATAAGGATAATTACATGTACAACAATGTCACTTGCATTAATCACCTTTCAGCATCTGGAAGACTAAATCTTGTAGAAGAGCCTCATGCATACCACTTCTAACTACACTTCATGCAGCATTTTAGAAAGATGTTTAATTAACAGAAAATAATATTCACCTGGTCTGAAGCACACAAACCCCAGTCTCAGTGATGATCTCCCTTCTTCCCACCCCAGTCCCCATAATCTACCTCCATGGTAATCAGGAGGGTTCAGGAAGGCTTCCTTTCAATATCTCAGAGGTCTGTTTTCCTCCTAATCCTCTTGCTTCTGAATTCCCCCAGGGTCTTTGGTACTCCCAGCACCACCTACAGGATGAAACATTTTCTTAGTTCCCCTGGAAGCACAGGACTCCCACAAGAGACCAGATGGAGTCTCTAGAAGAAAAGACCTGAGAGGACATAGCCAGGGGATTTGTGGAGGAGGTTCTCTTGCTTCTCTTGGTAAAGGAAGGACTCATAGTGTTTGGGGTCTGCAGGAGAGGACAAGAAAGACATCAGCCAAGTATCAGCATCAGAGAAGAACAAGTGGCCAGTGATCCCTCAAACCAGACAGTGGACGTAGGTGTACCATGTTCCTTGCATTTCAACCCTCAGAGTACAGGAGTGTGGAGAAATAGCCGATGTAGACTTAGAGGGCCAAGCAAGTCATTGGGCATAAAACAGGCATTTGCAAATTGATAGTTGAATCTGAAAACGTAAGGATTTGCTTATATAGACAAGTGAAGAAGGAAGGAAGGGAGGGAGGGAAGGGGGAGGAAGGAAGGAAGGAAGGAAGGAAGGAAGGAAGGAAGGGAGGGAGGGAGGGAGGGAGGAAGGAAAGAGGGGAGATGGGCGCCCACCGATGGACATTAAGTGGCCTAGTTTGGGTCATGTCCAGCATTCTGTGTTCTATGTTTATCATAGTATTGATCCCCAGGTCAGGAGGGAAGCAGCCCTTCGTAACCAGTAGGAATAGCTGTCCACAGTAAGTAGGGTTTAGAAAAAGGAGATGAGCGATGTACCACAGAAGAAGTTTTATGTTTATTTGAACTGTTGTATTAGCTCCCCTGTTATTAATACAGACCAACCTAACTGTAATCTTTGAGAATGAGAATAATAAAGAGCAAAAGTCAATTTAAAAAAACCCACATAGCTGGCCAGAATAATTAAAGCTGTATGTTTTCATATTTTCAGGTTGTGATAAGTCAGGAAGGAAGTCACTGTAGACACAAGACAGGTCAATCTCATTTAGCAGCATGCCGTTGTAAATTAGATGATTTCTTGTCACTCCTTCCTGCTCCGTGGTTGTGTGAGTGCCTGCAAAAGCTTTCGTGGTCATTGGGAAAACACTGATCACATAGCCCCTACTAGCCATCACGAGAGGGTCAGCCTTTGTGACTGCTAGGGTGGGTAAAATACGTCAGGAATATATTTCAGGAACGTATTTGCAATGAAGATGAGACCCTACCCCGCCTGGATAATCACAGTTATGAATCGTCTGAGACTATTATTTTGTGTTTTCACCTTCCTCTGCCTATTTATAAAATCTGCATAGAACAGGGATCGGGAACCACAGGCCTATGTATAGGATCCAGTTTTTTTAAGTGTGATGTATCTTGTTTATAGAGAGATACCGTTCTGACCACTAAAAATAAGGCCTCCAAATTGATAACACTCAAAATGGCAGCTTCATCTAATCCATTCAGGAGAGCATAGTGCTTGAGACACAAATTATGAGCCAGACTCCCTGATTTTGAATCCCAAATCTGGCACATGCAATAAAGGCGACACTATGATAGACCTACCTCATAGAGTAATTGCGAGGAGTAACTTCAATAGTATTTTCAAAGTGTTTACAACAGTGGCTGGCACCTCGTAGGTACCACAAAAGTGCTGGTTAAATCAAGGAATAAATTAATGAATCAGTGGAAAAATACATAAAATTTCCCAGTTTTTAAGTAGACGTTAAGAGCTTTTGTAAAGTGAGATTGCCTATCAGTTAAAATTATACCAACTTTACGTACTCATTGTAGACAGTTTGGAAATCAAGTAAGTGGAATAAGAAAATATAATTCACCCGTAATCCTATAATCTGGGATTAACTACTAATAATATTTTAGTGTATCATTTTGCTACTTTTTATCCACAAAACTGGAATCCTACGTATGGTTGCCGGGCAGACCCAGGAAGCCTTGGGTCCTGAGGCTGGACAGTACAAGCAGGGACGATTAAGAAAGCCAAAGTACACTCTTAGGATGTGAGAGCAGGTGAACTCAATGGAGAGCTCAGTCCACTGGGCTGGGGTTTGAGTTTCCATGTTTTATTAACAGTTGTAAGCCGAGGGCTGGAATATTCATTACTTGAGATCAGGATTTCTTGGAAGCAGGCTGGTCTCCTCCAGGAATGTGGGTTACCTGTTTTTTTCTTCCTCTTTAGGTCAAGGTTTCTGGTCATGGCACCTTGAGGGAGGAGATTTTGATATGGTGATGTAGGATCATGAAGGAATAATGTGAACTTTGGCCTATTTGTTTGCCAGTTTGGGCCTGTCTGCTTTGATCTGGTTTCTTGTGGTTGTGTTTGGGATGTTGCCAGGACAGGCCTCTGACTTCCTTATAGCTGGCCATGACTTCCTCACTGCTGGCCTCCAGGCATCGTGGTCGAACCTAACTGCTTAGTCGAACAATGTAACTGTATATATCATTTGTAAATGCCATTTGAATTTAATTTTATAAGCATGATCCTATAGTCTTGTGTAGTGTTAATAAGATAGTGATTTATTAACCTGATTGGGTATAATTAGATGATTCCCTATTATTAGATATTAAGATGAGTTCCTCCTCTTTTTTTTTTTTTTTTTTTTTTTGCAATGTTAATAATGCTGTAATAAGCGTTCTTTACGTCTTTGGCTGCTTTGCGGAATGGAGTTGTCGGAACAAAGAAAAGAGTCACTGAATGTATTTGATGAGTGTTGCCGAAATCACCTCCAGAAACATTATGTTGATTTACTTGTATAACCACTACCTTGCCAAGTGACAGCCTAACCAGGTTACACCCCAGTCAGTCTACCTTAATTAACCCACACTTGGGAACCCACTGAGCCTTCTCCCTTCACACCCTGTCCTTGCCTGGTTTTCTTCTCTCCACTTGTGTTTTCTTCCTCTTGTCCTTTGTATTAGATTTCATTTGCGGCTGAAAAACAAGTGATGTATGTACCTCCTGATAGTCACAGAGCCTCCCCTTTCTTTTGCAATTAAGAATCTCTCAGACTCTTTAAGGTTTATATTCTTTGCTTTAAGATTTGCATTACATTTGCTGATGATCTTGTGGTGGGGAAGGGGCAGGTGGGGGGGGGGGGTGGAAGGGGAGGCACCAGAAACTTCTCCAAGTTTGTCTTTGCTTTTAAATGTGGAGAAGTAATAAGATATGTCTTGGAAAATAACAGAATTATTGAGATGACGTTCTTACTGCAGCCTGCAAAGTTTGTTACTTTCATTGGAGACCGAGTTTATTACATAAGCAGCCTGTCTTTTGTTTCTTGCCATCTCTCAAGTACATTCCCTAATATAATTTATTCACTGAAGCATACAATCGTGTTTTTGCCTTAGGGGTTTATTTTCATCTCCTTACAATATACAAAATTAAACCCCAAAGACAACAGCATTATATGTTTCAAATAATTCTTCTATAGATATTTGTAATTTATATTTCATGTAACATAACAAGATCCTGTGCATCGATCGAGAGCACTGTAAAAAATGTAAACTAAATTGTAAACTGTGGCTAGAATGCATCTCAACTTAGATGGTTTTATCAATATAAGCTTAAAATGTCCTTTAAAACACAGAGGTCGCAAGTTTTTGCTGCTTTTAAGCTGTTTTGCTCACCTGTGACTTTGCTAATTTTTCTGATATTACTATCATTCTTATCCTTTCCCTTATCACTCTGTTCCTTTTGCTAGGAAAAACACTCTTCCCTGGACACACCCAGATATAAGCAAAAGAAATTACTACATAACAAGCCAAAGTCAGCTGCACTGAGCTTGACTGGTAACTGGTGAGCTGTTGAACCTATAAGTTTAGAATCTAACAGGGCCGGATTTGAATCCAGACCCCTTCCCTAATCGTCTTTGTAACTTTGTAGAAGAAATAGATCCCTCCAGTCTTTAATGTCCTTACTGTTAAGGTAGGCATAACATCTTTTCCTTAGGACTATGTTGAAATATTAAATAAATAACCTGTTTAGCTTCATGCTTATCACACAGTACATGTGAAGTAAATAGAGATAATAAAAAATAAAATTGCTGACAACAATGTAGAAGTCTTTGCCATGTTTATCTAGATAAAAGAGCAGATTAAAAAAAAAAGTACATGCTGCATATCAAGTCTTTGGATCCCATGCTAATTGAGCATTTGAAAACTGGCTGTAGAAAATCCTTTTCTTGCTAATTCATATTCTTCTGTAAACAATCCGTAGAATTTGTTAAAAAGTTAGGATTGCAGGAGAATCACCAAACTCTCTGAAAACAAGGTAAGTTTGAACTGATAACAAGGCCAGGTGAATGAATGATAGGAAGGTATGAAGGCACAGGCGTTAGCTACACCCATTATCTTTCACACCCTGAGCTAACCCAGAGAAATACACACACACACACACACACACACACACACACACACACACACATACACACTCTATATTCTCTCCATATATAGTATATATAGTGTATTATCAATGTGATGCAATGTCAGCTTCAAGACAGATCTCTCATCCATTTTGGTCTGACGAGATTGATCCCCCAGGCCCCTATTACATATATAAAGAAAAAAAAAGCTGTCAGGCATCTCTCATCAGTATGACATGAATGTAATATTTCCTGATATTTATAGCACTTAAAAAAAAGAAAAGAATATGAATAATTTAAAGAAATAATTTAGCCATATGTTTTGAAAAATTAACTTTTATTTCTCACTTATTGAACATGTACCTGGCAATTCACTGACCCATAGTTACATTGAAGTCACAAACTATTTAGAGTTAATTCATAGTCATTAAATTTCATGTCCTTGGAGAGCATGTTTTCAAGATGACAAATGATTTTCCCCATGAATCAGTGTGGAATGTACTTTCTTGTCTCACCTGATTGTTAATCTGTTGACAAGATTGTAGCAAATACACAATACTACTCTGCTTCACTGTTCAGTAAAGCAATTTCAAGAATTCACTAGACGTGAGAAGGTAGATGATAGATGCCTTTACTCATAAAGAAGCTCTGGTCTATTTGTATATAATATGAATATCAACCTATCCATACAGCATTATGTTATTTTAAATAAAATTGTACCTCCTCGCCAGCAACACATGTATTTGTAATTTTTGAAAGATTAGAATAGGAAATTAGTGATGTGGTTGAGCTTTTCTTTTTCTTTCTTTTTAATTTTTTTAATTTAAATTTTAGTGAACATACAGTGCAATATGGATTTCACGAAGCATTTCTTTACTTTATATTTTTTCCTCATTAGTTTATAATACTTTCTTTTCATTTTCTCTCATATTTTTTGTTAACTTTAAATATGTTTATTGGTTCTTGTATCAGACAGTTTTCACAGTTGCATGGAATTGGAAGTTCTCTACTAAGGGATGGTGAGAATGAGTCATCTTTAACCGCAAATTCAAATAACAACAGGAGACAGTGTTGCTAATGGAGCATGATGCTTTTTGCCTTTATTTAGGTATTAAACTGGTGACACTTCATTAGTTTTTAAAGAAATTTTATTTGCCCATTAAGAAGTTCATAGAAACCCTTTAAGTATTTTGCATACTCCTCTCTGCTCAACATATTTTCTCATGTTTCCTCATGAATCAAAAACACGTTTGAAACAGTTGAAAGCAAAACTGTATTTGAAAATGAAAGATGTTGTCAAGGTGTTTAGGTTTTGAGTGATCTTTTATTCTGAACGTCTCTTATAAAAAAAAATTTTTTTTCATGGAGAAAGAAAGTACGGGCCTTGGAATCAGACTCATCAGAGTTCAGACTAAGTTCTTCCCTTCGTTCTCTGTAGCCTGGGCCAGTCACCTACACCCCCCTTCCCCTCCAGGATTTTGATTTTAAGCACACATAATATGGGGATTTTGGTAAAGATCCCATATAAGTCTGTTACTATATATGGTCATTGAATGTAAACCGTTAGTATTTTCTTTATGGGAATGAGACCAAAGAGTAGCATCCCTGTTAAGCTCACACATTGGGATAAGAAAATCATTAAAACATCAGAAAGAAAATAGACAAAGACCCTATAGTTGGTAGTTTTTAGTTAGTATGTGTCTGTGAGTAGAAGATATTCCATATCACTAGTTAACATGCCAAAAGGTAAAATTCCAATGATAAACTTTTACATTATAAAATTAAAATAATAGTAATTATAATAAGTTGATCTAGTGAAAATGGGAAATTGTGTTCTATATAATCTATATTATTCACAATTTTGCCTACTTTTAGTCAGTGTATAATTACTTTTATAGCCTCCTCTTTTCATAAATAATTTGAAAACAATCTTTATTAATCATGTCTATTGGTTACAGTTTTCTATACAATTTCTTTGTGCAAAGTTCCTTAACTTTCCCCTCTGAAAATGTAGATGCCCCAGTTTCAGTTGATTATGAGTAGTGGGATAGTAGAACAAAAACCATATTTATGCACATACCTCTTTCTTTTAGGGAAGGAGCGGCAAGCAATGAGAGTTATTTCTATAGGTAAAACATTTCAGTATTGGCAAGGTAGAGTTGATAGATGAAATGCATGATTATAGGGGCACCTGGGTGACTCAGTCCGTTGAGCGTCCAACTTCAGCTCAGGTCATGATCTCACGGTCCGAGAGTTCGAGCCCCACATCGGGCTCGGTGCTGACGCTCAGAGCCTGACGCCTGCTTCAGATTCTGTGTCTCCCTCTCTCTCTGCCCCTCCCCTGTTCATGCTCTGTCTCTCTCTGTCTCAAAAATAAATAAAAACATTTAAAAAATTAAAAAACAAGAAATGCATGATTATATTTTGACTAATGAAAAAAATGTGCTGCCCCATTGCCTCAAAAATGAACATAGTGGACCACTTCCTTTCATGGAAAAGCCTTTATATTTGGTTTTCTATGGTACCACACTTCCCTAGTTCCCTTCCTACCTCACTTGGCAATCCTTTTTCTTTGTCTCTAAATATTATCAAACTTTGGTATGTCTACTCAAGTCCTGGGCCCTCTTCACTTTCACTTCCATCACGAAGTCACCTCATTTAGTGTCATCTTTAAACATCATCCATATACTGATACCTTCTAGATTTATATCCTAATCCCTGACTTCTTCTTGGTACCCAGACTTATATAAATACCACCAACTTGGAATTTTGAAATGACTGTCTAATAGACATTTCAAACCTAAGGATGAAATACAACTACTGATTTTCTTCCCCAAATTTGTTTGTTTAATACAGTAGTCCCCCGTTGTCCACACGGGATATATTCCAAGACCCCCATTTTATGCCTAAAACCACGGATAGTACCAAAGCTATGTGTATACACTATGGTTTTTTCCCCCTATACGTACATATCTATGATAAAGTTTAATTTATAAATTGAGCACAGTAAGAAATGAATAACAGTAACTAATAAAATAGAGCAATCATAACAACATAGTGTAATAAGAGTTATGGGACTGTGGTCTCCCTGTCTCTCTCTCTCTCTCTCTCTCTCTCTCTCTCAACGTATCTTTCTGTACGGTATACGCCCTTCTTGTGATGATGTGAGATGATAAAATGCCTACATGATGAGATGAAGTGAGGTGAATGATGGACGTCCATCTGCTTCCGAGAGGAACTGAGACCAAAGTCTTTCCCATCTTGCAAATACATCACAGCACGCTCTACGTTCCTTGAGCCAAAACCTATGCAAGTTCTCCTTGACTCCTTTTCTCTCACTGTTGCCGCTGGTAGCCCTCACCCTAAAATCCAGTCTAGCAGCTAGTTCTGCCATTTGTCTCTTCATCTGCTTACCATACACCCACTGGCAACGCGCCTTAAATAGCTTCTGCGATCTTTTGCTGTTGTTGTTGTTCAGCAGTAGCTTCCGCACTCCTTTACAACTTATGCTTCATGGAGCACTTGTAGTGGCCTTTTGTCTCCAGTATAAAACAAAGTTACCATCATAATTTGATCAGAAGTTGCTAGATACTACAAGCAGTGTTCATGGAGAAATCCAGAGCATCTCATGCTTTCTAAATTATAAAAACACCGGTGTAGTATCCATAGTGTTGGGTCAGGTCCCCTAAGGCGGGTGCGATGCTGGGTTTCTTTTTTCTCTTCATAGAGATAAGTTAGATAATACACGACTGGCGTTCGCTTACAGCTTAAAATATAGAAATCCAATTTTCTACAACAAATGTGTTTTTACAGTCCTGTGGTTATCACAAAATTACAAGATTATGTTTTGAGGAATTAATCAAAAACTGTCTAGTTAGCAGTCGAATACCTTACTCTCTTGCTTTTTCATTGTATGTCGGTAAATATAAAGAGAAAGGAGAAAACAGACGAAAAGAGAAATACAGTTTTAACTTGCATTAGATAAACAACTTACCCCACCCGCCCTTATCTCTAATGATGCTTATCGTTTGACTCCTACAATCACTGGGTTTTAGGTATTTTCTGTTGAGAACTCTTGTGAGTGAGATGGCTAACAAAATGGTGAGAACATTACTTAGCAAGGTATTGATGCTAACAACATTGTGCCTTGTTGTTCCAAGATTTCTCATCAAATACTATGTATGACTTCTCTTGTAGTTTTTATCATGGCTGACTCAAAATTTTGAGGCTTATCATTTGGACACCATATTCCATAAGGTACCACAGCCTTATTTTTTAATTTGGTTTGGGACCTGCCACGGACTGAATGTTTGTGTTCCCCCAAAACTCATACGTTGAAACCTAATTCCCAGTATTTGGAGGTGGCGTTTTGGGAGGTGAATAGGTCATGGGAGTTGCTACTTCATGAGTGGATTAGTGCCCTTATAAAAGAAGCCCCAGACACCTGGGTGGCTTAGTCGGTTAAGCGGCCGACTTCGGCTCAGGTCATGATCTCGCGGTCCGTGAGTTCGAGCCCCGCGTCGGGCTCTGTGCTGACAGCTCAGAGTCTGGAGCCTGTTTCAGATTCTATGTCTCCCTCTCTCTGACCCTCCCCTGTTCATGCTCTGTCTCTCCCTGTCTCAAAAACAAATAAAACGTTAAAAAAAATTTTATAAAAGAAGCCCCAGAGAGGTCCCTCACCCCTTCCTCCACGTGAGGATACAGTGAGAAGACGGCTGTCTGTGAACCAGGAAGATGATTCTCATCAGACACAAATCTACCAGCTTCTCCTACTTAGATTTTCCAATCTGCAGAACTGTGAGAAATAAATTTGTTTTTAAGCCACCCAGTCCATGCCATTTTCATTATAGCAGTGTGAACAGACTTAAGCCAGGTGCCTTTTCTCCCTGATTCTTGTCTGCTGGTCTTTCTGTTACATTACTTCAATCTCAGCCTGTAGATAGAATTCTATTTTGAAGAGGCAAAATTAGTGGCGTGGTGGTCATGAAGATATGGGAAACTTTTCACGATAGTGGAAGATGGTAACTTTATGTAGAAAGCATTTTGAGCCTGTTGTGTCTTGATGTGGCCTTTGACTTTTCTCTTTAATGTGTCCTATTCCATTGTTAGAACAGCTGATTTCCAGCTTGCACTATGGGAAAACATATTAAAGAAGTTCTTTGCAAGGAGAATTGATGGCTTTATGTATATGGATATAACATTTATAGAAGATTGAACTAAAAACAACTGTATTTCCAAGCCCCATCTGTTATATATATATATATATATATATATATATATATATATATATATCCATCCATCCATCCATCTCCTACTGTTGTTTCCCTACACATTCAGAGCCTAAGGAGGTGGGACTACTATAAATATTTTCTATTTATATCAAAATACACCCACTACTTTTTTTGGTGAAATAGTTTTATGTTGCCAAGTATACGGATGCTAAAAATCTCGTCTCTCCTAAAACGGATTCTGTAATTACAGCAGGTATTTATTGAAAGAGCCTTCGATGTGCTGTAAATCTTCACAGGGGTCATGAGGATTCTAAGCCAGATATTGGGGACGACATAATGCCCACCATCCAGGAACTGGGCTTAGGGATTGGAATAATTAATGTGCACAGAAAGTGCTGGTCAAGGAGGAGGGAGTCACTTACTACACATGAGTTACGGGGAAGATCACAGAACTTGTAAAAGACACTTGAGTTTGATCTCAACGGTCCGTTTACTAAATTTAACTATATTGATCTTGAAAATAATCCCTTTGCATTTTCTCTCTGAAGAAAAGTAAAGGAGGGAAGCTAAAGCAGAGAACGAAACCTGTGTTTTCAAACATTTCAAATTGCTACATCATCGTCGGGGACGGAGTGTACAAAAGTAAAAAGTAGAGATGTGAGGCAATTTTCCACTTACTTCAGTCAGTAGAAATATCTGTCTCCATTGATATGATCTTTCATGGGAAAATGGCCTCATCTTTCTGTACTTTCACGTAGACCTAGCTTGAAAATCATGGCATATATGAGATATTTTCCTTAGATCATTGCGTAGATCATTGACACTTGTGCAGTGTTGCGTGCATCATTGTGTATCGTGTATATAAAACCTGTACGTATCAGTTGGCTATCATTGTGTGCACTGCAATTTTTCATATAGTTTTGCATAGACTGCTTTCATATTTCATTGGCATTATCGCATATACAATAACAGACTTTGCTAATGCGCAGACAATATGTACACTTCTTTTTTGCTATCCTGCATTTTTTCCAGTGATCTCTTTTATAGCAGAGCCTCTGCCCCAGAAAATAATGAGGCTTCAAAAAGGAGTCCCTGAGGCAGATGGCATGGAGATATTACTTGCATCCCTAATTATTTTGTTAATAAACAATAAACTAAATTTAGTTACCAGTGAGAACATTTTCATTTTGTAAATGTGCCTCTGACCCTTTTCTTTCTTAAGTGAAGGAGAAAAGTAATAAATAACCAAACCTTGTTTGGTACAAAATGCTAGCTAGAGACTAGGTTTTGATGATATAGATGAGAATCCGTTTTTGAAATTGACTTAATTTTAGCCGCTTAGCTAAAAGCTGCAACAGAAGTTACAGGAATTTTCTATTATGATGAATGAAATTTGAATTCTTAAAACTTTCACTTTGAATTGTGCATTCTCTCAGTCAAGTCTCCTGGCTACCTCTGGAGCAGACCAACGCCAAGAGTGCCCATCCCTCATGGAATGAGAAAGTCCTTGCTTATTTCCAGCTCATCAGAATGCCCTGTCCACTACTTTTTGACCCGCACAGGCCATCTGCTTCCCCCACACTAAGGAAGGGACTGTGATGATGCTCCCAGGATTGGGCATGCATATGTATGAATAATAACAGCAGACAAGTAGAATTGTTAAAACTGAATGCGAAATGACTGTTCTTTCCCTAGTTTTGCGCATTTTGAATGCTAGAATTTTCATACAAAGGAACTTTTAAAGATAGAGATTTAATTTCTAAGATTTAACTATTGACAGCCACCGAATTATTTTCAAGAATGAACGAAATACCTGTTCTTAGGTGAGGATTCACTTCCTATATATTAAGCCAAAAACAATATTTAGCATCCATACAATGAGTACTTTAACAAAAATCTGAGTTCTTCTTTACTGAAGATATAATGTGAATCACTGACATTGGTAAAAAAAAAATATATATATATATATAACAGTATATCTCATATATATGTATATATATGTACATATGTACATATATATACATATATACACACATACATATATACATATACATATGTATATGTGTGTGTATATATATATATGTATATATATATTTTATTACAGTACACCTCATATTTGTCTTTCATGATCTAGGTCTTTCTTTCATGTCACATGATTGGGCCCAAGGATTTTTCTCTCGAGAGTGATTTTTCTCTCTCGTTCCGGGGCTCTTACCTCATCTGTTGGTCAATTCATCCATTCATATGTTCATTTACTATTTAAGTAATTCTGTATTCACTCATTTCATGGATATTTATTCAGTGCCTCTTACGTCTAGGGAGCCATGGTTAACAGTGGTTATTAAAAATGGCAAATAGAACTCAGCCCTTGACTTCAAAAAGTTGATTATCCTGACTTTACTTAAGGGCTTGTTCAGGATTTGTTTTGAGCTCCACGACTTAATTGATTTCTGCGGCACATCCTTCCTCAGTCTTCTCTGTAAATAGAGAGCAGATTTACTTGATAACCTACAGAGAAGTATTGCATGTGGAAATTCTGAAGCCCTTCTTAACCTGTAAATTTACCTCTTCCACCATCACCAAACACTTTTCTTTGGGACATGTGTAGTGACCACTCTTTTTACTGTTCTTACTTTACCAGGAAGAAGCACATCTTAGGAATGATGACTTTTATTTATTTATTTATTTTTGGACAATGCCGGTGAATATGCAGTTGGCTAAAGAAGTTGGGAAACCGTCTATAATAAACCATGTTGTTTGCAAAATTCTATGGACTTTAATGGGAATGTATGCCAGAGAAAGGATACAGAGTAAAGCAGTAGGTGGACCAAAAAAAAAAAAAAAAAAAAAAAGAAAGAAAGAAAAAGAAAAAATGACCTCCTGCCCACATAACTTTTAATTTTTTTAAAAAACCATGTGCTCAGTGCATGCCCCAAACTAATGAATTCCTTGACCTTGTTGCATCCGGTAGTGCATCAGAAAGAGGGATACTTGGGAGCAACAGGAAGCTCTTAAGCCTTCTTAACAGGCAAGACTCAAACAACAGTTACCTTACAGTTGCAGAGGGGGAAAATGGCTTCCATGACCTTGACTTGGTTATTCTATGTTCATTAGCCTTTAGTTTTTGCACACAAGACCTCATTTCTATGAATCCTAAGTGTATATTAGATATCTCTTTTTGCCAATAATAAAGTCTTTATTAAGTATGAATACATTCTTCAAATAAATAAATAAATTGTATCCTGACATATAAAAACAGTCTGGTGAATTGCTTATGAAAAAATTCTTTAAAAAAAAACCACCCCAAAGCACAAAACCCTTAATGGCTGGCGTCTAGAAGTGCTCTATAAATATTTGCTGAATGAATAAACTGGGGGAGTTATTCATGGTAAAAATGGAAATGACCAGACTCTTTAATAATAAAGGTTATATATAGTCAAATGTTACTTAGTAATAATATAAATAATATCCCCCGTGATGTTAATAAAATAGATCAACCAAAACTTGGATAATAACTGTTAGTTTTAAGGCAATAAGAAATAAAAATCACTTGATAGTATTGCTAATAAATTCAACATAATAGTTTGTATTACATTTCAGCTTTCTTTGTGAATGAAATTAAAGCCTATTTAGTCCAGTCTCCCATCCTAAGTAAAATCTCCCTCTGAAGAGATTCTTATTATCCAGCTTTCACTTGAGTATCTCCGGTAATGGGGAGCTTACTACTTTTTGTAATAATCCAGTCTATTGTTGGTGTTATCTATTGTAACATTTTTAAAATTGTTATACTGAATTCTGATCACCTGTAGCTTTAATCCTCTTTTCCTAATACAACCACCTGATGTAGCACGCAGAAAATGTCTATTTTATCTTCGTTATAATATTGCCAAGACATTAAAAAATAAGAACATATATAATATACACTGGTCAGGAAATTCAAAAATTGTAGGGCATGTCAATGTTTGAGATTTTCTGAATCAAACTTAATTATTATTTTACGTTAATTAGACTTGTGTACATGTGTTTACTTTTATACCCTGGCCTGGGCTGACTTCCTGCGAAGATTTTCTCTTCCTCATGAGAAGAGAAATCATACTGTGCCTTCTATGCAGAACAGGAAGCTCATCATACTTAATTATGAGGCCACATTAGTTTCAGCCGCTGTCCAGCCTTTATGAAATTTCATGCAGCAATATAGTTCTTGTGTCTGACTTTCATTTTCCTTGTCTATTATAGCATAATCTTAATGTAATATTTGACATTTTATTTTATCTTTTATTGTTTAATGTTTATTTACTTGGAGAGAGTGAGGGTCAGTTGGGGGGGGCGGTGCGTGCAGAGAGAAAGGGGGAGAGAGAAAATCCCAAGTAGGCTCCACACTGTCAGGGCAGACAGAGTCTGACGTGGGGCTTGAACCCAAGCACCGTAAGATCATGACCTGAGCTGAAATCCAGAGCCGGACACTTAACTGACTGAGCCACCCAGGCTCCCCTTGACATTAAAAACAAACAAACAAACAAACAAAACAAAAAGCAAACAAACAAAAAAACAAGTTGGCATTCTTCAAAGGTTTTAAAATGTAGTTGACCTGCCAAATTCCTGAAAAAAATATATATATATTGAGAGAGATAGAGACAGAGAGAGAGGAGGGGGAGGAGCAGAGAGACTGAGAGAGAGAGAGAGAGAGAGAGAGAGAGAGAATCCATTGCAGGGCTCCAACGCAGGAACAGTGAGATCCTGACCTGAGCCGACATCAGGAGTCAGATGCTTAACCAACTGAGCCACCCACGCGCCCTGTTATATATTTTTTAACATATGCAACTAAGCTTGCCTTGCAGTTAAGACTATTTCTCATAACTCAGATAGTCATTTACCTCTGAAGTGATGAATATGTAAAGAAGTCTCCCAACGATTTGCTTTTAATTTTGCCTTATTCCAAGAAAGTTTTGATTTTAATGATGCAATTCATATCTGGATATTATCAACATTATAAACACACCTCCCTGTAAATTTTCATAGCGTTAGGTAGGCAGGACCCTTGGAGGAAGAACTATATTTAATAAAGAAATTTTTGTTCTCTCAGCAAAGTATTTGTTTAAATTTCTTAAAGTCGGCTTGATATTCAGTTTTATTTCTTTATTTAAAAAAATGTTTATTTTTGAGAGAGAGAGAGAGAGAGAGAGACAGACAGAGAGACAGAGTGTGAGCGGGGGAGGGGCAGAGAGAGGGAGTCACAGTATCTGAAATAGACTCCAGGCTCTGCGCTGTCAGCACAGAGCCCAACGCGGGGTGTGAACCCATGAACCACGAGATCATGACCTGAGCTGAAGTTGGACGCTTGACCGACTGAACCACCTAGGTGTCCCAGTTTTATTTCTTGATCAAATTCCAAAATGTAGAGAATTTGCAGCATGATGAATAATCTGTGGACAGACTCTACTAAATGTTGAGTCAAGAAGTACATTTTTTTTACTTAGTCCAAGCAAAATAGTAATTTCAAAAAGATGAGTTAAAGCTGCATAATCTAGGTGCAGATTACAATAGAGAAAGCTGGTATTTTTTAATAACGTATTCCAGGTCAATTCGATATCCTCATGGGGCCAGTGGAATGTGGCTTTCCCCTATACTGCACTTAAAAATCAAGGATGCATACTTGTGGGGTTTGTGGCATTGTGTTGCATCATTGAGAAACTTTATATCTCTGTTCTTTTAAATAGTGGAAGATGGAGATTGTCACCCCTTGATTCCCTCTTGTAAAGCTTAAGCATTTTTGTTCCCCTCAAAGAAATATGATGAAATTAGGCACTTTGATCATTTTGGTTGCTCTCTTTGAACATTCTTCGTTTTTCTGATCTGTCTTAAAATGTCAATCTCATGAGGTTGAGCATTTTTAATATGTTTTATAAGCATATATTCCTGTGTGTGTGTGTGTGTGTGTGTGTGTGTGTGTGTGTGAGTTGTGTGCCTGTTAAGATTCCTTGATCATTTTCTAATTGAATATTCTGAATATGTTTTATGGATTTTTGGGACTTATTTGTCCATGTTAGATGGGAGTGTTTGCTGGTTATAATATATGTTTGCAAATACCATCCTTCGCTCAGTGATTATTAGCCATTTCACTCTTTTATTAATGCCTTTGGGTAATCAACAGTTTCTAATTTTAATATAATCTAATTTATCCATCTTTTCCTATATAGCTAGTGCTTTGAGTCCTATTAAAGAAATCTTTCCCAACTCTAGGAATATGATGCTATTCTCCAATATCATCTCCTAGAGTCTTTAACGTTCAACCCCTCACATTTGAATCCACCCAGTTGTAACTTGATTTTTAAGTACAGTATAGGGGAAAGCCACATTTCACTTGTTTCCATGAGGATACCCAATTGATCTGAAACACATTATTAAAAAATACCTCCTTTAGGGGCGCCTGGGTGGCTCAGTCGGTTGGGTGTCCGGCTTCAGCTCAGGTCACGATCTCATACTCCATGAGTTTGAGCCCCGCGTCGGGCTCTGTGCTGACAGCTCAGAGCCTGGAGCCTGCTTCAGATTCTGTGTCTCCCTTTCTCTGCCCCTCCCCCCGCTCACGCCTCTGTCTCTCTCTTTCTCTCTCTCTTTCTCTCAAAAGTAAATAAATATTGAAAATTATTAAATAAATAAAAATAAATAATAAATAAAAAATACCTCCTTTATCTATTATTTCCCTGTGTTACCTGTGTCATGAATTAAGTGATGGTATGCACTGGATATATGTGGTTTTGTTTCAGGAATCAACACGTTTATTTGGTCTATCCTTGCACTCATAACACTTATGTCTTAATTTACTATAGTTTTATGATACGTTGTGTGACTAACAGCATAAGTGTAGCTATCAGAAAAATGAAAATTAAACTTACATTGAGCCAGAATGTCTAAACTAAACTTAGAGAAAAATAAAAGGCTAACAACATCAAATTTTGGCAAGAATGTGGTACAATAGAAACTCTCATGACATACAGCTTTGTGTATTTGGGGAGGCGGGGGTAAAAGTCGGCTCAACTACTTTGGGAAATTGTTGGCAAAATTGAGTAAAAATGTAAAAATACAAACATTTGTGGACCCACAATACCAGTCCTGTGCATATACCCAACAGAAATGCACAAATAGGTATTCACAGACGCGAACAAGAATGTGATGGCTGAATTATTCATAATAACTCCAAACCGGAAATATCCACATGTTCAACACTAGAATGGGTAAATAAAGAGAAGTAGATGATACAGTGCAATATTAGACGACAAAGAAAATGAGCAATCTGCAACCTGTTGTGTATTGCTAAATACAACCCCATGGATGAATCTCTGGAACAATTCATCAGGGAGGAGAACGGTGACCAGATTTGGAAAAGGACACAATGAGAGCTTTTGGGTTGCTGGCAATGATCTCTTTATAGATCTGTGTGGTGATTGCACACTTGTGTTCATTTTGTGATCATTCCTAGTACAATATGTTCGTGACTTATTCCTTTTTTCTATTTATATGTAAAGCCTTACTAAAAGGCATCAAAAACATTTTGAATGTTGTACCGCGAATATAGTACTGTCGTTAGATGCCATCATTTCCGCCCTGTGTTTTCCACAAAGTAAACGAAGGTTGCGTATTTATTTCTATGCAATATACACCTTAATTATGAACTTGATAATGTACTTGTTCATAACGGCCACCTTAAGGTTATTACTGATGATACAGCAAATTGTGCTGGTGCAAGCTCAGACTTGCAGTCAGTCAAGAGCATTTTACATCATAATCCAGTTAGTTATCCTATTAGGTCTCTCTTCCAGCTTTATGTAATTGACAAATTTCATAAGCGTGTCTTCCATGCCTTAGATAATAAAAATATTAAAAATGACAGTATACAGGATGAAAGCCTGTGGCACATCATTAGAGAGCTCTCTTCAAGTTGACATAGCCATTAATCAACATATTTGGGGCGTAATTATTAACCAATTTTGAGTGTTCCTGAAACTGTTATCTTCCAGACCACATTTTACTGTTTTATATTTATCAGAGATATGGCCCTAATGCTTTACTAAAATCAAGTTAGAGATATATCTACGGAATTCGCTCCATTCTATTAAACAAGAATGTGATCAAAAAGGAAATCCTTAAGTTCACCAACACCACTTTCAGTGTGACCAACCCTCTCTTTTTTCTTTTATTCTAAATACTCATAACCCCCAGATTTTGAGGAAGAGCTTTCTTATCTATTTTTTTCTAGATTTACTAAGTCCCTTGCTTTTAATTCATGTGTGTGTGTGTGTGTCTAATTTTCTGGTAACTCCTTTGATAAATATTCAGAGAAGCAAGGCTCTATCTATGAATGATGGCAGCCTCTTGGGATATAATCTGAAAAAGTTAAAGGAGCTCTACCTCTCCACGTATGTCCTAACTTGTCACAGGAGGTAATTCCCTGTCCTCAGTGATCAGTTCTGTTACTCCCAGCATGAAGTGAAAGCTGTCATTTCTGGAAGCCAGAAATGGAAGACAAGCCATTCTGTTTTCTTGTCATCTAATGATATCTGATGAAATCACTTCTTTTTCTGTTTTGTTTCAAAATGTACCTTCATACTCTTTTGTTTTCACATTCTGTAAGCATTAATTGTCCCCTATTTGGGGAATGACAGTGGCATTGCCATTTTTGCTTCTCTGGCTCATGACAGTTGTTAATTAATGACCATGGCCCCCTTTTCTGCTTCCAATCAACAGGTGTCCACACTTGGTTGGAGCCTATTCTGCTACTTCCAAGTAGGTCACATGTCACATCTTCTAGCTGTTCATGTCCCACTGTAAATAAAATCTGAGCTCATTCGCAGGCAACTTCTAGCACGTCTTCAGATGCTAACTGGTTTTTATTTATCCATGAGCTAATTCTCAACTGTATGCTTAAGCTTTATTTGTTTAAATACCGCATTTCCATCAGTCTCATTATTTTAGGCCATCTTTCATTTGCATGGCATGATATACTTTCCATACTGAACATGCTTTTCAGTGTTCACAAGATCTTTTCAATCCACAGAATCATGTCTTGTTTTTTTTTCAATTTTGAAAAAAAGTCTCAATCATTACTTCTTCAAATTCTTCTTCATTACTTTATTTTCTATGTATTTGTTTTATTCCAGAACTTTTTAGACTGATCAGTGAAACTCCCTCTTTGTCCTTCAGGTCTACAAATTGTAACGGCTTTATTGATGTATAATGGGTGTATGCTAATATTAACATATTGAAATTGTACAGTTTGATCATTTTATATATGTTACACCTATGAAACCATCACCACAGTCAGGGTAACAAATAAACCCATTACCCCAAGAAGTTTTATTTTGCCACTTTCTATCCTCTTCCTTTGCCCTTCCTTCTCCCCCTTCCTCAAACAATTACTGATCTGCCTTTGTTCCTATATGTTTGCATTTCCTAGAATTCCATATGAATGGAATTGTACCATATGCACTTTTTTCCTTCGGTCCTGGATCCTTTCACTCTGCATAGTTGTTTTCAGATTAATCATGTAGCGTGTACCAATGCCCATTCCTTTTTACTGCTGAATAGTATTCTGCCATATGGATATACCCCATTTGTTAAGCTGTTCATCTGTTGATGAACATGTGGGTTGTTTCCAGCTTTGGGCTATTACAAGGAAAGGTGCTAAGAACACCATGTACTGGACTTTGTTATGTTTACATGCTTCATTTTTCTCGGGAAAATACCTAGGAGGGGGTGGTGGGATCATATGGTAATTTGTAGGAAGAAGATGTACCTTCCTCCATTCAGAGGACTCTTTGCTCTCAGCTCTGAGAGGTTTCTTCATATGTGTATGCTAATCGTTATTCAGGTGAAGACTTGAGGAAGGCCCCCTGCTGCCCCTTTCTTTTGCTTCTGACTCTAACCACCTGGTCTCACAGCTCTGTCTTCTCAACTCAAGGACCCTGCCATGTTCTGCCTGGGTTCTTTCTTATGTCTCACCCTGGAAACCCTGTCAAGATCGGAAGCTGGGAAATAGACCGCACTTCATTTGTCCCATATCTCAGGGATCTCAGCACTTGGTTGCCTCACATCTTATGTCTTGCAAACTGTCGTTCCATACATTTTGTCTGCTTTTTCATTGTTTCAGGTGGGAAAGTAAATTCGTCATGGAGTCATGTGACTCCATCTTGGTCAAAAGCAGAAGTTCTTGAATTCTAACATGTTTTGTATTTTTCTGTGTTGACTTTTTCTTCTTTTCTTTTGGAGTTTATTTATTTGAGAGAGGAAGGGGCAGAGAGAGAGAGAATCCCAAGCAGACTCCACGCTGTCAGCATAGAGTCAGATTGAGTCAGATTGAGCCCCACAATCCCATGAATCGTGAAATCATCACCTGAGCTGAAATCAAGAGTCAGACCCTAAAACAACTGAGCCACCCAGGAGCCCCTGTGCTGACTTTTGTATGAATCCTTCAATATTACCTTTCAGCTGATTGATTCTTTTTTGTGATGACATGTAATTTGTGGATTTTGCTCTGATGAAGTTTTCTTTTTCCTATTGATGACTATATTCTTTTTTATTCTAAGATCACTGTTTTTTGTTTGTTTGTTTGTTTGTTTGCTTAGTATCTGTCTGCAAACGTTTTATTTCCCCTGGTTGTGTCTGATCATTACTGCTATTTTTAATGGATGACATTACTTATTTTATATTTTTTGAGAACCTAAAACAAGTATATTTCCATGGTCCTTAATGACTGTTACATCTGGAGTTAATTTCCATTGAACTTTTGATTTCCTTAGCCAGTTTTGTGCCATTTATTGTCTTTCCTGTGGTTTGAAACTTTGGTTTGCCCACTCTTCTTGACGACCAGTCTGTTTGTCTCTCTGTCTCTGTCTCTCTCTCAATTCCCTATCAACTTGTAACTTTCTCTACTCAGCTTCCCACGTCTTCAGTCCAGAACCACATCTTACCTGCTTTGCCTTGTGCCTTTGTCTGGGGCTGTTATTAGAGAATCACAGGTCCAATGACTAAGCCAGTGGTGCCGAGCACATGCATACCTGGTTTCTAATTCTCTGGGCACGTTTTCCTGTAAACCATGGATCCAAGCCATAGATCCAAACCATACATCCAACATCCAAGAGCTGTTTCAGTCTCGTTTGATAAGAAAGTTTTCCTGGGCTACCTTTCAACCCTGACCCAGGCTTCCTTTCTCTGACACAGATGGGGACACTCCCATCCAACAATATTTCCCAGGAACTAGTGCCCCACTGCCTCTTGTGTATTCCCAGACCCTGACTCCAGCCAGCCTCTGCTTTGGTCCTACTCACTGCTTTGCATTTTGGTTGCATTTCTTGTGCATGGAGATGCCTATCTTATTTTTTTTATCCTGGCTATGTCTTTTTCAATTTTCTTTTTATCTATCTTATCTAAAAATACTGTATATTTAGAGCAGAAGGAGGCCTTCAGGCCTGAACTCATAATGCTATCTTGCCCCAAAGTCTCCTTTTCAATTTATTCTTTTCATCTGATACATATTTCTCAACCAGTTATTAAAGGTAGTTATATATTTAATTGAAAATTTCTTCTACCTTTTTCTTTTAAATTAGAATCTAGGCTTATAATCTCTGGTGGTGTTACAACCACCCGCTTGGGCATCATGTTTATGCAGGAGCCATTTATCACTGGAAAAGAAATTTCAAGCCCTCTCTTGAACCACCTACTAAGTTTTTCTTTTCTCTCAGAGGTACCAACTTACAAATTACAAAGCAGAAAGGGCCATCATCATTATAAGTTTTCACGAAGTTTAGAGTGGTAGTCCCACCCAGTTCTCCAGGTTCTCTGTTATAATTTATCACTCAAGTAACTCCAGTAGAGTGGGAAGCTAGAATACAAACACTGTGCATCTTTATAACACACACGCACACGCACACACACACACACACACACACACACACACACAGGAGGGATGTATGCATGTGAGTGAGAGAGAAAAAAGAGAAGAGAGAAAGAGAGGGATGGATGAAAGGAAGCAGAGTAAGAGAGGGAGAAAAGGGGAGGTAACTGCTTAAGGAATGGTAAAATTTCTGTATAAGTGCACATCTTTCAGTTCATGCTAACCATTTACTCGATATCAACTGATATTTTGAGTTCTCTTATCTCCAAATGTGAATGAGTGTTGTCTTAGAAACTAAGAGTTTATGACTATTCATTATCTCCACCTCCTCTACCTCCTCTTGAACTTGGCAATTTTTTTCCTTTGTGCCAGCACGGTCTCCACTGGGAACACATTTGCCCTGTTATACTCTCCACAATATGTTGGGGAGCACTTCTGCTCTCTTATACCCTATTTTCCTGAGGTTTTTGTGATGAAAGAGTTATCATCCTTAATCCTTGGATCGATAGAGGTTACACATTTCACAAGTCAAATGAACAAAGTAATCAACTTCCCCAAATTACATTGCTTTATAGATCAAAGAGAAAGAGGAAACTTTTCATCGATCTTTCCACCATGTTCTTCACAAAAGCCTGACATTTGCCCTCCCCTTGAGGTTAATCACTATTCTCTCCACATAGACTTCTACAAAGGAATAACTTTGAACTTATAGTTTCCCTTCTTTTAGAATTTTGCTTCCCTTAAAGTGGACAATAAATTCTACTTTTTAAAGTAGCAAGATTAACGGGATTAAGTCATTGGGTTTTTAAATTTTTTTAATTAAAAAAATTTTTAATGTTTATTTTTGAGATAGTGAGCAAGTATGAGTGGGGGGGGGGTTGTGGGAGAGAGAGAGGGAGACAGAGGATCTGAAGTGGGCTCTGTGCTGATAGCAGAGAGCCGGATGCGGGGCTCAAACTCACAAACCATGAGATCATGACCTGAACCAAAGTCGGATACTTAACTGACTGAACCACCCTGATGCCCCTGGGGTTAAGTAGTTGTATGTTAATTGCCTCCTTATTGAAAAATTGTAATGCAGCAAAAAATGGGTAACTTAAGAAAATTTATACTGGAATATTTTTTGAGGAGTAGTTAGGGGAAACATTCTCAATTTCAGCCAGCAATTAATTGCTCATATTTTCCCCTTTTCAGTCATTGTGATGATTGCTTATTTACTTCAATGACCAAAGTACCGTGTTGCTCTTAGTAACACAGAGACAGAACTTTATACAGTTGGCTGGAGAGTTTCTCCTAAATTTGGAACAATATATCTAACAGATAAGAAAATATATTTATAATCTCTTGATGACTCAGTACTTATTATCCCAGAAGTTCATCTACAGCTCCTCTAAATTACAGAATTCTATGTAAAATAAGCATGTGGATGATGCATCACTATAGAGAATATTAGATACTACAAGAGGGGAAAAACAGCATAGAGATAATGCACAAAGACAGAGACAACTAACTCCCATTGTTAGGGAGCGGATTCTCGGAAGAGTGGTTCCAAGGAGGTGTTGTAGATTGGATTCCCCAGGATACAAATTCTAACATGGAGAAGAGCGTGTAGGGAATTTATTACAGAGTACTTTTGGGGATGGAAACCTGTGGGAGATAAGGGGATGAAGTAGGAAAAGGCAGAAGGAGAAGTTGAGATGCAATGGAGTGTCAATGGAGGCTTCACTGAGTTCTGCAAACTGAGATGACCCACCAGAGTTTTCCCAAGTTGACTGGCCATTATATCTGTATGACCCCAAGAAGGAATGTGCCCTTGGATAGAGTGTCTCTTTTTTACTCAGGGAGTTCCTAAACAGGAATTACAGCTAACTACAGTCTCTAGACAATAACTGAGGGAAGAATTCCTCCTTTCATAAAGAACAACCTGAATGACGTCCACTGCAGGAGGTAATGTTTGCAGTAAACAGGCTGGTACTTGAAGGAGAAGTGAGTTTCTCAGTTGTACTGGAACATGTCACACCCTTGTTTCTCTGGCTGCTTCATCCTAACAACAACAGAGTTATTTCTAACAGAGGTGTATGGCTTGCAAAGCCTAAAATATTTAGTATTGAACCCTCTATAGAGGAAGTTTGCTGACCTTTGATATAGGGTTACTACCGTCAAGTAGTATTATACCACACCCTAGTAACATGAGGACCTCGATACATAATATATCTGTGCTGGCCCCTGTCCTTTGTGCACTTGTCGTCGTATGTTTTACTTCTACCTCTGTTAAAACCTAATTCACTGTCACTATTTTTGTTTTAAATGCTCAATTATCTTTTAAAGAAATCTGAAAACATGAACAAATACTTTGTATTTACTGTTGCGTCTACCATTATCAGCATTCATTTCTTGATACGAGTTTCAATATGGTATGAGTAAATACGATGTGATATGAGTAAATGTGATATGTATAAATATGAGTAAATGTGATATGATATGAGTAAATATGAGTCTCAATATGGTAAATTTTCCTGGAAGCTGAAACGTGTACATTTCTTAAAGTATGTACCTATTGGTGATGAATTTTCTCAGCTTTTGCCCTAAATATCATTTTTTGTTCATGTTTAAAAGATATTTTTGCTGGATATAGAACATTAGATTGACATATGTTTTTTCCCTTTCCTTTTCATCGTAACAGGTAATGTCATTCTGTTGTCTTTCACCTTGCATCATTTTTGCTAAGATATTATTGTCCTCTGGCTACTTTTGAGATTTTTCTCTTTAGCATTATTTTTTTAACCAATTGATTATGATGAGACTTGGTGTTGTGTTTTGTATTGTATTTATCCTTTTATACTGCTCACAGCTCCGTGAATTCCTTAGATATCTAGGTTTATTATTTTCAGCCACTGTTTCTTCAAATTGATTTTTTTCTGCCTCAGTCTCTACCTTCTCTGCTTTTAGTTCTCTATTTGCATGATTGTTAAGACACTTACTATTGTCCTGCAGGCCACTGGAGTCATGTCCATTTTTAAGCCTTTTGTCCCTTCTGAGCTACAATTTGAAGGGTTTATGTGGCCCCGGATTCAGACATTAATGTTTCCTTCTCAGTTTCTAATCCAGTACATGGTTTTTTTTGTTTGTTTGTTTGTTTTTCAACGTTTATTTATTTTTGGGACAGAGAGAGACAGAGCATGAACAGGGGAGGGGCAGAGAGAGAGGGAGACACAGAATCGGAAACAGGCTCCAGGCTCTGAGCCATCAGCCCAGAGCCCCGCGGGCTCGAACCCACAGACCGCGAGATCGTGACCTAGCTGAAGTCGGACACTTAACCGACTGCGCCACCCAGGCGCCCCTAATCCAGTACATGTTTTATTTCAGGTATAAACATGGTTCAGAAACTTCTATTTTGTTCTCTTTGTTTATCTTTTCCCCATTAATATCTCATATTTGTTTCTTCACTATTTGTATATTTTCTTTCAAATAATGAACTAATGTATAAGCTCAGTGTTAAAGTCCTGGTCTGCTAATTTTATCATCTCTGTCATTCTATTGGCTGTCTTTGCTCTGGTTGTAAGTCATTTTTTCCTGCTCCCTGAAATGTCCGATATTTTTAAAAAAAAATCTATACTGAGCATTATGGATGCTCTGTCACTGAGCTTGAGCAAGAAGCTAATTTATTTGTAGGTCAGACTGATCCTTTTTCAGGCTTATTACCAATCTTTGTTCAGGTGTGTCCTGAGTAACGCTTATTTTAGGACTCAATCATCCTAATCTTTCTGAGATCTCTGGTGATGCTATCTATGCAGATTTTCAGGGCTCTTTCTCTTTACAGCTGCCCCTTCCCTGGTACTTTGTGCTACAGATTCCATCTGTAGGATGGAGCTTTGATTTTGATGTATCTTCATCTCAGTGACACTGCTGAACTCTGTTTGGGACACTCTTCCATGTGCCAAAATCCAGAAAGTGAACCAGGCATTACCTTATTTTTTTATCTTCTCTTGTGGATCAGGGATCCTGCACTGTCTGTTGTCTAATCCCTATAAAGGGTAATTTTATACATTTTGTAGTTATGTGATTTTTTTTACGGCAGGAAGGGTATTCTATCATAGCTGAAAGCAGAAATAAGCCATATAAACATCATTAAATGAATGATATATCTGTGATGATTTACAAAATGATTTCTCTTACCGTAGTCCTCATAGAATAAATTATTTTATTGTCAGCTTTTAAGTTTTTTTATTTGAAAAGTGATGCATATATATATATCTAAATACTGTACATTGGATGATTTATTGAATATTTCATTATCATTTGCTCCCATTGGTAGCCAAATTCACTGAAAAAATTATTTTGCTCCTTAGCACTAAGCATTATGGCATATTTTCTGTAATGTATTTATGTACAACCATCGTTATTTTCCATAGTGGTATAGACTAGGAGTATTGTTGTTCCATATTAATGTTCTATTTCTAAAGATAGTTTTACCTTTTTGTTATCTGACAATTATTATATTTTACCAAAAGGACTTTTACTTCATTTAGTAACTGAAATGATTTTCCTAGAAATGTTGTTATCAAGAGGCGTTGGTTGTTTATCTCTTAAATGTTAGTGAACGAATTACCTGATTAGCTATGTACCTTATTTCTCATGAGTACAGAGCTTAATGTAAGATTAGGCCTCATCTTAAGAACTATGAATATTCTTTGGGCTCCCAAATTTTTAAAGCAAAATAGACTTTAGAGTTGTACATAATTGCTTTTTGTTCCATTTGTAATCTACTCAAACATAAAGCCCCACATGAGGAATTAATAGATTGTTACATTTTTTTTCCTAGTGATTTTTAGTTGAAGAATTCATGGTAAATTGATCAACCCTCAGCCAATTAGACTCTGACATGTACTAATAAGATCTAATTGAGGAATGATGAAGACATTTGCTCAGGAGAAAATGAGCACATAATTACACCATAAAGAGGTTAGAGTATCAATGTTACCCAGCTGGAAGAATATTAGTTGAAGTCCCAATGGCATCTATAAAGGACACTCCAAAATATGTCTATGAATGTTGCACTGCTAAGGCCAATTAAAAGATGTAGATAAATCCATTATCAACAGTAGAATTTCAGCTCTAAATATCTGTTTTCCTCTCTTGCCTTAACCTTCTTCAGGTGCTGGGGGATGGTCTCCATCCGACAGTGACCATTACCAATGGCTTCAGGTTGACTTTGGCAATCGGAAGCAGATCAGTGCCATTGCAACCCAAGGAAGATACAGCAGCTCGGACTGGGTGACCCAATACCGCATGCTGTACAGTGACACTGGGAGAAACTGGAAACCCTATCATCAAGATGGGAACATCTGGGTGAGTCACTGTCAGAAAGGCAAACACAGAATTGAGTGGCAGATGTGTGACCTCAGCCTGTCCAGGTCCTGGCACGATCTGGGGAGGTGGAGAGGGTTTGGTGGTGGCCTGGCTGAAGGTTTATCTTGTCAGTTTTGTTTCTCGTCTTTGTGTTCATGTCCTCTGGTACTTGCTGAGGGAGAAAAAAATGTGAGCAAAGCAAAAGGAGGTGGGGAAATGGATCAAAATCACAGTGTGCCCTGCCCCACCTCTTGCCTTTCCTAAATGGTAGAAAACCCTTATCTTGCAGAGTGGATGCGTCCCCCTTCCCTGGTTTCTAGTATATTTCACAGAAATCAAAATCTCCCAAGAAACCTGTGTTAAACCTGAAAAAAAAAAAAAGGTAAATAATTTCATGATAGTAAGGTACTAGAATTTTGTTAAACACAGTATTTCAAGTTACTATATTTTTTTCTGGAGTACAGAATGGAAATGGTACAAATTTTACCAACATACCAAAGTGAGTTAAGGATATAGAATAAAAAAAAAAAAATCCTGACTTAGGTTTTCATTCCTTACTCCCCCCCTCTCTCGCTTGCCTCAGACTGTTTCTGTTTGGAGGTATTTAGTTACATCATTAAAGGACAACATGAGACAAGGTCTACTGCCAACAGAGCTTGGATGAACTGGCGGGCACTGGGCAGGGGGCTGTGGAGTCTGAAGCACTTTACCACCTGCCAGAAGCAAGTTCAGTTTTTCTTTTGCTTTAATCCGGGCCTGTTTGGACGAAGCACTATTTACTGAGTTACTGACCATTTATGTATAAAGATAAAAATCAGATAGAAAAATGGTTTTGTTTTGTTTTGTTTTGTTTTTAAAGAAAAACCAAATGGAAGACCAGCCGTAGCTCTGGAGCACGTCAGGCAACACCCTCAACATCCCCTCCCCCAAACAGTTTTAATTTTTTTAAATGTTGCTGGTCCTCACTCTGAGGTGTATACACTTGTCACTGTTTGTCTGACCAAAGCCATCAGGAAGCCATTCATTCATCGAGTCAGTCAGTCACTCAGTCAGTCTTGTTGATTGAAAAAATAGTTTCCTCTGGCTGCAATTTCTGCCCAAGGCTCAGGGCAATGAGTCTTAATATGCGCTGTCCATTTGAATCACCTAAACAGGTTTTAAAGTTCGTGGATTCCAGGTACACTCAGATCAATGAAATCCAAATTGTGTAAATAGAAATTAGGTTAATGGCAATGATAGCTTTTTTTGAAGACAGAGATCTTCCAATTCAGGTAAAATACTGAATTGTGAGAATATAATTGAGAGGAGTAGGAGCAGTAATAGAGGGCAAGAAAAGAAATGCCCCATATTTTATTTAGGCCATTATTATATTAGTGGTCTAGACCTTTATTGCAGATCTGTATTTACTTCATTCTGTTATTATGAGAGAAAAATAGTTTAAACCACCTACTCTTAAAATATTTCAGTTAAATTGGAAAGTTGTGTGACTCCAATCAAATGTTCAGCACGTTTGAATAAATTATTTTAAAATACTAAATTTCGAGGGATCTAGTCTAGTTTAATTATTTAGAAAAGCATCCATAACCAAAGCCAAGTAAAGCCATCAGTGTTAAACAGGAAGAAAGAAGGAGGAGAAAGAGGAGGTTCACTTCTTAAATTGCGTCCTTCACAGTATTAGGTAGAGTGCTGGGAATTTTCAACCTGATTAATGCCCCTCTCCCTTAGAGAATTTATATTTTAAAAATCCTCCAGTAATCTTTGTGAGGAGACAGAGTTTAGAGCTCCTAGTTTGGGTAGGTGGTCATCTCTATAGCAGGAACCAGTGTTCGTAACTGGTGTGTAAAATAAGGATATAATGCTCTGATAATAAAAAGTCCTCCAGAGTAGTTCTTTAGAAATAGCTTTTACCAAGCCATGATGATATGACAAAAACATGTGTATATTGAGATGGATAAGCTGTAGGAAGCAAGAAGTGGAGAAAATATCTCTTTATGGAAAGTCTTCCTCTTACAATTAAGGTAATTCAAAGCCCCAAACCTAATCTACAGAGAAGTAATTTTCAAGTAGAATAAACTAGAAAACTTTAAAATGTGTGGATGTGTGGGTCCCACTTCTGGAGATTTGGTTTAGTTAGTCTATGGTGTAACCTAGGCATCAGGATTTTAAAGTTCCCCAGGTCATTGTGATTTATAGCCAACACTGAAAACCGTATTTTAGATGTTTTCTGGCCTATAGGGAGGGTGGGGGTGGAGGAAGGTTATTGTGACATTAGGTTTTATTGTGATATTAGATATTAGGTTGTTAGAAAGGACCTTCCTCGAAGTTTAGCAGAGAGAAAGAGTCTGACCCCACAGACCAACCAGACAACTGCAAGTAGACAGTTCAGGTTCAGCACACAAATTCTGCCAGTAAAGCATTCATTGTTTTCCAACTCTGTGGACTCTAACTTGAAATCAGATTATCATGTTGGTGAAATTATTTGAGGGCTGCAAACTGGACTCCAAACAATCTTGCACGTTTCTGTTTTTGTAAAGTGTCCATCCCATGATTGAGAGTGCTCAGTCCTCTCCTATCCTAGTGAGAGTGATGGCTGCTAAAATACAGAGGTATTTGGGCTTTACTTTACTTACCATGTACGTAGCAGTTAGGGATAGCTCATTCTGACTAAATACAGAGACGTAAGTTCAAAGAGCTAAGAAAGGTGGAATTTTCCAGGGTGAGTTGGACTCTTGGTTTACATAAGATACCAAGTGTTGGGTGAAGGGGACAAGGCCATGAAATGGAAATATCACCAACTGTGAAGGTAGACTACATCTCCATTCAGGGCTCTCCACCTTTTCTGATGGTGTGGAGTGTATTGTTTCCTGCCATTCTGACGTTCGTCTTGTTTCTTCCTTTCAAGTCCTATATATATATTTTTGTTGTTAAAAATAAGTATGCGAGGAGTGACTATTTCTCCGTGAAAGTGTAGTGAGCTACTTATGAAATTATAGAACTCAAAACAAGTGTGAGACAGAAACTATATGCTGTGAAATATTTTTGAGTGCCAGTGAGCCTGCAACATAATGATTATGGTTTCATCGTCGCTAATGTGAAAGTAGTCCATTGCTCTGACGTATTCTAAACGAAGTAAAACTCGTTTTCTAAAAATTCTTGAGGACTTTAGAGCTATGTCTTAGCATGCATTGAGTGATTAACATTTAGCAATTACAGATCTCGGCGAAAATATGTTTTGGACATAAGTCTATTAAACATTAAATATTAAATTTTATTGTAGTCCGACTACTGCTTAACATGATGTGTATTGCACTTAAATGAAAGAGATTTCTGAAACAGATTTGGGTAGCCATTTGATGGACAACACCCTATACCATGGGAAGTTTCAGATAGTTAAAAATTTTTGAAGCTGATCTGGTTAGGAAGTTGCTTTCCTCAGCCGTTCCTAAAATGATTGATCACCTGAGAAGAAGACACATTAATGGGAATCCAATCACTTAAGTGTTACTTTCAACAAATGTCAAATGGTTATTCCTTCTGCAATTATAGGGGGATGGACAACACAGCCAATTCTTTTGTCATATTGTTATTAAATGTTCCTGTGGAGAATCTATTGGATAATATGTTAAAATACGTGAAAAACAAGTCCTGTCGGCGAGAAATTATGACAGCTTAACAAGATTTTAAAGTCGTGAATCTAACTGTGGAATCTGATTGCGAAATGATGATGGCTCTTGAAAATATTCCTGAAGAATGGTTTATCTGAATATTTAATACTCAAAGATGTGAGTTGCTAAATGTGCTTGGCTAGTCAAACCTTCCCATTCCTCAGTGATAATCCTAGGCATAATGGAATTCTTTATACTTTATTCACAATGCCATTTCCTTCTCTTCAGAATTTTCTTTCTAATGTAGAAGAAAAATACGTATAGATTGGTAAAATCGCCTACCCCTCCCCCCACCGAAAAATCATTACATTTGCATATTCCACAAGCTCTAATTTGCATACTGCTCTTGAGGTGTTTTCTGGTTTCCTAAGTATAATCTGTAGGAGAGAGAGGAAATAGTCTGTCTGAGCATTTCTTATCAAAAGTCCATTCAGCATTACATTAAATAAGAATTCCAGCAGATTTTTGCTGGGAGGCTGCATTTAGTTTTGCTTGGGAAATTCAATTACCGGTTTTTGAATGCAGATATTTGGATCCAAAATAGGAAATTGAAGTATTAATAGTGAATGCCTTCTTTACATACCATTATTGTTTTGCAGGAGAGTAACATAGTACAAGTTTACCTATAACTTAAATGTAGTTTTTCTTTTTCTTTTTAAAAAATTTTATTAAATGGTGAGAAAATGCTTATATATCCCTAGTTATTTTTTAAAGGAGTTTTATCCCCTTTGTTGATAGTAGGCAGGTTTCAACCAGAGATCAGTGACCACTGAATTTATTAGATGGAGAATCCCACGGAACAGAAATGTTTACTATATTTAAATTACATCATTACATATTTATCAAGAATATAGGAATATATAAGCCCATATTCTCTAAGCAATATTAAATAAAATATTAATTTGCTAGGTAAGTTAGAAACCTGGATCTCTTACACGCTTTTTTTCACATACGTACTCACACAAAAAACTTCATTGTTTCTAACACATTTGAAACATTTAAAAATATGAAAAGCAAATAACAGCACATTAATTGATTAAATTCTTTGTTTTTTGAATATCAATTCAACAGCTGGAATATGTATTCTCTACCTCCTTTTTAATCAAATATCTTACCAACTGATATCTACATAATAAAAGTTCCTAAAACATCTTTGTAGGTTGTAGGTAAGTAGGTTCACTTAGTAGGTTTCCCTAAGTGAAAGCCAAGATTTGGATTCAAAAGGACTGAATTCAAGTATCTGGGTTCGTATATTCAGTTTATAAACTCGGAGAAGTCACTTGGGAGTAATGTCTCTTGGGAGGTTTACATGAGATTAAGTAAGTAAAGAAATTTATCAAACTCTAGAGATTGAGAAACATGTACGGTATCACGTGCCTGTATAGAAGCATCTACAAAACTCGTAGCATTCTACAAAATTAGCGTAGTGTTTCTTTTCAGTGAGAGTATCTGCTATGATCATTTTAGTTTAGTCCCCCTCTATCCTTTCCAGATATATTCTACCTTTGTTTACTCTTATTTGTGGTTTAAAATATCTGAAAAAATTTTGGTGACGGAAGCCTGACTTAAAATGAGAAGGGAGATGTAAGCAAACCTCTGGCGTATCTTCCAATGAACAAATGGAGTGGGGCCATTGATTGACAGTGTGGTTCCGGCTGGGCTTGTAGAGCATGTCTGGTAGGCCTAGCTCAGTGCCAAGTGCCTTTGCAGTGCTTGGAACGAATTATTTGTTACCATAATGATGGTCATGTGTCCAATGAGCCATGTAAGGGGATATTGTGTAAAAATGAATGGATTATTCTGTCCTCTCTTTTCAACCATTTGTATAGTGGTTGCGTTAATTTTCCAAATCGCTTCCAAATCTGTTCCAGTTATAAACGTAAAGCACAACTACTTTGCAGTTCAATAGTATACTTAGACTCTTTTGAGCAACTCTAGAAATTTTTCTCTGCCTTTGGAACTACAGAGGAAGATAACCATCCCTCTCGCTTGCTCTTGTAACTTCCATCAGATGATAACATCCCTTCTTCACTTAGGACACTAATGCAATATGTCTCAACAGTAGCTGTGAACTTACTTGTTGATGTATGCACGTGCATTGTGGTTGCAATCCATTATTTGGGGAAAGGACTAGGCAGGCATATTCAGAACAAGTTTATGGGTAACTTATTGAGAAATAAGACATAGCAGAATAATCTGCATTAAACCCTTTCTAAAATGGCCCTTGATATAAACGGGATAAGCATCTTTAGGACTTGTATAGGAAAAAAAAATAATTTCCAGGGTGAATTTAGAATAAGCTTCTTATTTCTGTGAAATACATTTTTTCTGTTTACACCCCTCTTAGGCTGGGAGATATTTTTAAAATCTCATGAATTTTAATAAATTGAGTGGATATTCCAGATCCTTCTGCATATACTATAATGCCTCTAGTAGTGAATGTTGATCACCTTTCCAAATCCACATTTGTATTGTGAGATTCTCATTTTAAGGGGTCATAGGATTTTGTCTTGCATCACCTTTTGAGTCATTCAATATGGTACACATAGACACATGTGGAAAAACCATTCTAGCCAATGTGGTTATGTGTTTAATTTTTGCCAAAAATCTGGAAGATAAAAATAAGGTGGTATTAATAATAGTGACATACACTGTTAGGTAAAAGAAGATGATATCATCTTATATGATATGGCTTCTTACAGGCAATGAAGTAACAGTATATTATTCTTCACAGTGTAGCGCATTTTTCACTGATGAGTTAAAACGAAGTATATGTAATCATTATTCTAAATTTTTTAAGTATATTTGATTGCTTGAAGAGCATGCTGAAAGAGAAAGTGGTCTCATTAAGCAAAATGATATTAACAGGTGCTTATTTTGCTCTGGGCTCGAATAATGGAGACGCTGATATTTGTCTTGTGAGACTAAGGTTGGCTTTAGGTGACAAGGGACTGAATGAGTCCAGGTGAATGCAAATTTATATAAAGCGTTGATAGATAGGTACCTGCAAATATTCTGAAGAATAATAATGAATAATATCGTTTCAGATGAGCGTGTCTACCCCACTCAAGTTGGAGCTTGGTGGAAGTTAGGAGAGTAGCAGTATGTCTCCATGGGAGAATGTAGGGTGATGACAAAATGTGCTGTTTGGTGGCCACAAGTCCCTGAGAGGCAGTGGAAATAGCAGCTCACTGGTGCACTGTGGCACCGGACCACCTTTCACAGAGATCTGTGTGGCTTGAGGAGATTTCTTAACCTTTCTGGGCTTAAATCTCTTCACCTGTAAAATGTAGCTAATAACACCCCTTACTTCCTTTACCTCAACAGAGATTATAGGTATTAAGTTAATAATCCATGTGAAGAGCTTAGGAAAATACGTGGCACATATTAAGCACGCCATTATAATCACGTTACATATATTTGTGACTTCCAGGTGCATTGCTGTCATATTGGATTGGATCTGTCCTTGGAAATTCAAAATAGCCTGTTACTTTCACTTTGTAACAGCTTTTCCGTATTAACATGTTGGCGTGTGTATTGTAATACATCTGTGCTTCTCTGCTTGAAATGACTAATAACTCATTTTTAAGTATAATTGAGAACGCTAATTTCATTTACATCACTTGAATCATGATCGTCCCATGGAGTCTGAGGCACCGCAGTACAAATTGTGTCTGGGCAGTTCTTCAGGTCTGTTTTCTATTAAACTTCGGTGAAAATAATGACCGCGATGTTTCCATCAGACCTAGCTTAATAAATTCACTTTTATTGACTTTGGAAATCAAGGAAAATAAGCCATTTTTGCCTACAGTCCTCCTGCGTACCTTCTTAGGCTAACTCAAAAGAGTAAGATAAGCAGACCGAAAAACAGGCTTTGTAAGAATTAGCTAAGACAGGTTATGCTGGTTAGCCATGAAAATGGAAAGCCAGACGGAGCGAGGCGCTATCTGAATGTCTTGAATCAGCAACAACAGCATCACCTGAGAGCTCGTTAGATATTCAGAATCCAGGGACCCAGCCCATACCTTTAAAACCAGAATATACAGTTTGGCAATATCCACAGGTGATTCGTATGCATGTTAAAGAGAGAGTGTGTTGTTTTCCATATTTGAGCAGCTCTTGCTAGGAAGAAGAACTAGGATTGGACCCTATGTCTCCAAAGCAAAAGGCAGAATTAGAATTAGAATCAGAATTTGCAGTGCAAACTGCAGAAAAAGAGCATAAGCTTTGATGAAAAGGCACTTACTGAGCACCTACTGTTTACTAAGGGTTGGAGATAAACCACAGTCAGTTTCTTCTAGGGGCAAAAAATCTAGAGGCAATGCTAAACATATAAGTTTATGATTATATTTTATGGTTATATGTGTTTTAATGGAAAGAGACTTGCACAGGTTGTTCTGGGAACACACATACACACATATGCCTCATTCATAGTGGTTGAGGGTCATGGTCAACAAAGACTTCTTGAGTTCCTAAATATTTTTGGCTAAGTAGGTAAGGAGCTGGTGATGTAGAGAAGAGAAGCAAAAGGTCATTTCCAGCAGATGAATCTTCTGAGATAGGTTGGGATGGATCGTAAGACACTATAAATAATTACATCTTTTCCAACTTACAAACAAACAAAAATCTGACTTTTCTGTAAAATTCTAAAATCATATCCTTTAAATCAATCATGTAAATTTGGATATGTAAATATCCAACTTTGAAAGAATGTTGGTGTCGACTAGGGTGCATCTCTGTACTACTCATAATGCAGAGTTCACTGCCAAGCACGTAATAGATGCTTAAGAGTGTACAGTTGAATCGAAGTACCTCATTTTGAAGATAAATGGGCTGAAGCTAAGAGGCATGATGTTACTTAAATTTGAGCTACACATCCAGTTACAATGACCCCAGTACTCAATAGGGAGACATGTACCTATTTTCAGTTTATCAAGAAGCATCATTATTATAGTGACTGTTTGCTTATTTTGACTACATGAAAACAATTTGATTGCATACACAACAAGGGGCACCTGGGTGGCTCTGTCTGTTGAGCCTCCGACCTCATCTCAGGTCATGATCTCATGGCTTGTGAGTTCAAGCCCCGCACTGGGCTCTGTGCTGACAGCTCAGAGCCTGGATCCCGCTTCAGATTCTGTGCCTCCCCCTCTCTTTGCCCCTCTCCCACTCATTCTGTCTCTCTCTCAAAAGTAAATAAAAATATTAAAATTTTTTTAAATAAAAGAAATATTTAGAGGACAAGAAAGCATGAGATCTGGAGCTGTACTTTAAATATCAAAACCCTACTCCATCCAACACTTAGTAACAGTGAATGTTTAACTATGTTAATGAACCTTTTATGGGCCTTACTTAGTTGCCTTAGTTGTAAAAAGGATAAAATAGTATCTGTCTTATGGGTTTTTAAGACAATTAGGTAAATTAATCAAATTTCTTGGAACAATGCACCATAATTATAGGCTCATCTTCTTGTCTTCTCATTTCACCCCCTCCTAATTGTTTATCAGCATTGTTATTACTATTATCATTAATAATTATAGAATATTTGGGATGCCTGAGTGGTTCAGTTGGTTGAGCATGTGACTGTTGATTTTGGCTCATTGATCCCAGGGTCATGGGATCGAGTCCCATGAGGGGCTCTGCACTGACAACACGGAGCCTGCTTGGGATTCTCTCTCTCCCTCTCTCTCTCTGCTGCTCCCTGACTTGCATGCACACATGCTGTCTCTCTCTCTCTCCCTCTCTCTCTCTCTCTCTCTCTCTCTCTCTCTCTCTCAAAATAAATAAATGAATTTGATTGTGGTGATCATTTTGCAACATATACAAATGTATATTGCACACCTAAAACTATATAATGCTGTATGTCAATTGTATTTCAATTGAAAAAAAAAAGAAAGAAAAGGCAAAACATTATATATGTGTGTGGAAATCCTAACTCCCAGTAACTCATAATGAATACAGCTTTACCTAGAAATACGGTCATTGTAGGGGCGCCTGGGTGGCTCAGTATTGCAGTTCAAGTTATGATCCTGGGGTCGTGGGATCGAGCCCTGTGTCTGGCTCTGTGCTGAGCGTGCAGCCTGCTTAAGATTCTCACTGTCCCTCTGTCCCTTCTCCCCTCCTCATGCTCTAGATAGATAGATAGATAGATAGATAGATTTTCTAGAACAATATATTAAAAGGGGCTTGAGGACCTGAAGTGAGTAGCTGTTAGCTCTATCGTCGGGAATACTAAAAGCTAATTATGAGGACAATGGCTGTAAGTAAAGCCTGGTTGTCTTGGGCTGCTCTTGGCATATGTGCGCCCTTGGTGACCGTGAAGGTATCTGTACTGTTTGTCACTTGTATGTACAATTTTGCCAAGTAACTAATTTAGTCAGTGTTGACTTTGAGAAAGAACTAATAGACTGTTAAAGTGTCTTGGCAAATAAATTTGGATTGCTTGAATAAACTAGCTTAATTATAGGCTGTGTTACCGTTCTGTCAAAAAAGATGTCATGCTGATAGGCTGTCTGAACGGTTCTCTCAGTTACCATCAGTGACTCTTCAGGAGCGTAGGGAAGGAATAAAATATAGACTTCTACTTCTAGAAACGTTGCATCTTGCCTCCAAATGAAAAGATTGTTTGAGATAAACATCTGTGTTTCTCCCACGAACTTCACTGATGTATTTGGATGAGACAGTGGGTCTATTGTAATTGCCATTTCAATGGTTTATCATTATATTAATATGCAGCTGTCGTGAAGTCTATGAAATCTGTTCTGTGATTTAACAGAGTTGTTCAGAAAACTACCTGCACCAGTTAATAAGTAGTAAGAGCCAACCAGCATTTGTCGGGGGTTCATTAGCGTTTGATAGGCCTTTATCTCATTTAGTCTTTGAAACAACTTAAATGTGATGATGTCGAATATTGTTATTATTAAGCCCATCCTATAGACGCAAGAGCTAGGGAATAGAGAAGGTAGAACATTCCAAGGAGCGCACGGTGCATTAACAGTGGAGCTGGGATTAGAATCCTGGGCTAACTAAATAGACCTTCACTACCGTGATCCTCATATCTATGGCTCACCTAAACCTTTCCTTTCAGGGTGTGCAAGAAGCTTGCTGACCACATTTTAACTGTAATGTGCTACACAGGCATATGATGGCATATCTTTTTATAAGGTTACTAGTCCTGCTGGATTAAGAGCCCAGTCTCCCGCAGTGTGACCTCATCTTAACTACTTACATAGGCAATGACCCTATTTCCAAATAAGATAACATTCCGAGGTACTGGGGTTAGGACTCCCACATATGAATTGTAGAGGGGTGCAATCCAACCCCTAACACCTAACTTTTAGGAAAGCACCTTATAAAGCTATGCCATTAAAACCTATTTGTTACCACTGAAGGATTAATAGTGTTGTCGATGGTTAAGAAAGAATAGGGAATGGTCTTATAAGAAAGACAATGGTTTCAAAGAGGAGTTGTACATCTGTCCTCATGAATTCAAGAGATGTGCCCAGGTCAAACCATAGGAGATCAGTTGCTGAGTAATTATATGATTCTCTGCATTCATTTGTTTACAAGCAAAACTTGAAAGGAACGTTTTCAGAATTCTTCTCTCAGGGGTAGCAAATGAGCCAAAGATGCTTTTTAAAACCATGCAAATAGGGGCGCCTGGGTGGCGCAGTCGGTTAAGTGTCCGACTTCAGCCAGGTCACGATCTCGCGGTCCGGGAGTTCGAGCCCCGCGTCAGGCTCTGGGCTATGGCTCAGAGCCTGGAGCTTGTTTCCGATTCTGTGTCTCCCTCTCTCTCTGCCCCTCCCCCGTTCATGCTCTGTCTCTCTCTGTCCCAAAAATAAATAAACGTTGAGAAAAAATAAATAAATAAATAAATAAATAAATAAATAAATAAATAAAAAATAAAACCATGCAAATAGAATGAACCCATCCTTCACCCAACCCCGTGAAAAGTGTTTGCGTTTAAAAAGTATCCAAGAGGGGCGCCTGGGTGGCGCAGTCGGTTAAGCGTCCGACTTCAGCCAGGTCACGATCTCACGGTCTGTGAGTTCGAGCCCCGCGTCAGGCTCTGGGCTGATGGCTCGGAGCCCGGAGCCTGTTTCCGATTCTGTGTCTCCCTCTCTCTCTGCCCGTCCCCCGTTCATGCTCTGTCTCTCTCTGTCCCAAAATAAATAATAAATAAATAAATAAATAAAATAAAAAGTATCCAAGTTTCCAACCTCACAGAGCACTTTGTTCAGAAGTAAACACTGTTTGACATTATAGACATCATTTAATTCCTTGGTATATAATGTTTCAAAACCAGATTCTAGAAAACGTGCATTCTAAGCAATTATTGACATTTTTTCCATCAGAAAAACGAAACAAACAAAAAACAAAAACAAATAAAACAAAAAACAAAAAAGAAAAAAAAACAAGAGCTCTCCCAAAAACAAAACAGCTTCCTGCAATTGAATCTTGAGATATAATTGCTAATTTCTTTTGGATTGTAATAGTATATATTTGAAAACAGCAGCTTTTATTAGTTACCTTCACAGTATTCTTCAGAGCAGGTTGAGAAACACATTCCCCGGGATCTCAGATAAGAAAGCGGAGTTGCCCAGGGCAAAGGGGCTATTCATCTGATGCGCTTATCAATCGCAATTGTTCATTCTGTTTGCAGTGTGTCTGTCCTGTTTGTGTGCTTCTTAGTTTTGTTACAGTATGCAAAGTGGAAAATAGAGCTATGTGGAATGGCCTAGAGCAACGGAAAAAGACTGAATTTATCCAAAATTCATTCAGGCTGTTTATATTCAGCCTGGAACAAACAAGTTTTTGATAACAACTTGAAAAAGAAATAAATACAGAAGTTTTCTGTTCCTGTGAAAGGAGTTTGGGATTGTGATAACATCAGATATTTACACCTGTTTGTCCCATGACTTACTAGATAGTAAGGTTGGTGTGTGGTTAAATACATACAATTTGACAGGTTGTTTGGTTTTGTTTTTCCTGGAAGAGTAATACATAGGAGTATTCCATTTTAGCTTTACTTAAAATAAGCAGTAGTGACGATGTTGCCCATTTTTTTTTTCAACATTTATTTATTTTTGGGACAGAGAGAGACAGAGCATGAACGGAGGAGGGGCAGAGAGAGAGGGAGACACGGAATCTGAAACAGGCTCCAGGCTCTGAGCCATCAGCCCAGAGCCCGACGCGGGGCTCGAACTCACGGACCGCGAGATCGTGACCTGGCTGAAGTCGGACGCTTAACCGACTGCGCCACCCAGGCGCCCCAACCCATTTTTAAGTTTAAAGTCAAAGACCAAAGAAATTATTACTCAGATAATTGTATGTTTGGAATCAAGGTAACTGATCATGAAACCAAGCCCACTCTCGTGTCTGCCTACACACACACACCCATCCTCCACCCTTACTACAAAGTAACTCTTAATCTCCCCCTAAATTATATGAAAGCTATGGATAATTAATCGAATCGAATCTTTCACTGGATTCAGTTGAAACGCAGAGGTGTTAAGGTAAAACACTATTGCTAATACTTTCTGCCATTCCCTGAGTACTTACCTGATGAATGCCTTCTGTGTCAAATTCTCTGACAAGATCCTGAAAGGTGAGGGACCGAGTTTGGTCCTCGATTCCTGGGCTCCCCCTCCCCCGTAGTCTTAACTCTTTCCATTATATCACATTTGAGAAGATAGAATGGTGGGTGATCATATGTACATTCTCCGAGAGGTTTATTTGTCTTGTTAAATGCTGGGTCTCACCAGCTAGGACAGTACTTTGCACATTGGATGCACTTAGTAAATATTTGTTGACAGATTGAGTTATGAGATTCAGTGAACTTTTGAATAATAGTATATAATTAGGTGTACATTTCATTAAAAATGTTTATTTTTTAAATGTCTCTAATGGGTACTGACAAATGTTGCACATACCTACACCTATTGAAAGGAGAAGTTCATGTGTCAAAAATGGCATTTGTGGAGACCCTCAAGATTTCCACAAGGGAGAAAATATAGCAAAGGTTGCAACAGCAAGGGGGTAAGAGGGAGACCAGAAATACTAACCAGGGCAACAAAGCTTATTCTCCCTTCAGACCTGGGTGCAGCTTGGGGATGTGGAGTTAAATGTTAAGGGGCTAATGCCAAACCCACATGTATGTTGCAGACGTGAAGGTGAGCTGGGCCCTGGTCAGTGGAGACAATCTGGCATCGGTATAGAGAGGTCTCTGATCTCATAAAGGCTGAGTGTCGGGGTAGCAGTATAGTTGGTGAAGTCTGCAACAGGGAGGTGCATAACACAAAAGAACACATTATATATTCTCTGTTTCCATTTGTGCAAAAGGCAAAAACAGGGAAACCTGTGCTGTAAGAAATCTGGGTAGTAGGTCCCTTTGTAGGCGGGTGGTGGCTGCAAGTTCTCTACAAAGGAAGGCTTGGGGGGGGGGGTGGTGTTCATAATTGTTTCTTGACTCAGTGCTTGTTACCCTTATGGAAATTCATCAAGCTGAGTATATATATGCACTTTTCTCTATGTATGTGAAAATTCAATAGTAACTTTTAGAAGACAGTATGATCAGACATGAAATCAAGGTCTGGCTTGGAGGGAATAGGAACTGAAGGAAACTAGGAGCTATTACCAGAATTGCTCTCTAGTACCAAAAATAATTGCAGGGGAAAACCAGTGGGCCAGACCAAAGCCAATAAATAACCAGGGGAGTTGGCAAAGGGCTTTGAAAGCCTACTTTCAACATGTGAGAGAATTATTTGACCTTATGTGAGTCCGTGGGGCTCTATTCACACTTAACACATGGATAACTGATATTGTTCCATCTATTACTTGCTAATGAAGAAAGTTTTTCTAAAGAGTATTTCTAAAGAAACATCATGTCTGGCTCCTGGCTTGCACAGAGATGAGCACATATAAAACAGACATCACTGTGGCCAGCTAGTGTTCATAGGAACCACAGTTAAGCCAATCTATAGCTACTTCTAGTTTGTTGTCTGTTCACTTGCAAGGTGAATGTCTACGTTACTAAATTTAGTTCACTATTATACTTCTCATAGCGATCGATGTATGACAGCTATTAATGGTCACAAAGAAAGTTTCCAAACTATATGGCCAAATACAGGAGGTTGGTTGAATAAACTAGGCCACCTATGCAAAATGGATACATTCCAGCTATAAAGAAAACAGAAATATTTCTAGGAGTTGCTATGGGATAGGTCTCCCAGGAATATTGTTAAGGGCAAACAAAGAACCCAAAGAGCACCTGCTATGTGCTGACTTGTGTGCAAGCAGTAAGAAATGAGAAAACATGTATATACGGTTGAAGCGATTCTGGAAATGTTTAAATGTTTCAATATATTCCAGATTTAAAAATGAGTAAATACGGTGATGATGTTGTGAGCCATGGTTCTCACTATGAAGAAAGGAATAAATAAATGGGGACTAGAGGGAAACAAGAAGGAAGCCCTTTAAAAGTATGTGTGTATACGTGAATAGTCCATATACATACTGTGTATACAGTATACCCATATATATATACATAGTCTCAGCTTAGACTGTTCAATGGGTCTGGAAAAAAAGACATTCCAGTAGCAACAAACATACCTAGTACAGACCTTAGTTACTAATACCCTTATCCTCTAAAAGGAATCAGATCTGATTGGAGAAACTGTATCAGGTTTTGGTCAAGTAAGATTCGATCTGAGTCTTGAAATATCTTTTTATGTCAAAATTAAAGGGAAAATAATGGTTAATGACAAAAAGCGCATAAGAACCAGGTCGAAAAGAAAATATCTATTGGCCAAATCTAGACAATTTGAGCATAAAAATGATCAAAGACAGTAATGAATTAAAAACCTTTAGGAAAATATGTATCCTTAAAGTCATAGAGATTATAGATAACAGATCAAGGCATAGGTACTTCACAGACAGGAAAATAAAATGAGAGAGAAGGCTCTTGCTGACACGAGGAAGACAACTTCCGGGTAGTAACGGGGGAAGGTCTGCTAGAGGCAGAAATTCATCATTTTTCAACCCTCATAGTGTTAGTTTTGGCATGTGGTTGCAGTGGCCATTAAAATATTTCCTGTCGCCTAGCTATTATCGTAGGGCATGGGAAATATTTTAAGGAAGACCACCATATTTGTATGGACATAAAGTGTTTCCTAAGAATTACTTATCAGTTGGAAGAGGGAAAAAAATGATTATTCAAGGGAAATTATATAGCATTTCGACTGAATGATCAAAATAAAGATGATCAATGAGGGGCAGGTAGACAGTGTCTGCCTACAGATGTGATGGGCTAAAGACCCTACATAGCTATTCCACTAAACATGTATAAATGTATTCAGTATATCAGAGGAAACATAAATCAAATTCAAAATGAGAAACATTCCACGAGGGCATCTATGAGGGGTGAGAGGGTAAGAGAAATTTCAAAAATGTCAATGTGATAAAAGATAACAAAATGCTATGGGATGATTCTACGTTAAAGGAGATATTTAAAAATGACATCATCATGAAATACCTGTTCCCAGCCTAGATCCTATCCTGGATAGGGAAAAAAATGCTATAAAAATATTTTTGGGTCAGTGGACAAAATTGGGAGAAAGAAGGTTGATTAGATATGTCAATGTTAAATTTCTTGAAATTTGATAACTATGCACTTGATTTATGTCCTTATTTTGAGAAAATGTAAAGTATTTAGTAGTAAATGGACGTGATATGTAACTTATTCTCAAGTGGTTCAGAAAAAAAACCGTGTGTGTGTGTGTGTGTGTGTGTGCAGGGAGAGGGAGAAAGAAAGGAAGGACAAAGTGCATAGCACAGAGCAAAACGGGGAATCTGTATAAAGAGTAAGAGGTATACAGTGTTCCTAACTCTCCTTGTCACTCCTCTGTAGGCTTGAAATTGTCTCACAAGAAAAGTTCTTTTTTTTTTTTTTTAATTTTCCTGAAAATCCAGTATTGGAAACATTAATTTCATTGTTGTTTTAACAGGGTTTTCTTTTAAAACCAGATGCCTCACGAAAACACAAAACCTATCACTCCGAAAGCAGTCATTGAAATCTACACCAGCATGTTTAATTGGATCTTTCCCATTACCTGGCTGATAGCTGATGGATTAAGGAAGTTAGAGATTTGATGTGATAAAATAGGGGGAAAGAAATGACTATAGGAGTAGTAACTGTGTTGCCGTGTGAACAGCCAAGTGGGGTAGGGACCTACATTGACAGGACGAAGTGGATTACAAGAAACACACACACACACACACACACACACACACACACACACACACAGTGTCAATATACAGATTGGTCCTGATGAAATGGTAACAGTAGTCACTTACTGCTCCCTTTATGCATACTTCTGTATCATATGGTCAAAGATGCTTCAAAAACGAAAATCAGCATGTTTATTTGGAACATTTACACTATAGAAGCATGTTTGTTCAAGCAGATTTGTAGAGTGGAAGGGGGTGATAGCAGTTTCCTGAAAGTCATGGACTGTGAATATGCCCACAGGCACGAGGAGCTCAAAGATACCAACAAGTCACGCTTGTCAGAGTAAATTTGAAAGTGGAAAGAAATAAGACAGATATGAAATTAGCTCAGAACAATTCAATATTCGAAAACATCTGTAGGAAGAGGCACCGAGGGCCTGGGCTGAAGAAAATAAATCACAATTAGATCTGGTTCTGGAAAATTCACCAAGGTCTACATTAGCAAATCAAGTCCAAGGAGGAAGTGAAGGGTTTCTCTTGACAGAGGAGCACTTAGTGTTTCTTGGAGAGGGTTTTCAGGCAAATATGATTTACACATCTCTGCATTCATTTGTGCTGTTCAGATACCAGAAAGAGCGTGCCTCGGTGCGAAAGATTTATATTAGTTGCAGAGGCTTCCACCAGATATTTTCTAGTTTCCCTACCAACTCTGAGATTCTTTCATTCCCTCTAAGGTGAACTGTTTTTTAGAATGGTAAACCACCTCCTATTTAATGATAACATCTGCTGAAAGGTAGTCATATTTATTAATAACATAATTTCAGTTTTTGACATTTCTATTATGATAATTTAAACTTATTATCTAATATCCTCTCCTTTAGATAGAATTTGTTGTACATTATTTATTTCATGTAACGTTGTACATGTCAGCATAAATGCCTTTTTTTCCAACCTCAATACATTTAGAATACCAGGGAGGATCCAACACTGAAAAAAATGATAATGTGATAATGTGAATACACAGCTCGGGGGACGGACTCTTTAAAGCTTCATAGGTTTTCCATTTACATATCAGACAATTCCCAAACCTTCAGAAGAAAGTCCAAAGTGCTGACACAGTATGTGGATTCAGATCTTATGAATGGAAGGATATTAAAAGCAATTGAGATTGAGCATAAAGGTAAAAGTTTGAGGCGATTCAAAGAAAATTACATTAGGTTTTCAGGTTTCCTTCAGCAGAGATTAGGAAAATGTATTTCCATTTCCTCAACAAAGAGTAAGGCAAATCTTACAGAAAACCAAGTCAGAGTCAAAGTTTGTTTAAAAGAGCATCTCTAAAGTGGGATATTGGCACCAAGAAGACGATCTGTCCCCCTGATTAATGGGATTTGAATAAATTTGTTCACAGAATAGGACAAATGCAGCATTACACAATAACACCTTAGATGCTGAGAGAGATCAATTAAAAATTTTAAAAAAATTTAAAATTAACACCTAACCCTAACCTCTGACCCTGATGCCTACCCTGGTTCTGAACTCAGTTTCAATTCCAATCCTAACCCTAACCCATAGTTGCTTGATTAACCCTAACCCTACTAAATGCATACTAAACTTGAATTCTGTAATAAAAAACCAGTCATGTAACAAAAAACAAAAACAAACAAAAAAAGCCCCAAACCCCATAAGATCTGTTTGATATTCTTATGACCACTCAAATATTAATGCAGTCTTGTTTCTTATTGACCTTAACTATAATTTCTAAATTAAAAAAAATGTGTATTTGTTTTTGAGAGAAAGAGAGAGAGCAGGAGAGGGGCAGAGAGAGAGGGAGACATGGAATCCCAAGCAGGCTCCGCACTGTCAGCATAGAGCTCCAACTCACAAACCAGCGAGATCATGACCTGAGACAAACTGAAACCAAGAGTCTGACTCAATCCACTGAGCCACCCAGGTGCCCCTATAATTTAGAACTTTTTGAAGAGTAACCAAGTTAGGGGTGCCTGGGTGGCTTAGTCGGTTGAACGTCTGACTTCTGCTCAAGTCATGATCACTCCTGAGTTCGAGCCCTGTGTCGGGCTTTGTGCTGACAGCTCAGAGCCTGAAGCCCGCTTCGGACTGTGTCTCTGGCTCTCTGTCTACCCCTCCCCTGCTCGCACACTGTCTCTCCATCTCTCTCAAAGTATAAATAAACATTAAAAAAATTTTTAAAGAATACCAAGTTAACAAGTTTGACACAGGAGCCAAAATCTTTCCCCAAATCATATTATTGAATAAAATGGTTCTTTAACCTTAAGTAAAAGCGAATGGAATTGTAGTGTATATTATTTTAGAATAAGCGATTATCAAGCGGACTTTCCACACATTGATTTTTTTAAATTTGGATTTAAAAAGTCCTTTTTTTTTACTCTTTCATGCATTATATTCTGTTAATCAGTAAAAAGTACTCCAATTGATTTTTTTTAAATTTATTTTGTAAGTATCAGGAAACTAGAGGTGTGGGAGAAGATGATTAGCTGTTCACCAAACCCACATCCCTTTCTTCTTTGTCACACAGCCTGATTTCTGGCCTCCCTTTAAGTGAGGCATCACCGGTGAGGACTCCTTGCAGCCTGTGGAATTCCAACACTTTCAGGCTGGCCCACGGTTTGGTTCCTGTGGAGCCCTGCACTCTCTACGTCTCGGTCAACCAAGCTGGTGTAACTGCAAAAAAAAGAGCCAAACAACCGCCACACCTTTATCTAGGGTCATTTGTGCGTTTAAGCCCATTCTAGGTTAGCTGCTCTGAGAATTAACTTTAAAATCTCTCCCCTCTCTCTCATCTCATCACATCCCCCTCTAGATCCTCTTTTCAGCATATAAGCATGTAGTTATTTCTTCAGACTTAAAAAAAAATGCTTGATTTCCACTCGTGACTGCTGTACTCTTTTGTTGCAAAATTCCTCAAGAAATGTTTAGACTTGCTCTGTTCCATTCTCTTCTCCTGTCCTCTCTCAGACCACTCCAACTCATATATTCATACCCCTGCATACTCCATTCTGGCTTCACTCTCACTGTCCCGTCAGTGGTCACTCTTCCATCATTATTGAACTTGACCTGTCTTCACAATTTAACAGAGTGGAGCATGTCCTCCATAATACACTTTTTTATTTGATTCCGAGGCACCATTCTTTGGGTTTCCTCCTGCTTAATTTCTTGTTCTTTGTTAGTCTTCCGTGTTGACTTTTCTTTATCACCAGGACCTTTTTCTTAACTGTTGAAATACTCTAAGACTCAGTCTTTGGTCTTCCTTTCTTTCCACCTACAGGCACTCATTTCCTTGGAGTTCCCAATCAGTCTTTCTTTTTCAGGTATTTCTTTTCTCCATTTTAGTTACTTTCTACTCCACCATTTTGAGTGATTGGTGCAAATTATCATTGACTCCACTTTATCTCACATTCTCATATCCATTCGAACATCCCGTTTCTCAACTTTGAAAATGTATCCGAAATACAACTGCTTATCACCTCTCTGGTCTGAAACACCAGCCATTTCTTGAATGGTTTTAAGAACTTAAACAGATCTCTCTGTTTACATCCCTGAACCCATATACACCAATGGCAACAGAACAGCCACAATTCTCCTTTTAAAATAGAAATCAGATCATGTAACTACAGCTCAGAACCCTGTAAGTGTTTACCACTTTATGCAGAGTAAAAGCCTATATCCTTACGGCTGCCTCAAAGGACCTATAAGTCCTATTCCCTGTTACTTCTCTTATCTCAACTACTACTGCCATCATTATTTACTCAGATACAGGCACGCTGAGCCTGGAATGTTAAGGCTTTTGCACTGGATATTTCCTATAGCTAGAGTATTCTTTCTTCAGATATCCCCTTGATTAACTCTCACCTCTGTTCATGTACTTGAAGAAGTGTTACTTTCTCAACAAAGCCTATCCTGTCCACTGTATTTAATACTGTAGTCTACACACACTTACATTCAAAGTCTTCATGGTCACCCTTTCTTACTCTGCTCTTTGAAAAAATTCACAGCAATTACGGATTTTCATTGTAGCATATATTTACTTATATATTTCTTTTATTTGTTTTGTCTGTCTAGAATTTGAACTCTCCATAAATTAGAATTTTGTTTTTAAACCAGTACATGCTAGGTATCTATAACAGTCCCTAATACCCAGTAGAAACTAAATATTTCTTAAATGATTATTGTAATAGAATCAAGACTATTTACAAAAGATGATTTCAGCCCAGGATTGCCAGTTTATTCATTCATTGTTACGTTGAGGTGCTGTTATTCTTTTACGGCTAATATTGAGGTTAGCACATTGATTTTATTTAGGGGACTTCAACTTTGTCTTCTGGGTTGACTTTAAATGGCTATATCTGTCTATCATCTATCCATCCATCCATCCAACCGATCTGTGTGCGTGTATGGACGTACATGTAAATGGCAAAATACAATGTTTTCAGTCCAGAGTTTAGTCAGATAAATCTATCTCAAGCTATCTCTTTCCAAATCATTTTCAAACCTCAAGTGTAAGAAATATCTTTGTGATCGATTTAGAGGAAAGTGTGGTATATATTCATACCGCTCTATACTCTAACTTCATTTCTGGTTCACTCCAGGTAATCAGAGATTCATTTGCTAACCAGTATAGTTTTGAATTCCTCCTAAATGTGTGCATAGAAATTACTGTGGTTTGCATATTTTGAAATCTGTTAAATACTTTATTTGTGGAAATCTGCTAAAGAACATAGTTCAAAATAATATAATAAATGAAAAATATTCTCTATGCTATTAGTACCCTAAACAGTTGAAAGGGTAGTTTTCATTGACTCATTTAGGCAAGTGTATTAATACTGTGAATTCATTTTCTTTCTTTATCTCATCTACTAAGTAATTTAGGGACCAGTTGGGTAGCTAAACACTATATATATTTTTATCATCCTCTATAGCATTGTTTAGCCTATGGTAAATATTTCTGTGTAACAGTTTTACTTCTAAGCTTATTATATCCTATGCATATTTTCTTTTGACTCCAACTCCTCCAACTATTTTTTAAATAGTATATTCGCTGCTTAAAAAATTGCCCTTGAATCAAACAGAGGCAGTGGAGTGAAATGGAGAAGAACAGTATGCATGGATTTGATTCTGCCATTGATACTAACTTTCTTTTTTTTTTTTTTTTAATTTTTTTTTCAACGTTTTTTATTTATTTTTTGGGACAGAGAGAGACAGAGCATGAACGGGGGAGGGGCAGAGAGAGAGGGAGACACAGAATCGGAAACAGGCTCCAGGCTCCGAGCCATCAGCCCAGAGCCTGACGTGGGGCTCGAACTCACGGACCGCAAGATCGTGACCTGGCTGAAGTCGGACGCTTAACCGACTGCGCCACCCAGGCGCCCCGATACTAACTTTCTGATTGACCTTTGGTATATTGCTTGATATCTTTTTGGATTAAAAACAATACTCTCATAGGGTTATTGTAAGGAAAAATGAATAAATATATTTAATGCACCTAGTATCTTTCCAGAATTGTAGTCAGTATGTAATAAGTGACCATGATTTTTATTATTTTCTTCAATGGGAAAGAGTGGAAGAAGAGTAGGGAGTAATCAAGCATGGAGCTTTTTCAGTTTGAGATATTTGTAAGACCTTCCTGGCAAGTGCGGGTAGGTCTCTTCCAACCAGTCACTCAGAGACTCATGTCAGTTCTGTCATACCTTGGAGATTATTACTATCAAGATGTGACATCCAAGGTTTATCCTCGGTTCCATCTTAGTTGCTTAGAAGAAGATAGAAAGTAGGAAAAACAAGCCTATTTCTTAAAGGCATTGGGCAGCAAATCACCCACTCTAACGTTCCACTGTGAGGGTTAGTCATATGGCCTTATCCAGATAAAGAGGTATGCTTGGAAATGTAGGCCTGGCTAGTCAGCCACTTCCCAGCTATAACCTTATACAAGGGAAGGGACAAAATGAATTTTGGTTGATGATTGTCTCTCCCTAAGAAGTGTCCAGGTGGGGGCGCCTGGGTGGCGCAGTCGGTTAAGCGTCCGACTTCAGCCAGGTCACGATCTCGCGGTCCGTGAGTTCGGGCCCCGCGTCGGGCTCTGGGCTGATGGCTCGGAGCCTGGAGCCTGTTTCCGATTCTGTGTCTCCCTCTCTCTCTGCCCCTCCCCCGTTCATGCTCTGTCTCTCTCTGTCCCAAAAATAAATAAAAAAAAACGTTGAAAAAAAAATTAAAAAAAAAAAAAAAAAAAAGAAGTGTCCAGGTGAAAGAGTTTATAATTAGTGTGTAGTCTGGACTAGATACATAAATTTGAGAGTCATGAACATGTAGATGATATTTAAAATCTGGGAACCAGTGAAAGAGAATAGAGATGAGAAATGTTTAGTACTAAGCCTTGAGAAACTCCTATATTTCTTGAACTGAGGAATTTCCAGTTCTTCAGGGAAGGTAACTTGAAAAGACAAAGAGTATTTTTGGCTATCCATCTGTGCAGGTGTTACGTTGATGTCAGGGGAGGAAATTCTGCACCAGAGAACATCAGGGCAGCTGGCAGGGAGCTGTCCTCCAGTTGTGGTGCTGACACGATACCTCCTCTCCTCACAATGAATGGCACTCCCTCAGTTATCCTGGGAGAGCTCTGTCATTCTCCCCTAATACACACATCCAGAAAGATACTTTCCGATGGCCCCACACTTTTGTACTTGTGGAAAAGTGATGGGCCCTAATGCTACCAACTTTTTTCTCCTGTCTTATTCACGCTCAGAGCTCCGCTACAGAAACACTGTTTTCTGCATGAGAACACTTTATCAAGTTTTGCCCAAGAGCCCTAATTATGCAACCAAGAGGTTAAGACTTAAGTCATTTCATCAATTTTACTCAACCGTGTTTCTCTGTGTGGACCCCACCTGAGAAGAGTGAGAAATACTGCAAGGGGAGTTAAATAAAGAGATAAGTAAAAACTCAGATACATTCTTAACAATAAATCTGTGAGAAAGGATTAAAGCAAATAGGGTGTCAGAAAAAAGACAGACATCCATTACCCTGCCTATTCGATAATTAGTGATTTGATTGAATTTCCCAGACCAGAAAAACTGAAGATGAACACAAATGTTGAAGCAGGGTATTCAAAAGGATTATAAAACTTAGGAATATAAGCAAGATATGAAAAACCATGATGCCAGTTAGATGTTTTTGAGTCTCACAATATGTCAGGCCTCGTAGTAAGTGCTTATAATAGTTATGACAGTTGACTACCTGACAAGAATTAATTCTAGATGGTCAGTCTAAGGCTTTCATATCAGTTGTTTCCCCCACATCAGTAATTAGATAAAGAAAGTGCATATGATCCTCTTCTCAGTGATGAGACTTAAGGGGATATCTTCTGGATGAGGTCATGGAAAGATCAATTATCAAATGGCCCAGGGAAAAAAGACAGTCAGTTTTCTATCCTTGGGCATCATGATTGAGTATGACACCTAAATCTGCTGCCACTACCGGTCCTAGAATGAAGCCACTTCATGAACTGAGTGAATCCCTCTTCTCTCATCCTTGTACATTTCCTACCTCTGAAGTGTCTGTAATGAAACACATCTCCCTTTCTTGCTGGAGAATATTAGAGACAAGTTTTATTTTTTTCTTCTTTTTCTCCAAAATTGTATTTAAATGCCAGTTATCATACGGTAAAATGTTAGTTTCAGATGTAGAATTTAGTGATTCATCACTTATATACAGCACCCGGTGCTCACCACAGCAAGTGCCCTCCTTAATACCCATCACCTAGTTAATCTATGCCCCAATTTCCCCTCCTGTAACCATCAGTTTGTTCTCTACAGTTAAGAGTCCGTTTCTGGGTTTGCCTCTCTTTTTATCCCCATGTTCATTTGTTTCTTAAATTCCATACATGAGTGAAATCATATGGTATTTGTCTTTGACTGACTTATTTTGCTTGGTTAGTATAATACTCTCTAGCTCCATCCACATCATAGCCAATAGCAAGATTTCATTTTTTGATGGCTGGGGAGGCATCCAAAGGATGAGTTTATAAATAAATAGTCTGTAAGTTTCTGATATACTCCAAAGTCTGAGATATATGACATAAATATTAAAAGAACATGGGAGAATATATTTATATTTTGTAATATTAAAGACCTTACACCAGTGTTACTTGTTAGAACATCATAGATGAAGTGGCAAATAAAATGTATGTATAGTTCTTAAATAGTAGAACATACATACCCATTACCAGGTTAAGAATAAGCATAGAATATACTTGAAGAGTTTCCAAGTCACATCACCTTTTCCATCCCAGTGATAAGCACTATCCTGAATTCTATATATACCATTTCTTTAATGTTTTACTAGGTTGCATTCTGTGAAATTGCCTATATTTGATAGGATTCAACTTCATCTTTCTATCACACCTGTATATGTCCCTGTATAATTTATATAGCATATTTTACAAATAAATTTGCTTCTTTTTGAACTTATTAAAAATTATCCTTAGACTTTGAAAAAGAATATAATGTTCTTAGAATAAAAAGAATATTTTTAGAAATTTTCTTTAGCTCCTTGAAGGTGCAAATAAACTTGCAAGTAAGAGGTAAAAGCGATTAAACTTATATAAATGTAATTCAAACATTTTCATGTTGCTGAGCTTTAGTTTTTAGTTGATGAACCCAGAAGTAATTCTCCTGTCCTCAAAGAATATTGACAAACTGTGTCATTAATAAGAAAGACATCAAAGGAGTTTGGAATATCAGAATTAATAATATCATTGGGGGAGGGGGAAGGAGAATGAGAATGAATGAATATGATTCTATAGTTGGATCATAATTGAATTAACCTGAGATTAACTAGATGGAATGATGGTTAATGGCAATATTTGGTATATGCTTCTTCTGCAAAAATATGTAACATAAGAGAAAATTTTAAAAGGACAAGTGAAAATCAAGAAAATGGACAGTTCAGGGCAAATGGAGACAGAGCCACAGCAAAAAAAGTATAATTAGTACTATTACAGTGAATATTTACCAAATGTCAAGATAAGGTAGCACATGGAAACCTGAAAAAGCTTAGTTTGAACAAATAAAGTGCTACCACACTGAACCGTTCTTCACAGCCCTGTGAAAAATGCAGAATATAGAAGAATATAGCCCATATAGATATTACTGTTTGATTACCACAGTCTTTCCCATTGAGCCTGGAGGTAACCTCACAAGCCATTTCATCATATATCTCCAGGCAACCACCACCAGCCACTACCTATTACACAGAATGGGAAATTGAGGAAAGTTTTCCCTCCCAGCAACTCCTCAAAGCTCTTTTAAGACATGAGTATCTTGTATCTACAGTTTAAAGTAATTATTACCATATGAAATTGTAAACGTTGTCTTCAGGTCTCACCTCCACAAGGCATGGGTGCTGTCTTTAAGGCCTGCCTTCTTCAATCACTTTTACTTTTTTTAACCAAAATACGTTTTTTAATGTTTTTGGTTTTTTTTTTTTTTTTTTTGAGAGAGAGAGAGCGTGTGCACAAGAATGGAGAAGAGGCAGACAGAGAAGGAGTGAGAGAATCTCAAGCAGGCTCTGCACTGTCAGCACAGAGACCAGCTGTGAGATCATGACCAGAGCCAAAATCAAGAGTTGGATGCTTAAATCAACTGAACCACCCAGGTGCCCCCCACAAATAAATTTTTTAAAAAATTTTAATGTTTATTTATTTTTGAAAGAGACACAGAGAGAGCAGGAGAGTAGTAGTAGAGAGAGAGAGGGAGACACAGAATCTGAAGCAGGATCCAGACCCCGAGCTGTCAGCACAGAGCCCTACCTGCAGCTTGAACCTGTAGACTGTGAGATCATGACCTGAGCCAAAGCCAGAAGCTTAACCAACTGAGCCACCCAGGTGCCCTCCGCCCAGTACATTTGTAATTGAACTATGTACATATTCATAGAGTGAGTGTTTGCAAAGGTAAATATAAACAAAGTTACAAATGTATGCAAATAGTTTAAGGAATATAAATATTTATATTTGAAGCCCATCATTACTTTCACTATTTCTACCAATGAGACTCTCTAAGCTAAGTTCTAGGTATATTCTTAGAAGAGAGGCTTTTTTCTCTCTCTTATAGCTTTGAAACATGAAAGACATAGAGCAATTACTAGTCAGAATCAGAGTGAATGAAGAAATAACTTGTGGGATAATACTAAGAGCCTGAGACAGAGGATGGCAAGAAAAACAGAAGAGAGGGCTGGATGGAAACCAACCAAAATGTGCAACTTCTCATGTAGAGAGGACATGAATGAAAAGATGAGAGTCCACAGGTCTGAACTGAAAGTAGATAATCTAGGGGAAGTGCATAGCAGGCAGGTAGAAATTGGATTCTCAAGCTCTGGGAAAAGATCGGGGCCGAAAGTAGAGATACAGAAGCCATAAACCATGAATGATCAATGAAGAGGAAAAAATTTCATGTGGTCACTCACCGAATAAATAGAGAAGAGGGAGCCAATGAGAAATTAAAGAGAAGCATCTAAATTCAATTGACAGGCTAAGAAAGCATGCAAAACACAAATAAAATAAAATATTTAAAAATTTAGTCAAAAATACTAGGAAAACCAGCATACAAGACAGGAGGAACTTCAATGACTGTAATAAATTGAGGCTTGAGATTACCTTTAGAGATGTGTATCTCCCAAAATGTAAAATAGATTTTTAAATAAAACAATGCTTGAGAAAGTCACATAAACACAAGTACATGGTGAGAGTTCATTTATTCAGCAAATATTTGCCAAATTCACTCTTACCATGCAGAGGATATTATTAACAATGGCCAATAAAAGAAATATATTCTCTACCCTGATGAAGATTACAGCTAATCAGAATAAAAATGTGATTATAAAATTACTTTGAAAAATAGTTGGGGGTGGTATGAAAGAGGGGTGGGAAGAGCAAGAGAAATCCCTCAGGAGACAGAAGCATAGGGGAGAAGACAGGGGTAGTCAAGAGGAGGCTAGGGGGGGCTGCTTTACTTCTTTCTTTCTTTTTTATAAATTAGGAGAAAAGTTGAATGTGTTTGTTAGACTAAGAGGAGAACCAGTGAAAAGAATCTAAGGGTAATAGAGTTCATGGACTGGAAACAAGGCCATTTCCATTTTTTTTTTTTTAACGTTTATTTATTTTTTTGGGACAGAGAGAGACAGAGCATGAACGGGGGAGGGGCAGAGAGAGAGGGAGACACAGAATCAGAAACAGGCTCCAGGCTCTGAGCCATCAGCCCAGAGCCCGATGCGGGGCTCGAACTCACGGACCGCGAGATCGTGACCTGGCTGAAGTCGGACGCTTAACCGACTGCACCACCCAGGCGCCCCAAGGCCATTTCCATTTTATAGAGATCCTCCCATTTGTCAGGCACTGTACACATACTATTTGGTTTTAGGAAAGTTCTAGAACTTTCTATAGTCCAATAAGTGCATGAACTAGGTAGGAGCATATTTATCTGAAAGATATTTGTCTTCTTTCTTTTTTTTTTTTTGTCTTCTAGTCATCATATGAAGATTGAAGAGAAAAGATAATGTATAAATATATATTAAATGTATGAACATTTATCAGGTATATTAGGTTTAAATAAATTTTCTAAACTCAAACACCTAAGTTCATTTAGAGTATTTGTTTAAACAAATGAAAAATATCTCTTGGGGATGCCTAGCTGGCTCAGTCAGTGGAACATGTGACTCTTGATCTTGCAGTTGTAGGTTCAAGCCCCACGTTGGGTGTAAAGATTACTTAAAAATTAAAAGAAAAAAAATCTTCAAAAAAAAAAAAAGAAAAAAAAAACAAAAATATCTCTTGAAACAAGAAAAATAATTTGTTATTATCATTGTGGTATTGTCAGTCCCATCTGCTAAAATACACACACACACACACACACACACACACACACACACCAGGGTCTCAAGAATAGTATTAGCCCCAAAATAATAAAAACCTCTGAATGACAAGATTAAATAACCATGATGCATATCAGCTTGTTTTTGTACCTTTTCTTACTGACCCGCAGCTCTCACACTTACCATTGATACAACACTCATAAAATGGGAAAATAGCGGGGTGAACTTCTTTATTTGCTTACTTTTGCATTATATGAATAGCCACTTTATTTTCACATTTTCCTTAATCTCTCATTTTCTTAAATGTATATGAAAACTCAAAAATGTAATAATCATCTTACAATGAGATGCTTTCTTAAGTGTACAACAATTTTATGAAATTGCCTTACTTGATAAAATCGACAGAAAGTCTTTAGTAAAGAATAAAGTATTATACTAATGTATTAAAATCACTGCTATTAGTATTATTCTAATTAAGCCTAAATTCCTGACACCTGGAGATTGTCAGTCTCTCTCTAAGCATTAGGTAATTAAATGAAAATCCTCTCCTAGTTTAAAAACTATAATCAGAAGAATATCAACATTCAGTGAGACTTTTAAAACATGAACTTCAGCTCACATATTCTGTGGCCCTCATATTTCTTCTCTACCAAGGTAATCAGGGATGTATTACATTGCTTCACTTACCTACATGAAATGGCTAAAAAAAATGAAATTATATGTGACCAAACAAAGAATAAATACTTTTACATAATTTACTGGATTTTGGAACTTTGGTGCCTCATGAATATTTAAAAGATAAATGGATTTAGCCATCTGAATTTAGATGTATGCTGATAATGCTTGAGACCTTGGCAAATCAATTAACCTCTGGACATTCAATTTTGAATAAAGGGGTTACTATTTGTTGGCAATTGTGTAACCATTCTAATTAAAAGGAACTTGTGAACTCTTTTAATTATTCATCCTTTGAAATATCCGCCTGTGGATAGTGGCTAACACACCCATTTTATCTGTTTGTATATTGGGAAAAATAATGGTAAAATAATTGATTTGGTGCAAGGTCCATGGTTAGTGATAAGATTATTAGAAGCCAGAAGTTTCCCCTCTGCCAATTCTTTACATTATTCACTCATATTAAAGCCTTTTATTCCCTTATAATTAATTTTGTATTTTGAGAATTAAATAATGATGCATTTGATATATTGAATGAATTATGTAATTACATCTTATGCGAAATTTCAAATATGTTCAGATTTTGTAGCATTAGAGAAGCTATGACATTTGAGTCTTTCCTAATTAAAACAAAAATGAAAAGATTGTGTATTTTGCCATCTTTTGCATCATCATGCGTAATCCCTTGAAGAAACAGTAACAAATGACTTCTTATTTTATTAATAGTTCTCAAATGCCCCATGAAATCTGGGAATCTTTTCCAAAAATAGTAACACTCACCATGCAACGCATTCGAATTCCTTATGAATAAGAGTGGTATTTATTCCTAATATTTGTATTTGTACCCTGGGGGAAACACATGATGTTGGTTGGCAGTCTATCAAAGACTTTAAAGAGAGCCTTCAAAGACTAAAGCAGATGCTATTAATCAGATGCTATTTTCATTTTTTATCTGAAGATTTTCTTCAACTTAACTTGACTAGGAATTCAAAACTCTATGAAACATACACATACATTCACATGCTTACACTTGAGTAGAGTCATGTACACAAACATGGCCCTAATCCACATGGCTCTCCATGGTACAGTGTCATAGCAGAGACTCTGGGGAATAGTGTGGTCCTTCCAGTGCCTTCAGTTACTACATTGTCTAAAAGAGACTCAGAAATAAGCCAGTGTTCTAGTCACTCTTGTGCTTGAGTAAACTTTAATGCATGCAGATTATCACTTATTTGCTATTGTATTGAATGTATATGGTCTTAGACAGTGGTCTTAAGTATGGAAATAATTAGTGAATGTATTCACTAAGGAGTCCTGCTTAATATATTTTTTGTGAAAATAATTATTTGATAACTTGAAAAATCCTTCTTTAGATCAGTAGTTTTGTGAAAGTGTGAACTCAACAGTGAACCTGGATTTCAAAGAAAAGCAATGACCAAAAAAATCCACATAGTCAAACCTTTAAACATATCTTTCAGTAGAAAGGATTTATGACTGTACTGAACAGTGATTTGTTTTGCTCACATAGAGGTATAAACAACACAAGAAAGTAAGGTAAAAGGAGGAGTTTCATTAAAGTATTAGATAATTACTTGCTTGCAATCTTTATTTACCACTACATAATCATACTACTAAAAACTTTAATATTTATCAATAGGTGACAATTCTCCAAGATAAGAAGTATGTCTTTCATATGACTCTATGCCTTAATTAAAATATTAGTCAAATGTCCACAAGGTATTTCTACAGTTAACTTGTAAAATGAGAATAGCTTCAATTCAAAAATACTAATTAAATACAGAATGTGATTCAATAAAAGTCACTGATGGCTAATTAAGGGAAGAATTATCAGACTTGGATGAAAATATATAATACATATAATCCTAATGAGAGAATATGCTGTTTGCTTTCCTCCCCTGTTACAAGAAATTCACCAACCAAGTATTTAACCTTGAGAAGAAACAAAGAAGCTTTCCTGAGTACATACCATTTCCCAAATACTGAGCTAGGCAATTTGGGGTTTCTAAAGACAGTTTGAAGACAAAATGCTTCCTGGCATTTCCTTGCAGACTAATTAAGGAAAAAGGAGTTAACTATTGAAGAATGGGAACACTAATTCAAGATACAAGGCCCACCTTAAGCAGAATGTCCAAAAGCTTATGTTTATCAAGGTCTTTTCAATGCTGTTTTTTCTTCCTCTTTTTCTGCTCTCTTTATTATTGACTTGAGGTTGTTATTAAGTCATAGTGTTGTCTTATTCCGTTTTTCGTTCTCGAATGTAGATAACGTTTTCGGTAGTTAGTATTACACATTTTAAGATGTGTACCTTTCTTAATATATAATGTCGTTCAATGCCCTGACACTCCTCATTAAGAGTATAGAAACTTAGAATATTTATGAAAGATAAAAATTACAAGAACAGTACATATCAGTATTTATAATGAATACAGACACAAAAATTAATTAGAAAATTAAATCCAACAATACTTACATAGAGATAATACATTATGACTAAGTGAGGTTTATCTAAGGGAAGTGTGATTGGTTGAATATTAAAAAGTCAACCAATGCAGATCACTGCATATGATTATCTCAATAGATGCAAAACAATAACAGAAACAAAAACAACATTTGACTAAATCCAATATCCACTAATGATTAAACAACTGTCAACAAAAAGTGGCTTTTGGCTTTTGGCTCAGAGGAAGCAAGCGTACAACTATGTTCGGTCGTCCCGATTCCAGATCCATCGACACCAGCTGCCTCTACCATGCTGCCTAAGTTTGACCACATCAAGATCAAAGTCATACACCTGAGGTGCACAGGTGGCAAAGTCAGTGCCAATCTTCCTGGCCCCAAAGATCAGCCCCTGGGTCTGTCTCCACAAAAGTTTGGTGATGACATCCTCAAGGCAACCGGTGATTGGAAGGGTATGAAGATTAGAGTGAAACTGACCATTCAGAACAGACAGGCCCAGACTGAAGTGGTTCTTTCTGCATCTGCCCAGATTATCAGAGCCCTCAAGGAACAACCAAGAGACAGAAAGAAGCAGAAAAACTTGAAGCACAGTGGAAATATCACTTTTGATGAGATTGTCAGCATTGTCTTACAAATGTGGCACAGATCTTTAGCTAGAGAACTCTCCAGAACCATTAAAAAGATCCTGGGGACTGCCCAATCTGTGTGGATGGCCACCACCCTCATGACATCATAGATGACATCAATAATGCTGCAATTGAATGCCCAGCCAGTTAAAAACTACAAAGGAGGGGTGCCTGGGTGGCTCAGTCAGTTAAGCATCTGACCCTTGATCTCAGCCATGATCTCTCTCTCTCTCTCGGTTCCTTAGATCAAGCCCCACATTGGGTTCTACACAGATAGTGAGGAGCCTGCTTGAGACTCTCTTTCCCTGCCTCTCCCCTGCTCCTGCTCTCCCCCTCTCTCTTTCTCTCAAAGTAAATAAATAAATTCAAAAGAAAAAAAAAAGCTCTTTAAAAAAAGAACTACAAGGGAAATTATTTCAATATACGATCATTTCACAACCAAAAAAAAAAAAAAACAACTAAAAAAAGGAAGGGAAGAAAATGATCTCAAAATGATAATGGGCATCCATGAAAACCTATGGCTAATGCAGTATTTAATGATAACAGACAATGTTTTCCCTTTGATTTGCAAACAAGGAAAGGATACGTTGTCACCACGTAATTCAGTGTTGCACAGAAGATGGTAGCCAGTCAAGAATAAAAAGAAGCATAAAGATTGGGGAAGAAGAATTAGATTTGTCTGTATTCATAAGTAATATGATTAGTCATTTGGAAATTTCTACTCAATCTTTAAAAAACATCAGTTCAGGTAATGAGTGAATTTAGTAAGGTAACAGGATGCGAGCAAGGTTAATAAAAAAAATTCAATTTCAGTTGCTAGCATCAAACATTTGGAAACTATAATTATAAAAGTAGTACTATTTAAAATATCATCAGACTTAAAAAATACTAACAGTCAAATATAATAAAATATTGCTCACTTTATGCACATAAAATTGAAAAATATTTCTGTGTCAAATCAAAGTATGTCTAAGTGGGGAAATACATTCATTGATTGAAGGAGACACTATTGTTAATTTGTCCATTCTCTGCAAATTGATCTATAGATACAGTATATTCTCTATCATAATTCTAGCAGGGCTTTTACAGTTTACAAGATGATTTAAAATTTTCTTGTAACTGTATAAAACCTATAATACACAAAACTGTTGTGAAAAACTTTTTTAGATCATCTTGTAAATTTATCTAAAAAATACTCCAGGGGCACCTGGGTGGCGCAGTCGGTTAAGCGTCCGACTTCAGCCAGGTCACGATCTCGCAGTCCGTGAGTTCGAGCCCCGCGTCGGGCTCTGGGCTGATGGCTCAGAGCCTGGAGCCTGTTTCCGATTCTGTGTCTCCCTCTCTCTCTGCCCCTCCCCCGTTCATGCTCTGTCTCTCTCTGTCCCAAAAATAAATAAAACGTTGAAAAATAAATAAATAAATAAAATAAAAAATACTCCAAAAAGCCCAGCTAGAAATATGATAGAAAACACATTGTATCTATAGATCAATTTGCAGAGAATGGACAAATTAACAATAGTGTGTCTTTCAATCAATGAACGTGATACATTTCCTCAGTTAGTATGCATATATGTATGTATGTATATGGAGAGTACAAAACTATCAATAGACCACCCATATATGAATAATTGAGTTTTAACAAAGCCACCAACATAATTCAAAGTGGAGGAGAATAGTCTTTTCAACAAATGGTGTTGGGATGATGATATTCACATGGAGAAAATTCACATTGACCCTTACTTCACACTGTATATAAAAATGAATTAAAAATGCATCTTGCACCTAAACACTGGAGCTATTGTTTTTCAACTTGTCGAAGAATACGTAGAAAATATTCACAACCTTGGGATAGTCAACAGTGTATTAGGACACAAAGAGGAGTAGCAGTGAAAGAAGAACTGGTAATAATACATGAAAATTGAATTGTCTATTCTTCACATGCCATTATTAACCAAATGAAAGAACAAACCGCAGACTGAGAAGGTGCCTTCACAAGGTATAAACCTGGCAAAAGCCTTGCGGATGAACAGTGACCCCTTTCCTCTAAGAACAACTCTTGCATAATTAATACTGCCTCGGCGTTGGTTTGTCAGAGGGCTCAAAATGACACATTATTCTCCTTGTATTTCTTATATAGCATATATAGTTTGTAGTATTATATATATTATTCTGAGATAATTCACCAATTTCCGTTATCATTCTGAGGTGCTGTCCTAACATAATAGCACAATCTACTTACTTACCGACGTTAGTGCTTTTCATAGAATTGTAGTGTTTTCCCCTGATGGTTTCCCACGTACCTGCTTTACTTTCTTAACGATAAAAAATCGGTGTGGCTTCAGGCAGATGTGTCTGAAGTCCACATACAGATTCGAGGAAAGTCTAAGATGAAAGTAAAATTTTCCATTGGAAATGAAGATTCCAAATCTTCAATGTTAGCTAGTTCTATACGTTCCCTTGTAATTAAATAATATTTTCCATTGTTTTCCAAAATAACTTTCCTTTTAGTTGTTTTTTTCATGGTTCAGCGCATGACAGTGCATAATATTGGGGAGATTCTAAAGGAACATATTCATAGCTTAATTCTTGCCCATAACAAAGCAAATACTAATTTATGATTGATTGACACTAATTTTGTAGTGCCAAGTTAAAAAAAAAAACAATTAGCAATAGTATTAACATTGCCACACATTTCTCAAAGTTAAAAACCAAAATGTAAGAGAAAGAAAAATATGAAAGAAAACAACACGTAATGCTATCTCATTTGTTTGTCACGGACAGTCAGTTCCATGACTACGTATCACTGGGCCTACCTACAGCATTTGGCTAAAGAGGAAGCAAAAGTTGAAACCTTGAGTATGTTTCACTGTGTAACTATGAAATAGTTCATTTATGCCCTTTATATTATATATCTACATATACTATATGTAGTACATATCTGTACACATATACATGTATACATACTATATAACCATATACACTAAAGCACTATATTTATGCTGTATAATTTTGGGAAATATAATTTACAGAAATCCATGTACTGACTTACAGATGTCTTCATAAATGTTCACGAAACATTATTTGTAATAGAGCAGAGTTAGAAACTATTGTCCATCAGCAAAAGTTTGCGACGTGACAGTATACTCATATGGTGGAAAATAACATAGCTGCTGAAAATACATGAGAAATATATATATATATATATATACTGCAATAGAAACATGACCTCGATATAGCCTTAGGTAGAAAAAGAAAATTTCCTGATACAACACTGTATTTTAACCATAAAATAAAAATAAAGAAAGAAAGTGGGAGGGGTGCCTGGTGGCTCAGTTGGTTAAGCCTCTGGCTTCAGTTCAGGTCGTGAGCTCATGGTTGGTGAGTTCTAGCCCTGTGTGGGTGGGGCTCTGTGCCCACAGCCCAGAGCCTGGAGCCTGCTTCCGATCCTGTGTCTCCCTCTCTCTCTGCCCCTCCCTGCTCATGCTCTGTCTCTCTCTTTCTCTCAAAAATGAATAAACATTAACAAAATTTAAAAAAATAATAAAATGGGGAAAAAAGAGAGTTGCAATATCCTATGCATTATATATGATTATTTCAACATGAATTATTTTATCTCTAGATGCATATAAAAATCTAGAATGATACAGGGGAAGCTCTTAAGCATTGAGAAAATGGTTTTAAGCAGGACTTTCGCTTACTATTAATACATTTATATGTTCAATTTTTTTTAAAAAAAGCTTATTTTATAATCCTTTTTTAAGCCCCGTGTGGAAAACAAAGACTGTTCATTCCTCACTCAAACAAACTTAAAGGGACATGCATTAAATGTTCTGCAATAAGTCATAATTTTAAGTTTCTACATATTTTTTCTGAGAATATGAAAAAGAATGAGTATTTTTGACATTGTGTCAATAAAAGGAATCATGATTAATAATAGCTACAATAATTTTTTATTTAAAAACAAGCATATTAATATTTTTTACTGTTCTAATGCTCTCAAGAATTACAACTTTCCTCATCTACTTCATTAAAATAGGAGCTTTCTAGGCTGTAGTAGTTACTCGGATTTGGGGATAAAAATAATGCCAAATACAGCTGTGTTATGTATTCAATAGAGGGAGTTGGGGGAAAGATTAAGAAAAGCATAATTTTCACAGATTGGTAGGTTATACATATCTTGGTAAATATATGTGAGTAGGTAGACTCATTCATTTTAAAGATTTGTATATGAAAGGGCTTGAAATGAATTGTAAAATTTCTCAACAGGGCACATCTATTAACAAGGCATTTCAGAAGTGATTTTATGTATATGTGATGCGTTAAGTACCTTTTGATTGAAGATATTGGAAATATTTAATAAGAGTTCCTAGGGGCATTTAAATGTTACTTATTAATTTTGTTTATTCATGCCACTTCATAAATAGCCACTTTAACTCGATCATCAAAGATGGGCTAATATGAATAGTTACAGCTAAGAAAAGTTACTGTATCTTGGGCACAATCAAATAAGTTGCTGTGTTTTGAGAGGAGAATTGAGGGACACTAAGTATTTTCTTATTTGCTGTCATCCTTTTTGTAGGTTATCTGTTTCCACGACAATTACTTCAACCTTTAACCTTTGATATTCTCATTTGCAAGAAAGTATCTTTTCAATAAGATAGCAACATTATTATTTTGTCATAATTAATAAAATTTATATTTTAATTGAATATTATCCAAAGTCATTGACAGTAATCTGTTTACACGGAGAAACTGGAAAAAAAAAGGTAGGATATTTTGCTTCTAATATGTTTTATCAGCGTAAATAAGTTTAAACAAGTAACACAGAACTGTAAGCCTTTTGCTTTGCAACTTGATACATTGCATTAGCTGTTCCCCAAAGAATTTCCTTACTAATTATGTTTTGTTCTAGATAATATTAAAGTTCATTGACATTCCTATAATACACTACAGGATGTCTGCGTGAAAATTGCCTGGAAGCCATGCTGGCTGATGGGAGGATGTTAGCTTATATTAAAAAATAACTTTGGATTTATCAATAGAAAAAAGAGAGTTAATTATATTAGTGCTTATCTGTCTTCCCTTTTGGACAGGTTAAATTATTGGATTCATTTTTTATAAATTGAATTCTTCATTGGAAGATATGCCATCCATCTGTATGAAAACAGGTATCACAAGAAAAAAAGGGTAATTATATATACACCCTCCCCCAAAAGTAAATCTTGGAAAATATGTGTTTCAGATATAATTATTTTTCTTGCTGTAAAGAAAAGTTTAACATGTTGAAAATATGTGACAGAATCCAGTCTCTGCTTGTCCTTTAACATAAGTCAGCGCCACGTTCCATGCTTATGTTTTGTGTTCTTGTTAAAAAAGAGATTCTAGGGGGCAGTGGGCACCATGCAACTTAATTCTAAGTGTCGGTTGAAAGACTACACAGACATTGCCAGTTATTGGGTTTCTTATCAAGCCAGTAATGTGGTGTGGCTGTTGTACTCATAATGAAGTTTTAATTAGCTCTCAAACACACTGAGAGCTTATTTAAGGCCTCCAAATTGAATAGTGCATGCTTAGCTGGGAGGCATGAATGCATCCCAAACATATCAAAATAACTGTCAAATCCATTGTATGCACATTAGGAGAGAATGGCTAGAAGGCTTAAAAGAACTCTATCTATCTTAAAAGAACTCTAGGTATAAAAGGTTGAGTGAAGTTCTTTCTTGTACTTAAATGATGGTCTTAAGAATACTGTCTTTATTATTTTAGCAAATGTCATAGCTAGGCACATGATTCAGTGTCTCTGTTTACCTCAGGAGTATTGTCAGGGGAAAAACACATTTTAACCAAGTTTGAATTATCTTTATTTCAAATGGGAACATTCTTTATTCACAGCTCCTCCAATATAACATTTATATTTTACTTACCAATACTAATTGCTTTTTCCCAATATTCTCACCTATGAGAAATCGTTCCAGACCCGTCATTCCTAATACTTGGGTAGATCATAGATTAACAAAACGTTTAAGTAATTGTTGATTTAAACTCCCACCATTGGAGAATTCTTGATGTTTTTTCAATGCAGCAGGTGGATTTAGACCATGACTTTCTTGCGTGACTGTTCATGCTGTGCGTGATGTGGTTTAAAATATCACCAGAAATAACCCTTCCCACTCCCGCCCACTCCTCCCTACACACACACAGTAAGAATTTTAAACAGGGGACAGATTTCATCACAGAGAAAGAAGGAACTAAAACGCATTGCTGCTGGACATGCAGTATCTGTGTTATTTGTTCTGTTATTTTCATGTCTTCTGAATTCATCTCTTCTCACCAACCTGCCCTGGCTCTTATTTTTGTTCTTGCAAAGGATGTACTGTGTTTCTCTCTTGTTTTTACAGATATCTGTTGAACAAATACATTAATTAGTTACTCTCTGCGTCTCAGGTACTTTGTGAGGGTTAATTGTGAGGTCTGAAACGTATATATAGTTCAGAGGCTGGACAGTGACTCTCTTGGAATTGGAGGTGGGATCTCAGAGGATCTGATTTATGATCAAGGGGATGGGAAGTGGGGTATGTGTGAAGAATTGGAAGGTCAGAGAACAGCACATACAGTTTGCGTGGGAAGCTATCAAGGGTCTCCTAATTTCTGGATGACAGCCTTTGTGAGGGTGAGGGCAGAGGACCAAGGTACCATGATTATAGTTGGAGGGGGCAGTGATGATTATCTCAGAGAAATAATGTCCTGTTCGTACGTGGTTTTCTTCCAATGTTGGGATACTAGTGACTTCTCTGTAACTTCGTATTTCTAAAAGGTCACACGAGCAGTATCTTTTCTTCTGTCATCATTTAAAAACTATTAGTTACAAATATATCATATTTTTTTTAGGACCTGGATTATGCTATACGTTTCATAGGTCAGGATTTGGAGGGGCCACCAAATGAAGTCAGGAATTTCTCTTTTTTTGAAGAACTACACACATTTCAGGAGAACCAAACCAGAAAGTACAGTAGATTTATTGGTAAAGCATCAATTCAATGCACCAAAATGAGACACACTTTTTTAGTTTGGGGGAGAAACGACAGTGCGGGATGGAGATGTGCAGTTTGACGTGGAAAGCTGAGGCCGGAAAGTAGACATGTGTGTATAAGATACTGATGGTAAAGTCTGGGGGGGCAAGTCCATTAAAGTGAGTTCACAAGTCGTAGAAAACAATGTGACATAACTAAATGAAAAAGAGAGTCCATTAGGACTTTGTCTAGAGAAAATAAAGCAAGCAATTTATAACAGAATTTTGTTTGAAATCTCAGCTCTACACTAATTTTTCAAATGAAATTATCTTTGAAATTTCAACATGATTCTTGCAATAAAATTGTTTGATAACATAATGTGTCTTTCTGCTTTTGCAGAATCTCACAATGAAAAACATTTTTACAAACAAAACAAAACAAAACGGAGAGCGCTATCAATTGTTCCAATTAACTCTTTTGACTCAAAGAATTTAATTTTGAAGTGCCTATAATGTTATCATCCTTCTCGATCTCTCCACATTAGAATTGACCTAACCAGTGTATGCGCGTGTGTGATTTGAACTGTTCTATATCTATCGTCAATGTTAGGAAGTCCACATACGGAAAACTTGGGCAATTTCATTCTATGGTCAATTTACATGTTATTTGTGTTATAATCAGTGAATACCCGACTAATACAATATTGATGTGAAAGGCAGAGGTGGACTCTAGGGTAGAAAAGCAGGAAAGAATGAATGGAGACTGAGTTTTTAAGTGGCGATTTATTGTACACATAATAATCATGAGTGGTTGAATTTTGATTCTCTCCCCACACTCAGGCCTGAGGGGATTCAGATGAGTAATTCTTGTATTAAGAGGACATTGTCATTAACCAGGTTCTACCTTAGGGATTGAGCAAGAAAACCCGAAGCTTCCCCTCAGCCTGACTAACCTTCAGACGGCCTTCTTCCCGACTCCAGGCCCCCGGCTCCTTTTTCTTAGAGTATCTACTTTAGAAAACTTGTAATTGTAGAAGTGCCTGGGTGACTCAGTCGGTTAAGCGTCTCACTCTTGATTTCGGCTCGATCATGATCTCCTGGTTCCTGAGTTTGAGCCCCGAGTTGGGCTCCACACTGAGCATAGAGCCTGCTTGGGATTCTCTCTCTCCCTCTTCCTCTGCCTCTCCCCTGATAGCGATCTCTCTCTCTCAAAATAAATAAATAAGTAATACTCTTAAAAAACGAAAACTTGTAATTGTACATCTTTTGCTGTGCACCTATGAGATATAAATCTTGTAAAACTGGCAAAAGACCTGTTTTGCAACCTAAGGCTATCATCTCTTAGGTGATAGAGCCCCCGTCTCCCAGTTTTAGACTAAGGGTCTGACGGGTGATGAGCCCCTTACTTCAAGGTATAAAACTACCTCCAGTGATGAAGAGAAGAAAATATTTACTTTTTTTGGGGGTGATAAAGCCAATTAGTGAACACAAGTGGCCTAAGATCTATGCCCATCACCCTGGGCATAATTTTAAATTTTTTTTTTTAATTTTTTAAAAATTTTTTAAAAATATTCCAGCCTTTTTTTGGGGGGTAGAGCTCAAACTGAGGTTTGGCCTCTCTTAACGATTGCAATCGATTTCTTTTTTTTTTCTTTTAATGTTTATTTATTTTAGAGAGAGAGAGAGAGAGACAGAGCATGAGCTGGGGAGGGGCAGAGAGAGAGGGAGACACAAAATGGGAAGCAACCTCCAGGCTCTGAGCTGTCAGCACAGAGCCCGACGCGGGGCCCAAACTCACAGACTGCGAGATCATGACCTGAGCTGAAGAGGGACGCTCAACCGACTGAGCCACTCAGGCGCCCCTGCAATCGATTTCTTTACCTGTTTCCCTTTCTCCAGAAACTTCTGCCCTGACAGAACTTATAAGAAACTAATCCGATGAGCGGGACTCCGACAACTTAGATCGTTTGACACGAAGAGAAATCGTAAGCTGTTAGCCCAGTCCATCTCGGCACCACTGAATCTGCCCAGGCCAGAGAACAGTGGTGATGTTCTTCCTGCTCGTTTATATATTGCTGATAACCCCTACGGGACATGTTCTATGCCCTTCTTCTATACATTAAGTTGGATTTCATAAGTCATTCGTGTTACTCTGTTCCCATCTTTTCCTTTTAAAAAACTCCCTGTTGATGAAAGCCTATTTTTCACATTATTGTGATTACAGTTCCACTTTCAAAAAGTGTGCAATTGAGATTACATAAAACAACTAAAACTATATAGTAAAATAAATTTCTTTCTTTTCTTTTCTTTATTTCTTTTCTTTTCTCTTTACCCTATGAGGATATTTGGCTTGGTTAAAACTTCAGTAGATATTTAGAAAAATTGTAACTTCATTTTGCCTCAAAATGCTGTTCTGATCCTTTGATATTATTCATGCCTTCAACAGCCATTTACTGAACCTTTAAATTTGTGCCAGAAACCATCCTAGGACTATGGAATTTAAAACATGTATCCTTAGGTTGCAGGATCACCCTCTACATCATTTTTATGTTGACGTGATTGTAATGTTAACCCAATATACATTATGCATTGCTGACCCAAAGAATGTGAGAGATTCAGAAAGTCTATTGAAGAAATAGAACATTTTTTCTAGTATATCCACACATTTTTCTTGCTCTGGCTTAAATAGAAATTAAGCTTAGTACAAAAATAAATTATTTTCTTTTCATATTTCACCATTCCATTTGTTGATATGTTGGTACCTTTTCACTTTTAACCAGTTTCATTGGCTTTCATTGATGATATCAAAATCTAAGAATTGTCAAGGCACCTGGCTGGCTCAGTCGGAGGAGCATGTGACTCTTGATCTCAGGGTCTTGAGTTCAAGCCCCACATTGGGTGTAAAGATTACCAAAAAATAAATAAAAATTTTTAATGTTTACTTATTATTATTGAGAGACAGAGAGACACAGAGTGTGAGCAGGGGAGGGGTAGAGAGAGGGTGAGAACAGAATCTGAAGTAGGTTGCAGGCTCTGAGCTGTCAGCATAGAGCCTGACACGGGTCTCCAACTCACACACTGCAAGATCATGACCTTAGCTGAAGTCAGTTGACTAACCAACTGAGGCACCCAGGCACCCCACCAAAAAATAACTAAACTTAAAAACTCTAAGAGGTGAAATTAACATATGCTCAATCTGACTGAAGATGTCAGTATCCTAATGTGTGTTTCGTGTAAGGAAGGACTTGGATATATCAAGCAAGGAATGATAAAAACACTGCATTCAAAACTGGTGCATCCACTCTGGAAAACAGTGTGGAGGTTCCTCAAAAAATTAAAAATAGACCTACCCTATGACCCAGCAGTAGCACTGCTAGGAATTTACCCAAGGGAAACAGGAATACTGATGCATAGGGGCACTTGTACCCCCAATGTTTATAGCAGCACTCTCAACAATAGCCAAATTGTGGAAAAAACCTAAATGTCCATCAACTGATGAATGGATAAAGAAGTTGTGGTTTATATACACAATGGAATACTACGTGGCAATGAGAAAGAACGAAATATGGCCTTTTGTAGCAACGTGAATGGAACTGGAGAGTGTTATGCTAAGTGAAATAAGCCATAGAGAGAAAGACAGATACCGTATGGTTTCACTCTTATGTGGATCCTGAGAAACTTAACAGAAACCCATGGGGGAGGGGAAGGAAAAAAAAAGAAAAAAAAAGAGGTTAGAGTGGGAGAGAGAGCCAAAGCATAGAAGACTCTTAGAAACTGAGAACAAACTGAGGGTAGGTGTGGGGGGGGGGGGGTGGGTGATGGGCGTTGAGGAGGGCATCTTTTGGGATGAGCACTGGGTGTTGTATGGAAACTAATTTGACAATAAATTTCATATAATAAAAAATTTTTAAAAAACCACTGCATTCAAAAACAGGAACATGAAAGTTAATAAAGAGAATGTATAGACTAATTTTTTTCAGCTGTTAAAAAGATAGGGATGAAATATGTTTATTTTTTAAATTTAATTTTATTTTTAAAATTTACATCCAAGTTAGTTAGCATATAGTGCAACAATGATTTCAGGAGTAGATTCCTTAATGCCCCTTACCCATTTAGGCCATTCCCCGCTCCCACAACCCCTCCTGTAACCCTCTATTTGTTCTCCATATTTAAGAGTGTCTTACGTTTTGTCCCCCTCCCTGTTTTTATATTATTTTTCCTTAAGATAGGGATGAAATTTAAAATTGTATAGCTTTCAGTGCCTTTTGGGTTACTTGATTCGCATAGGGCAAGATTATTTGAAAACAACTTGCCTTTTATGATGTCACCTTCTACAATAGTCATTCTGTTTTGGGGGATTCTCAGTTCATTACCTGGGCAGAATGAGAACTGAAAATTCTATGAACTGTTTTTATTAAACCAAGCTATCCCTCTTCACAGTATACATTTCATTAATTACTCTTCTTCGGTATATTGTTTTAAGGTGCACATTATCATTTTTGGTTATCTGTACACTTGAGGTAATGCATAATCAAATGTTTAATAAAATACAACTTCATTCTTGCATGTTAAAATGGCTCCTGCAGACACACTTTACTTTTTGATTTTGGAGTGTGTCTGTGGTGTTTGTTCACGGTCCTTAATTATTACACCTGCTAATGCAAAGTTTGCCACCTTGTTCTGAGTTGTAGACGTCTTCCATTTATTCATCCAGATCTGCTGTTTATCATTTCACTCACATATCTAGTCAAGAGCTGGCTTTCGTGAGTTACATTGATTGACTTACTTAGTCCTCAAGTTTCTCCTTGAATTTGGCCAGCAGAGAGCCCCGGGAGAAGACTGGAGTCAGGGAAAAAGTGATGATGTATTATCCACAATTCCATTCATTTTGCTAGTAGTTTAGGAAATCCCAAGGTAGATTCCTGTGTCCCCTCACCCTCTCTGAGTACTATTGCTGGTTTTGTTAATGAGGTTATGCCAGTTCTGACAATACCTTAGGAGTAGATAATCTAAGTAGGAATTAGGAGGCAGTAATCTTTTCAAAAACATACATCTGGCTCTGTCATTTCTCTTTGAAAGACTCTTTTAACAGTTTAACTTCACCCTCTGGATAAAATCGAAGCTCTTCACTATGATGGGTCCTTCACAAGTTGGCTGGGGTCTGTTCCTCTGACATCATTTCTTCTCTCTTCACTTCTCACTTGAGTCTAAGTAAGTCAGGCTTCTGATGCTTATCTTCTGAGAAGAGCATTTTTCTGCCTCATCACCTTTGCTCTAGATTACTCTTCTTGCTAATCTACATGAGCCTCCCTCCCCCCAACTACTGTCATTCAAACCTCTCCCTTCAAAGAAGCTTTGGCTGTCACTTCAAAATATCCCTAGTCTGAGGGCACCTGGGTGGCTCAGTAGGTTGAGCATCTGACTCTTGATTTCAGCTCAGGTCAAGATCTCACAGTTTGTGAGGTAGAGCCCCACATTGGGCTCTGTGCTGACAGCAGGGAGCCTGCTTGGGATTCTCTCTCACGCTCTCTCTCTCTTTCTGCCCTTCCTGTATGCCTGTGCGCTCTCTCTCTCTCTCTCTCTCTCTCTCTCTCTCTCTTCTCTCTCTCAAAATAAATAAACAGTTTTTTTGAAAAGTATCCCTAATCTCTCTAACACCTCACTTGGATAGATTTTATTTTATGAGATTTATCTTGTGTGAACTTTATGTGTTCATTTGTTTAATACCTGTCTTCTCCAAAATAATATTAGCTTTATTAAGGAAAGGGCTTTGGCTTGCTTTCAATCTCCTTTTCAAACCAAGAACCAACGTAGCCTTGTAATAACTGCTTAATAAATATTTGTTGGGATACTGAAGCAGCAGAAAGAGAAATTAAGGAAACAACCCCATTTGCAATTGCACAAAAATAATAAAATTCCTAGGAATAAACCTAATCAAAGAGGTGAAAGACCTGTACTCTGAAAACTATAAAACACTGATGAAAAAAAAATGGAAGACACAACAAAATGGAAAGACATTCCATGCTCATGGATAGGAAGAAGAAATATTATCAAAATGTCTATACTACTCAATGCAGTCCACAGATTTAGTACGATCTCTATCAAAATACCAATAGCGGTTTTCATTGAACTAGAACAAACAATCCTAAAATTTATATGGAACCACAAAATACCCTGAATAGCCAAAACAGTCTTGAAAAAGAAAAACAAAACTGGAGGCATCACTGTTCCAGACTTCAAGTTATATTACAGAGCGTGGTAATCACAATAAATGGTACTGACATAAAAATGGACACATAGATCAATGGAACAGAATAGAAAACCTGGAAATAAACTCATGATTATATGGTCAATTAATCTTCAACCAAGGAGGCAAGAATATCCAATGGGGAAAAAGTCTTCAGCAAATGGTGCTGGGAAAACTGGAAAGCTACACGCAATAAATAAAGCTGGACCACTTTCTTCCACGATACACAAAAATAAACTCAAAATGGATTAAGGACCTCAATGTGAGACCTGAGACCATAAAAATTTAGAAGACAACACAGGCAGTCATTTCTCTACATTGACCACAGCAATATCTTTCTAGATATGTCTTCTGAGGCAAGGAAATCAAAAGCAAAAATAAATTATTGGGTCTATATAAAAATAAAAAGCTTCTACACAGCAAAGGGAACAACCAGGAAAACTAAAAGAAAATCTACTGAATGGGAGAATAAATTTGCAAATGACATATCCAGTAAAGGGTTAGTATCCAAAATATATAAAGAACTGATATAACTTAAACCCCCCAAAAAAATCCAATTAAAAATAAGCAGAAGATATGAGCCGACATTTCTCCAAAGAAGACGTAAAGATAACAAATAGACACATGACAAGATGCTCTACATCACTCATCTTGAGGTACATGCAAAACAAAAACTGAAGAAGCAACAGGTGTTGGCAAGGATGTGGAGGAAAAGGAACCCTCATCCACTGTGAAGGAGTGCAGACAGGTGCAGCCACTGTGAAAGATAGTGTGTAGGTTCCTCATAAAAACTAAAAGCAGAACCACCCAAGAGCCAGTAATAGCATTACTGGATATTTACCCAAAGATCATGAAAACAATAATTTGAAGGGATATATGCATTCTGATGCTTATTGCTGCATTATTTACAATAGCTAAACTATGGAAGAAGCCCAAGTGTCCATTGATAGAAGAATAAAGATGTGAGCATTATTCAGCCATAAAAAAGAATGAAATCTTGCCATTTGCAACAAGATGGGGGGAGCTAGAGAGTGTAATCCTAAAACCTGAAACCATCCAGTCAGAGAAAAACAAATACCGTATGATATGTGGAATTTAAGAAACAAAACAAATGAGCAAAGGGAAAAGAGAGAGAGGAACCAAAACACAGACTCTTAGCTATCAAGAACAAACAGATGGTTGCCAGAGGAGAGGTGAGGCGGGGTGGGGGAAATAGGTGAAGGGGATTATCTTGATGGGCACCGAGTAATGTATAGAATTGTTGAATCACTATATTGTACACCTGAAACTAATATGACACTGTAAACTACACTGGAATTAAAATATAGGTAGGTAGGTAGGCGGATGGATGGATGGATGGATGGATGGATGGATGGATGGATGGATGGATAGATGGATCGTTTGTTGGAGGAAACACAATGGCCGGTAAATGCATCAATAGCTTTGATAAGCCAGTTTCTGTGCTGCCATTCCATGATCCTGTGGCAGGATACTCATCAATCACTGCATACTTGAGTCAATCTAAGCGAAACTCTTCTCACAAATTCTAGTGACTACTACCAGCAGATAGGTGTTGGCACAGAAAAGGAGTTCTACTTCCATCCTTTTCTAGAACATTTAAAACTATTCTTGACTTTTAAAAATTAAAATTAAGTGCATCACTTTATATAAAATATTGGCAACTCTGATATATCATGTTAATGAACATTTTTTCAAATTATGTTTAATATTCAATAAACAGAAAACAAATCAGGTCTTCATTATTCTTGTTTTTAATGAATCCTCTTGTACTTTATGCTAAGATTGTAAGAGCAATAACAAAATGTATGATATTTACTGAGATTAAATATGTTATATGCATTTTTGTTAGTGTTTTACAGGAATTGGCTTATTTAATTTTGACAAATACTCTGTGAAGTCAGAACTGTCATTTCCCAAATATGAGAACTGAGGCACAGTTAATTAAATAACTTACCTGACAGGTGCCTGGGTGGCGCAGTGGGTTAAGCGTCCGACTTCAGCCAGGTCACGATCTCGCGGTCCGTGAGTTCGAGCCCTGCGTCGGGCTCTGGGCTGATGGCTCAGAGCCTGGAGCCTGTTTCCGATTCCGTGTCTCCCTCTCTCTCTGCCCCTCCCCTGTTCATGCTCTCTCTCTGTCCCAAAAATAAATAAACGTTGAAAAAAAATTTTTTTAAATAACTTACCTGAGCCGAATTTTCTTAACCATGGAGTTGGAATTTGAATACAGAGGCCAGATATTGAACTCATTGTCACTTCATTATGCTTTCCCTCATTATCCCAACCAGGAGGCTTGAGGAACCTGTTTTCTAAAATCTTGTTGACAATTAGGTCTACAAGTAAAAAAAAAAAAAAAAAAAAAAAGTCATCCTTGGTTTTCTTATTCTTATTTATATATTGGTAGAAGGGTAAATACTTTTTTGTCATTTTTGAAATCTCAATACCCACAGAGGGCTTATGATTTGATTTATTGTATTTTAATCTGGTGCCTGAAAGGATTCAGGGAATGAAACGTAATCCTCAGATTCATAAGGCTTTAATACCTTCAGAAATGTCTTAGAAACAGGTTTGCAAATTTCTGGCTTTGTGTTTGCATAATAAACCAGCAGCTTTTTTAAAAAAAAAAATTAATGTTGGGGCGCCTGGGTGGCGCAGTCGGTTAAGCGTCTGACTTCAGCCAGGTCACGATCTCGCGGTCCGTGAGTTCGAGCCCTGCGTCAGGCTCTGGGCTGATGGCTCAGAGCCTGGAGCCTGTTTCCGATTCTGTGTCTTCCTCTCTCTCTGCCCCTCGCCTGTTCATGCTCTGTCTCTCTCTGTCCCAAAAATAAATAAACGTTGAAAAAAAATTAAAAAAAAATAAAAATAAAAAAATAAATAAAAAAAATTAATGTTTATTATTTATTTTTGAAAGGGAAACAGAGCACATGTTTGGGGGGGGGCGGCCAAGAGAGAGGGAGACACAGAGTCTGAAGCAGGCTCCAGGCTCTGACCTGTCAGCACAGAGCCAAACTAGCAATTTTTAAATGATATTTCTAAATCTGTTGAAGCTATGAAGTGAGCAAAATTAATTTTCAAGAAATGTTTATAAGAAATTATTTTTATTACTAGCCCACTAATTCTTAGAAATGACTAAATTCCAGGGAACTCTTTGAAAAAAAATCCTTCCAGATTTTTGGGCCAAATATGTTCTCTTTAAACTGCCATCCAGTGGACATTTCTAGAACATTAGTAGAACAATTCTAATTCTGCTGGATTTTAAGTTCCTGAACCAATAGAATATGTACTTGCTATAGGGAAAGCCAATAAAACAGTAATGATTTTGTCAAAAAACAGTATGTGTGAGTTTACTTTCCCATGCCTTATTTATAAAAGCAGGATGTGAAATTACATGTGGTCTGTTTTTTCTTAGAGATTCAAAATTTTGAAATTCATTGAACATGGCAATGTTTTCCTCAAATACAATGTTTTACTGTATGCAGACACCATAAAATAAAGGAGCTTTATTTATAAAATTGTCTTAAGGCCCTGCCTGATTTTCATCAAAGTCTTCAATTATTTAGGCATCTTCTATTTCTTTTTTGGGTGAGATGGGGATCAATATCCTGGACTGGTATGAAAGATCAGAAGCCACCATTGATTATGTTTAGTTTGCCACTGAATATTCTTGAGTCGCATATGTTGATTTCCCTAGTATGAGAACAGCAGCATCATGATCCCAGGGACATGCTTGCTCATCAAATTCATTACTTATGCCGCTGTAAAGAAAGAAAAGTCTCACAATAATGGAAATTAAGGAATAGCAATTTATGCTTTTGTTAAATAAGTTCATAGATAAAGATTAATGTTGATGAAGGGCGCCTGGGTGGCTCAGTCGGTTAAACGTCCTTCGGCTCAGGTTATGATCTCACAGTTCATGAGTTCCAGCCCCACATCGTACTCTCTGCTGTCAGCACAGAGCCTGCTTCAGATACTCTGACCCCACCCCCCCACCCCTCCTCTGCGCTCTCTCATAAATAAATAAACAAATAAATAAATAAATAAATAAACAAACATCTAAAAAAAGATTAATCCTGATGAGATTAAAATAAAGACAAATAAATGAATAAACTAAAACTGCTAAGTACATCTAAAATCCACAGCGGGGAGAGTCAATTCATGGCAGAGAGAAATACTGTAGAAATTAAGTGAATGATGTGAGGTTCCATTTTGTGATGTCAACAATGATGTAAAACATAATGAAAGAGATCCAAAATTATGAAAAATAAATAAATACAAAGGACAGCAATAGATATCCAAATACATCACCAGGTAAAAAAAATAAATAAAGCGGAAATAGTAATAAAAATATACTAGAAATAGTGGTCAGTAACACATTTGGGTCTGCTAATATGTCTGTCACCATGTTGGACTTTGAAGACACAAGGTGGATAAGACAAGATGTCTTCTTTTGAAAGGTTTACAATCTAGAAAAATTTTTCTGGGGGATAAAACAGACTTTAAAGTGGTCTTATTGAAAACTTTATGTGTTTCAAGAAAAATAAATCATGATAACTAACCTCATCCCATCCTTGTGAATTAGAAAAAAATAATAATTACATAAAAGTGTCCAATACGGATGAAAGGTATATTACAAATTCTCAAATGTTTATTAAAAAATTTTTAAAGAAATTATAAAAAAAATTTCTGCCCACTACTAAATGACAATTTATAATGAAGAAATATCTGTAAGATGTTGAGGAGAAACAGCTACCATTCACTAATTCCAGAGAAGCCAGCTTCTAGTTCCAATGCTGAAAACAACAGAAAGATTTTCCATAATTTTCAAAAATCAAGAAAAAACCCCCGAATGTCCTAAGAAACTCAAGCTGACAGGAAGATGCCTGAAAATTCACAAATACAAATGAGCCAATCCTGCCTAAAAAAACTTGAACTGAGTATTGAATTTTGATGTAGGTTAAATCTGGATGACTTTTGCTAACTTTGCAACTTGTGTGTAATTAAATACAAAATGAAGACTTTCTGGAATAGATAGCTTCAAATTGAAGAGATCATACTATAGAAAAGAAACTTTGTAATTCAGGATCACCTTATCTGAGGCTATTTAATCACAATGCCTAGGGTAGGGGCTCAGGGGAGAGTTTTATTGTTCGTAATATTCAGAGATACATGGGTCTGTGCATATTCTCAAAAGCAGTAGCGTTGAATATCCTTAAAGCCTTCACTTGATACCAGTGAAGTGATTAAAAGCAAGCAAAATAGTAGCCATATTGTACAAAACAGAAAACACAATGAGTAATACAAGAGCAAAGCTATCCAGTAACACCCAGCATGGATTGTGAATACTTTAAATGCAAATCATTTAGAATTTTTCTTAAATGGCACTGTCAGAATGTGTTTAAAAATTAAATAATACAGGGGTGCCTGGCTTTCTCAGTTGGTTAAGCATCTGGCTCTTGATATCGGCTCATGGTTCATAAAATTGAATCCCACATCAGGCTCTGCCCCACACTGGGTGTGGAACCTGCTTGGGATTCTCTCTCTCTCCTTCTCCCTCTGCCCCTACCCCACTTGTGTGTGGGCTTGCTCTCTCTCTCTCAGTATCTCTCAAAATCAATAAACATTTTTAAATTAAACAATAAAAAAATAAGGACGCCTGGGTGGCTCAGTTGGTTAAGTGTCCGACTTCAGCTCAGGTCATGTTCTTGAGGTTCAGGAGTTCAAGCCCTGCGTGGGGGTCTGTGCTGACAGCTCAGAGCCTGGAGCCTCTTCAGATTCTGTGTCTCCCTCTCTCTCTTCCCTCCCCTCCCACTCTGTTTCTCTCTCAAAAATAAATAAACATTTAAAAAATAATGAAAATAAAAAATAAAATAATGCTTTAGAAACTAGTTTTCTCACAATTTTTACTGATAAAAACTGAAAGCACTGATAAAGATATAGCATAGTGATATTTATTTTCATTGAGATGGGTTTCTGAAAAACATAAATTAATGCACATTGACACAATATATAGAAAATATGAATGCCCCAAAACAATAATAAAAATATATTAAGTTTGACCTCTAGAAAGTTCTGCAATCTGTCATTTGTGCATAGTGAGGTGATTTCTGTACTTTTCAATCATTTAAGTGTATTGTTTAATATCCATGACTGCTAAGTTGTTTTATATAATCATGTAAAAAACTAGCAAACTTGATTTCACCCATGATGTATTTGTACATTCTCATTTTCAAGTGTTTATTGATTTTAAAGCTGCTATATAGCATATTCTTTTCAATATAATTACACATTTCCTATATAGATTTTTCCCATATTTTATAGATAATTTTTAAAATTATATTTAAGCTTTAACATTTTTTTATAATTAAATACGTTAACATTCTTTTTCCTCTAATTTTTAGTAGTCATTCTCAGGAAATAAAATGTTTTTTCTGTATATTAAAGTGATAGCTTTCAAGGGAAGATATCCTGAGATAGTTCTTATTTTCATTGGAATATTAATCCTCAGGACAACTAAATTTATTTCAATTTAGAGATTTGCAGTAATGAAGACAAAAATTGGTAGGAATGCAGCAAGTATGTGTGTTCCTTCTCTCTGCTTCTCTCCTCTCAAATCCATAAAAACATGCTGCCAACATGCACAGGTTTTTAATTATGAACCCCCTATAACATTGTAATAATTTCCCTACAAGAGTTTTTTTTAAATTTTTTATTGTTTATTTATTTTTGAGAGAGAGAGAAAGAGAGAGACAGCACGAGTGGGGTAGGGCAGAGAGGGGGAGACACAGAATCTGAAGCAGGCTCTGGCTCTGAGCTGTCTCCATAGAGCCCGACACGGGGCTTGAACCCACGAACCATGAGATCACGACCTGAGCCAAAGTTGGACGCTTCACCAACAGAGCCACCCAAGCGCCCCTAATTCCCTTAAAAGAGATTTTTTTTTCAACGTTTATTTATTTTTGGGACAGAGAGAGACAGAGCATGAACGGGCGAGGGGCAGAGAGAGAGGGAGACACAGAATCGGAAACAGGCTCCAGGCTCCGAGCCATCAGCCCAGAACCTGACTCGGGGCTCGAACTCACAGACGGCGAGATCGTGACCTGGCTGAAGTCGGACGCTTAACCGACTGCGCCACCCAGGCGCCCCAAAAGAGATTTTTAAAAATCAACCAGAATGGTTTAAAAAAATAACAGCTGTAGACAGATGATCCAAACACATTTTAGTGTTAAAAAGTAGTTTCCTCAATTCTGTAATGTCATTTTATAAACTATTTAGAATATTTTGAATCTATTTTTAACGTTAATTAAGAATATGTTAACCTGTTTAAATAGTTCCACTTTCGACTCATATGTAAAATAATTCTGCTATATTTAAAGCATCATTTATTATTTTAAATAGTTTTTTAAGTAAGAAGCCATAGTTTATGACCTATCTTGATTAATACTGATATTCAATGAACTTTAATCATGTAAATAAGACATTTTCCATTGAAACATTCAGCTGATTCATAATTATTATACCAGTAACAGACTCGTTGTAGTATTTATGTTAGTAACCCAGTCACTATTATGTTCCATAAAATTTTAGATAAAATTAGGCAATCAGTGATTTATGGAAATTAAAATTATATTAGAGTTTCAAAAGAATGGGAGAGGAAGGTCTCCAGACAGGTTCCTTTTGACTCCCTTCTTGGAACTTAAAAATAGAACCCATAGAAATTCTACAGGAATGAATAGTTCTTTTCCTATATCTGTCAGTGTCCTAATTTAGGGCTGTCTTCAGGTGGTAGGATACTTTGGATTTTACTTATAGGATCCATAAATAGCATATTACAGTAGCCTACAATTTTGTATGTGGCTATAAAAAATTAACCATGTAATTACAAAAAAGAGAGTTGAGTTCATATTTTCTGAACTGGTTCATTTATTGAATACTGTGAATTATTGTTTTCATGGAGAGATTCAGTAATATGTATGTCTTAGTTCTTAGTTTGAGCTGCTATTAAAAACATTTACTTCTCCCAAACATTTATTTCTCACAATTCTGGAGGCTGGAACCCTGAGATCAGGGTATGCGCGTGCTTGGTGAAAGCCCCCTTCCTGGTTTATTAACAGCTGACTTTTCCATGTATCTATCCTCACACTGGAGAGAGAAAGGACTAGTTCTCTTCCTCTTCTTCTAAGGACACTGATCTCATAGCGTCTTCACTCACATGACCTGATAAGACTTCAACTCCAAATAGCATTATATTAGGACTTTAACATATGAATTTTGAGGAGACACAAACATTCAATTCATGGCAGAACCCATGGATAAAGAGGGAATCCACAGCAAAATGTGTATGCAAACATATTCCTATTTTCTTTACATTATGGTTTTTTCCCCTTAGATCGGGTTTCAGAAATAGATATGTAATATGTTAGGTATCACTTACAGTCTTTGGGCCGTGGACTTAATATGAAAGCATAGGAAATGGGATTGTGACCCCAAAGAGAAGTCATTTGATGGAAAGTACCACCATGGATCTACAGAAGTAATGTTAAAAATGTAAGAAAGTAAATTTTAAGACATCCATTTATTTATTCTGATTATTTGAATTTAAAGGTGACATTACAAGTTTTTAATGATAAGTCTGCCTTTAAGAGGTTTTAAAATTCAGCTTTTCAAGCATAAGAATGGGTAATGTATGTAGGGCAAGGGTAATGAGAGTCAGGGAGTCTTGACTGATTAAAATTATAAAAAAGGATTTCATATTATGTCAGAAGAAATAAGACCAGATTGTAAAACAAATTTTATAGATGTGACCAAGAGTTAGTCAAGAAATCAATTAATAGATCTATGGGGTGCTATTATTTTTTAAATTTTTTATTAAAAAAATTTTAAGTTTATTCATTTTGAAAGAGACTGAGAACAAGTGGGGGAGGGGCAGAGAGAGAGAGGGAGAGAGAGAATCCCAAGCAGACTCCCCACTGTCATCGTGGAGCCTGATGCAGGGCTGGAACTCTTGAAACCTGAGATCATGACCTGAGCCAAAACCAAGAGTCAGACGCTTAACTGACTGAGCCACCCAAGTGCCCCCTGAATGTTATTATTTAGTCCTCATATCAGTCCAGCTGTAGAAATTGATTTTATTTAATAACTTATAACAAATTCATTCATTTGTTAAGTAACTCTTTTATCAAAGTTTTACTTAATTCCAGAAGCTTCTTGAGGTACTGGAGATACATCTATTAGAGAAACAGTTGACCTGAGTTCAACTTTTCTAGATAGCAGATTAGCAACTTACATGTAGACTGTGCTGATGATGACTGTGTGTAAATAGGAAAGATTACTAGATTATTTCAGGGTCAACTAAATTAGCAGAAGTGAATAGATGGCAAGACTTGAGGGGATGTAAGATAATCACTAGTATCACACATATAGATATATACTTGCATTTACTCATTCAACAACTATTTTTTGATTACCTGTTATGTGAGAGATTGACATCAGGGCATAGATCAGTGGTCAGGAGGCATGGAGCAAACCAGAGATAGGCAGAAATTTTCCCTTGAAACTTACATTTAGGTGGGTGATATGAACAATAACCTGAATAGCAGTAATGATAAATATACATCTATAACACACACACACACACACACACACACACACACACACACACACACACA
>NW_024412391.1:2392427-2415271 GCF_014898765.1 Herpailurus yagouaroundi | reverse complement strand
ACACACACACACACACACACACACACACACACACACACACACACACATATATACACAGACAGATTATTATATGGAGAAAATAACAGAGTGATATGAATGATAGGGAAGACCTGCTTGGATGCGAGGGTCAGGGAAGCATTCCTTGAGAAGATGAAATTTCATTTGTATTCCAGAGGGAGGAAGGAAGCCACCCTTGCCAAGAGAAGAAGGAAGCGAATTTCAGGCAGAAGGAAAAAAGAGTAAATTTCTAGACAGGAGGAAAGCTTTGGGGAGTCAGGCTAAGAAAAGATGAGTGTGGCTGAGTCCTGGGAGTGAACGAGATAATTTATTAAGCCATAAGTACAAGTTTGGGTTGATTCTAAGATAATCAGACAATTCACTGGAGAATTGTAAACGGAGGGTGACATCTGATTTGTATTTTTAAAAGAGCACTCAGGTTTTTAAATTGAGAATGAGTCAGAAAGAGGCAAGAGTAGGAGCAGGGAAACCAACTACAGACCAAGGCAGTAGATATTTATTGAGCACCTACCATGTGCTTGACAATATTTAAATTTTGGTTTACATCATAATCGCTACAATAGATTTATAAAGGTCAATCAGAACAATGGCAACGGAAAATGTTTTAGAGATCATTCATTTTGTCTTTGTCATGTGATATGTGTATCATTGAACCAGGAAAAAAAGAATGCTCCCTTTCGTGCTTGGTATTGCAGCTCTGTTGCAGCTAAATTGAAAGAGAGAGGGAAACTGACAAGGAGAAATGGAAGAGTGAAAAAAATGTTTTGCTTTGACTGTGTGATGCTATCAAAGTGCCTTATCTTCTAGGGCATTGGTAAGCCTCTACAAGTTTAATCACTGCGCTTGATAAACTCAGAAGAGCATTTATGATCAATGGCCGTCTAGTGAGATTTCTCACGTGTGTATTTATCACTATCTTCACAGACCCCAGAATGATGTTTTATGTGGGAAGTTGTTCAATTTTTTTTAATGTTTATTTATATTTGAGAGAGAGAGATTGAGGGAGATAGAGACAGAGAGCAAGTGGGGCAGGGGCAAAGAGAGAGGGAGACACAGAATCTGAAGCAGGCTCCAGACTCTGAGCTGTCAGCACAGAGCCGGATGTGGGGCTCGAACTCATGAGCCATGGGATCATGACCTGAGCCGAAGGTGGACGCTTAACCAACGGAGCCCCCCCAGGCGGCCTTAAAATTATTAAATTAGTTATGTTAACTATACTATATTACAGTTTTGTGCTGATCGGTTTTGTGGTTGTTAGGTGAAATAAGATTTTCAAGGGAAGCAGAAATAATGTAAATAAAATGGAATTATATTTTCATTCCTAAATGCTAACATCACTCTTAATATCATTGCATATTTATATTGTTAATCTTTCCAAAAACATCTTCAGCTTCTATCAAATATAGGCTTTATTTTTTTTCTTTTGCATAAGAAAAAATATTTTTTTAATCTTTACTTATTTACTTTGAGAGAGAGAGAGAGAGAGCGGGAGGCAGAAAGGGAAAGAGAAAGGAGAGAGAAAATCCCAAGTAGGCTCCATACTGTCAGCACAGAGCCTGGCGCTGAGCTCCCTGACATCGTGACCTGGGCTGAAATCAAGAGTCAGACACTTACCTGACTGAGCCACCCAGGTGCCTCAAGAGAAATATTTTAAAAAATTCTTAAGTTAACGGCAAGCTGCAAGGACAAGGAGGCAGTAATGACATGGGGAAAGTCACGCATGCGTAGATTAAAGGCGTGGCGTTTCCTGGAGTTCGGAAGTGTCAAGAACTTAGAGCAACAAGCCCTTATTTACCCGATGTAAAAATGCACACATGTTGCCATTGTTTAAATCAAGCTGCTTCCTTTAGCTCTCCCCTAAATAACGCGGAAGCAGTAAATGATAGGTGTAGATAATATAAGTGGACAACTTTATTTAAGGTTCTAGTCTTGCATGAAAAGTTAGAGCAATTTTTTATTGCCTTCAGAATTTAGTTGTGCAGGTTCTACAGGGATAGAAAAGAGCCAAAGGGAAAACAGAATTATATTTGTCGTGTTTTAATTGCCATATCCTCTTAGACTGTGCTTTATTAGTTTCTTGACAACTGGCATCACCAAAGAAATTATTTTCAGCATTAATTGTAAACAAAGCATTTCAATAATACTTGTACTTACTTTGCATAGGATAGAACTTGTCATATTTCATTATGCATTCTTAGCTCTTGTATGTGCGTGCGTGTGTGTGTGTGTGTGTGTGTGTGTGTGTGTGTGTACTTTCCCTTTGTGTTTCCTAGATTTTAAGAATAGATGCATTCAAATATGAATTACACTAAGTTTTTGCAAACTTACCCCAATTTCCCTCTGGCTGCCTTTGTAAAAATTTGATGGATTGTATCTTAATGCACCCTTCAACCCTAAAGTCTAAGTTGATTTAAAAAGGAAGAATTTAGGGGTGCCTGAGTGACTCAGTCGGTTAAGTGTCCACCTTCTGGTCAGGTCATGATCTCACAGTTTGTGGATTCAAGCCCCGTGTCGGGCTCTGTGCTGACGGCTCAGAGCCTGGATCCTGCTTCGGATTCTGTGTCTCCCTCTCTTTCTGCTCCTCCCCCACTCACACTCTGTCTATCAAAAAATGAATAAATGTTAGAAAAACATTTTTTAAGTAATAAAAAAATAAAAAGGAAGAATTTATTTTTTTTCTTTTTTTTAACATTTATTTATTTTTGAGACAGAGAGAGACAGAGCAAGAACAGGGGAAGGGCAGAGAGAGAGGGAGACACAGAATCTGAAGCAGGCTCCAGGCTCTGAGCTGTCAGCACAGAGCCCAACGCGGCGCTCGAACTCACAGACCGCGAGATCATGACCTGAGCTGAAGTCGGACGCTCAACCGACTGAGCCACCCAGTCACCCCAAAAGGAAGAATTTAAAGACAGGTGCCAAAGGAGGGTTTGTTTGTTTCATAGTTTTTTGGTAAGACTCTGTTGCCTACTTGCTTTCTACTTTTCAGAAAAGTATAAAAAGAAAAAAAATGTATTTCTTAGAGCTGATATTACTCAGGTATAAGATATTATTCAACCTCACCTTCAAAGCTTTTCTATCACTTTTCTACCTTTTCTATCACTTTCTATGTTTCATTCTAAAACAGATAAGCAGACACAAGTACTTGCATTACCGTAATTATTTTGGGTAGATATCTACAGCGATTCACACATGTGGCTCCTATCTGCCCTAAGACTGTGAATCCTTGCCTCATGGATACATGGCAAGGAGGATATGGAAAAATATGGGGAGTGCCTGGTCCATAAATATGTGTTTTCTAGTTTTTAATCTGATATTCTAGTGGTTTCTAATTCTTCCCTTTAAAAACATCAATTGATGCTTTCATTTTTTTCTTCTGTCCAAAAAGTACTTGCAATTGACTATTTCGTTCTGAATGGCCTTCCCATGTGAAAATACAGTGTGCATACCCGTTATCGATTTCTAGTTGAATCCTAACCATTGAGTCTTGATTATATCTATAGTTTTATGTTTACCTTCCTTTGCTAAAATCAGAATATTTTGTTCTTCATCACATATTTTTAGTATATAGATGACAGAGACCATAGAAAGTTTCCCTGAAGTCCTTTCCTGTCCTATTATCATATAAATTACTGGGCATGTCTGTCTTGATTATACATTCTTCATCATTCCCCATATCCTTCTTGGTATCTGGTTGTATAATTTTATCTGGGACCTTTTTCCCTCTTTCTGATTCTAATTTAGATCTGAGTCTTATTGATGAAATTGGCAAGTCTCCAGGCAGACATTTCCTTTCTGCTCCTCATTAGAAGTTCTCAGGTGCCCCAGCCAAGCACCTATCAACGCTGAGTTTATTCATGGGATAAAAAGCCAAATCACATTAAGTACTGCCAGCCAGCAATTTAGCCAAATAGTCACACCCCACAGCATCCTTTATCTTTCAAAGTTCCAACTTCCATTGGAAGCATAGATGAAAATACCACCTGCGTCGCAAGGTTCTTTATGTCCAAAAAAGGACAAAGTAGAGATGGGGGTCCCAATTTTGTCTTCTACTAGGGCACGCTTTTAGGATGTCTTCAGATCTCTAAAGTATTTTATTTTGCACATTATCTCTGCCCCTTAAAAATGGTGAGTGAAGTCTGCACTCATTATCCTGGCTTGTGAAATGAGATGAAAGATAAAGTAGTGAAGTGATTTGCCCAAAGCCCAGTTAAAGGTAGAGAGTTAAAGGCAGGAAAGATGCAGAATCCAGGTCAGACGCTTACCTTTATTTCCCCGCACTGTCTTTTCAACACAGAAATGGCTCCCGATTTTTTCCTGTCAACTACCTTTTATGTTGTCTCTTTCACCTACTGATGCCATGTTTTGAAACGTTTTTCTATCAAACCTCATTTATTCAGTTAGAGTTAATTTCCCACTTTTGCTTGTCACTCGTGTGTAGCTTCCAATCAGCATTCCTGATGAATGTGAGCTAACAAAAGTGAAAAGTTAAATAAACCCAGCCAAGATACATGACCCTTGATATTTACGTTAGTCTTTGTATTAGGGAATGTTAACGTGTTCTGTAGCTTTTTGAATGTTTTTAAAGTGACAGTGACTTTGTTTCTAATCTGGGGGACCTCACTCACATGCCACTGACCCTGACAACAATGTGTTCATTATGATCAGACATAGTCAACTGATATCAGTCCTGGGATTAAATGATGCATTCGTACAATGTTTTACCCAGTTATACAAGCTGCAAATCTGAAATATCTTAGGAAAGAAACAAATTACTCAGAAGTTACCTTTTACAAAAATCGTCAACATAGCTGGACTGTGTGTATTGTTTTGGCGGATCCACATGTTCTGGATGAATTTTCATTTTCTGATCTTACTTTTCTAGTGAAATTTTTTATAGTAAAATGACCTTGTGGCGTATCTCCTAACTTGTACTATATCCCAAGTGGGAAAATCTCTAAAGCTGGTTAATGACAAATACATAGTGCTAATCAATCAGAATCAGGTTTCCCACTGAAACCAGCTGTCCTAACAATCCTTGTCAACATACACTCTAGAAAACCACAACTTACCCATGAAGTTGGCATAAGAGCTCATCTTTTTTTTTTTATCCCTGTTGTAAGTATCACTACTTTTGTATTGCTGACAATTTTTTGATACAATTTTACATTAACTTCATACACAGTCTAATCCTCATTGCTATTTCCACCCACCTATTGATATTTTTGGCAAAAACTTAGTAGCTTGAAACAACAATATTCGTTTGCTCTTGAAGTTGCAGTTTGGGCAGGAATGGTGGCAGTGACCCATTTCTGTTCCACATGGGGTCAGGTGGAACAGCTCAAACTGAGATGGAGTTGCCTCTTTAAAAATGTTTCCTCTTCCATGGCTGGCAAGTTAATGCTGCTCTCAGCTGAGAGCTTACCTGGGCCTTGGTTCCTCTTCCTGTGGGTCTCTCCAAAGGGCCTCTCTATAGGACCTCTGTATGGGTCCTCTTCATGGGTCTTTTATCGGTCTTGCATAGTCTGTACTGGGTGCTTGTCTGTGATTCTATTGGTTGAAGCAGACCCAAAGTCTGACCAGATTCAGAAAGCAGAGCTGTAGACTCCACCTCTCAATGGGTAGAGTGGCAAAGAATTTGTGGTCATCACTAATTCATCCTGATATTCTTCTCTCAGGTTAAGAGATGAGAGATGGAGGGGTGCGTGGGTGGCTCAGTCGGTTGAGCGACCCACTTCAGCTCAAGTCATGATCTCACAGCTCGTGAGTTCAAGCCCCGCATCGGGCTGTGTGCTGACAGCTCGGAGCCTGGAGCCTGCTTCGGATCCTGTGTCTCCCTCTCTCTCTGCCCCTAACCCACTTGCATTCTGTCTCTCAAAAAGAAATAAACATTAAAAAAGAGAGAGAGATGAGAGATGAGGAAGTATAATTGGTTATGGTACCTGTCTATCTAGTCTTCAAATATTTAGCCATCACTCACCAAACTTCTTGCCAGACAGGACACTAGGAACTACTTAATTCCTTTAGTTATTTAATGTTTTGTATGTAATTGTACAACTTTAGTGAACAGAATAACTCTTCACAAAAATATTCCAAGTATGCCCTTCTGAATGTAAGTTTCTTGGAGACTCTGATTTTGAAACTTGAATCATGTAGAAACAAAACCCAGGTTTTTGTGCACATATCCTATATATGCATTCATAGGAAAAGTTATGATGGATCATAGTGACAGATATTGGTAGAGAAAAATGCATGTGTTGCCCATAAGAATGTTTTACACATAGAAAAAAGATGTTGTGGTCTGATAGGTATATAGTTACCATAACTGCATGTGTTTTATATCTTTTGCATTATATTATCTATTTCAGTGCTGAGAGAAAGAGGTGATATTTTTCTACCTGAGACAGATACATAATAAGCTATTTCATATGCTGTTTTATAATAATGATCAAGACATCCTAATACATTCCTTTCAGCATATTTAATTTTGAGCTTCAGATTTTATAGATTTGACTGGCAGCTCTCTTCCAGAGCACATTTATAATGCTGAAGAAAGAGAATAAAAAAATTCAGTGATGTCATGTGTGTGAGATAGATATATATAAATACACACATGGACACACACACTTTTTTTCCAGGAGGGAAACAATGTTCTCTCTCTTGGAGAAAAAACAGGTACAGGGTAAGAAAAGGACCTTTCTGGGTAGGCAGAGTAGATGACTGGCTATATGCCTAGCTTCTGGTGTGGCGATGAGTTTGGTGAATGATGGCCAAATGTTTGAAAACTGGATAAGCGGCCCCCATAACCAATTATACTGCCTGTCTCTTTAGGATAGTCATCAAGGAATCCAAATATCATACCTACCATCTTATATTTCTACCTTCAGGGATTATTTGTGTGTCTGTGAATTGAAGATTAATACACTAAACTCCCATCAGCTAACAAATGGTTGACATGAGAAGAGAAGCCCTAAAGCAAGATGTAGAATGAGGTCAAAGGTGACTTCTTTTACTTTGTGGAAGACAGATAGTAATGAGCTATATGAACGCTTAGGAGAATTTAATATTTTGGCTATCCTTTAAAACTATATTCTTCAGATTTTTATTATTTCAAGAAGACAGACATTTTTTAGAGAAATGGTGTTGATTATTTAGAGAAGATACTAGCTACAGAAACTGTTTGGAAGGATGACTGTATCCCATCCCCAAAGGTGTTTAATCCAGATTTGTCATTCAGCTATAAACCATTGCTTACCTCATACCCCACACTAAGGAACTTTCTGAGCCATTTCTTCCAAACACTTGTACCTACCATTTGCCCAGAAAAGGGCAGCATAAACAATATTTTCTCTATCTTCTAAGTTTCCAGTGACATATTAATGTCTTTGGGATATTTTAGTGCTCTAGGCAACTGTTTTTTTAACCCAGGTCAGTGCACAAAATAAGGGCCAAATTGCTTTATATAGGATCAGTACCCTTCAAAATCTGTCTCCGTTTATATTTCCAAATTAATCGTCTGTTCCTAATCCATCTCGCACTCTCTGCTTTAGCAGTTTTTAACTCATGGTTGGTTTGTTTTCTGTTGTACTTTTAGCTGGTTGTGCTTTCTCATGCCTTGATCTCTTGCACATACAAGTTTTTTGAGCTTGGATTGCTGCTACCCCTGTAGTGCACCATGAAAAATAATTCAATTTGAGGTGACAATGCTGAACAATTTTCTTCAACTGCATATCCCCTTTGCAGTTAGTTTTGCCTTTTACTCTGCCATTTTATTGCCCTGTACGTATCTTTATAAGAACAGATAGTGAAATGTTCTTTAATACTTAATGTCCTTGTCTCTTTAAAGAAGACTGTTATTTTTTGTAGGTTATCTTTATATTCCCATAAGCCACTGTATGATCGGTGCTCAATAAATGTGAATGAATTGGGCTTGCCTGATGGCTGACCTTTATTAAAGAATATTTAACAATCGAATGGTTGAGAATTCTAAAGAAATCTTGGAAAACACCATAGAAATTGTTCAGTCTTACTGCTAGTCTTGTGAGGAATTTCTCCTTGCCTCAATAACCATAGGCTCCTAGGTTGAAACTATTACAACACAAAACTTTGGTGTTTATACTGTACATGGAGTCATGTGTATAGGGCACAGCTTTTCCTCCTTATAATGCAGTACATTTTATTTTATAATGAAAGAAGAACAAATGACTCTAAATCTAAAATTGTAGCTGAAGGACAAGCAATCCTCAAATTTCTACGGAATCACAAAAGACCCCAAATAGCTAAAGTGATGTTGAAAAAGGAAGCCAAAGCGGGAGGCATCATAATCCCAGACTTTAGCCTCTACTACAAAGGTGTACTCATCAAGACAATGTGGTGTTGGCACAAAAACAGACACACAGACCAATGGAATAGAATAGAGAACCCATAATTGGACCCACAAATGTGTGGCCAACTAACCTTTGACAAAGCTGGAAAGAGTATCCAATGGAAAAAAAGAGTCTCTTTAGCAAATAGTGCTGGGAGAACTGGACAGCAACATGCAAAAGAATGAAACTGGACCACTTTCTTACCCCATACATGAAAATAAACTCAAAATGGAAGAAAGACCTCAATGTGAGACAGGAAACCATCAAAATGCTAGAGGAGAAAACAGGCAACAACCTCTTTGACCTCAGCCACAGCAACTTCTTACTCAACACGTCTCCAAAGGCAAGGGAAATAAAAGCAGAAATGAACTATTGAGACCTCATCAAGATAAAAAGTTTGTGCACTGCAAAGGAAACAACAAAACTAAAAGGCAACCAACAGAATGGGTGAAGATATTTGCAAATGACATACCAGATAAAGGGTTAGTATCTAAAATCTATAAAGAACTTACCAAACTCAATACCTGAAAAACAAATAATCCAGTGAAGAAATGGGCAGAAGATATGGATAGACACTTTTCCAAAGACGACATTCAGATGTCACAAAGAGACACACGAAATGATGCTCAACATTGCTCATCATCAGGGAATTACAAATCAAAACCACATTGAGATACCACCTCACACCGGTCAGAGTGGCTAAAATTAACAACTCAGGAAACAACAGATGCTGGTGAGGATGTGGAGAAATGGGAACCCTCTTGCAGACTGGCACAGCTGCTCTGAAAAACTTCCTCAAAAAATTAAAAATAAAACTACCCTATGACCCAGTAATGGCACTACTAGGAATTTATCCAAGGGATACAGGAGTGCTGATTCATAGGGACACATGCATCCCAATGTTTATAGCAGTGCTTTCAATAATAGCCAAATTATGGAAAGAGCCCAAATGTCCATCAACAGACAAATGGATAAAGAAGATGTGGTTTATATATCCAATGGGATATTACTTGGCAATGAGAAAGAATGAGATCATGCCATTTGCAACAATGTGGGTGGAACCGAAGGGTACTATGCTGAGTGAAATTGGTCAGTCAGAGAAAGACAGATGTCATATGTTTTCACTCATATGCAATTTGAGAAACTTAACAGAAGATCATGGGGGAAGGGAAGGGGAAAAATAGTTTTAAACAGAGAGGGAGGCAAACCATAAGAGACTCTTAATACTGAGAACAAACTGAGGGTTGATGGGAGGGGGTGCGGGGGAGAGAGGAAAATGGGTGATGGGCATCGAGGAGGGCACTTGTTGGGATGAGCACTGGGTGTTGTATGTAAGTGGTGAATCATGGGAATCTACCCCCAAAACCAACAGCACACTTCATACAAGGTATGTTAGCTAACTTGACAATAAATTATATAAAATAAAATAAAATAAAATAAAATAAAATAAAATAAAATGGTAGCTGAAGATGAATGTCCTCAAGAAAGTTACAATTTACCCAACCATATTAGGCTTTTATTTTTCTTTCTCTCAAGTCATTTCTTTGCATTGCAAAGTCTTCCAAATCAAAATCATGTTGACTGATTTTTTACTGAGATTCACCCATAATTTAAAGGTACAAATAACAAGGAAGGATGCAATAGCTAGATGTGTTGAGTACAACTGAACCTTATAAACAAATTATGTGTATCTGTACTCATAAAAACACAACATTGACACTGTTTGATATAAAGGAATTTAGAGCCATTTGGAAGTATATAAAAATATTACCAGATGAAAGATAGGTCTTCGATGAATACAATAGACTTATGGACACAGGTAATTTTCCAGAGAAAGGAACTTCTTTTTTTGAAAAGTGAAATGCAGTGAGGCACTCTCAAATTGTTCATATTTCAAAAGTTGACCTAGAATCTCCGGATTCCAAAAGACATGATTAAAACTCTTTTGGCAGAATAAATTCCCTTTTCCACATTAGTGGCTGTAACTATTCAACACAATCAGATCGACTAAAGTACCTGTCTGTGAAGAATGTATCACAAAGTGTTGCATTTTCACAGCTGCTGGAGATTTGAGTATGAACCAAGGATTCTAAATAAGATCTTGAATGATCAGTTTGCTTCCTCTAAAAACTGAGTTTTCCTGTCCAACATAAGGTGATTTATTGGGCTAAGTTACAATCTGAAATGCCATTTTATCTGAGAGATAAAATGAGGTTCAAGACTAAGGGAAGAGGTACAGAATCACTCTAGAACATGGACTGATTAGTTTCCATGTCCAACATGAGTAACTTCTGAGGCTCTTTGGTTTCCTATAATTACAGCAAATGGAAGGCTCATTTGCTGTCACTCCACACAACTCACAGCTACACATACACTTGCAGGCAAGGTCTGCTTCTTGCTCCTCAGGAATAACTTCTTGTTTCTCTTTTCCCTGGATGAGACCTACTCATCCCTCGTGTTAAAATCCATTTCTTAATCTCTGCTGGGAAGCCTTACTAAGACCCTTCCCCGGCAAACATTCAGTTTGGGTACATGACTTTCCTCCATTCTCCATATCTTGTAAATATTTATCTCCACATTTAACATATTGAATTATAATGACTGTCCTTTTATATTTCTCACCCACTGTACCTGGAACTCGCAGGGACTAGACTGTATCTTCAGAGAATACAATCAAGAAATGTTTGTTGACTGACTGACCAAACATTATCAAGTTGAATAGAAACTAAACCCCAGCAAAATGCAATAAGAAAATATAATCATTTTTAATGTTTATTTATTTTTGAGGGTGGGAGAGGGAAAGAATGAGACAGATAGAGAGAGAGAGAGAGACAGAGAGAGAGAGAGAGAGAGAATCCCAAGCAGGCTCCATGTTGTCAGCACAGAGCCTGACACAGGGCTCGAACTCATCAACTGTGAGATCATGACCTGAGCCAAAATCAAGAGTTGGATGCTTAGCTGACTGAGCCAGTCAGATACCCAAGAAAATATAATCTTTTGCTTAAGCAATTCTGATAATGGAGTTAACTGGCTTAATTTTTTCCATTAAAGTACAATTTTAATAAGATAAAATTATACCTTCTAGACAAACATAAAATAAACACTAGTCAAAGATTTCATTTAACTTATTAATTAATGAGGGGACTTTCAAGATAGTAAAACTTGGCTGGAATTCATTTAAAGAGTTAGGTATATAGACAGTATTAATAAATGTATATATACTAAGATAGTATTTTGGGATGAGATATAAAACTGGGCAATAGTGGGATGCCTGGCTCGCTCAGTCAGTGGAGTGTGCAACTCTTGATCTTAGGGTTGTGAGTTCTAGCCCCATGTTAGGTGTAGGGTTTCCTTAAAAATAAAATCTTTAGGGGTACCAGAATGGCTCAGTCAGTTAAGCATCCACTCTTAATTTCAGCACAGGCCATGATCTCAGGGTGCCTGAGTTCAAGCCCCACATAGAGCTCTGTGCTGACAGTGTAGAACCTGCTCGGGATTCTCTCTCTATTTCTCATCCCCTACCCTGTTCACATGCTCTCCCTTGTGTTCTCTCTCTCTCAAAATAAATAAATAAACTTTAAAAATTAAAAAAATTAAATCTTTTAAAAAATAAATAGATAAAATAAATAAAACTGGGCAACATCTAGCAGAGAAATAAACCATGAACTTTCAGGCTATCTTGCCCACTGGACAGAAATTAGTCTCATATTCATCATTAAGTAATTCACTCAACTTACGAGAGTGTCTCCGCTAGACAAAACTCTACCAAGCATTCTCTTATTCTCGACCCAGCCACAACTGTGGAATAGCCTTGTGAACAGGAATCAAGCAATGTGGCACTGAGATTATACCCAGTGATCCATGTTACCTATTTTTAAATTTCAGCTCCTTTCTATGGCACTGTTTATTGTTTTAAGTTGAGAGTCGCAAAATCAAATGCCAAAACACATCAGAAGGCAGTTGAAGTCCCAGAATGAGGTGGGTCCTTTGTGAATTTGGAGCCCAGCGTTGCCAAATATGCCAGGGTTTTAAGAAATTCCTGATATCAGGATTTTAGTGTAAACACTCACAATTTTTTCCCTCTGGGAAAATAACCAGTAGTGGAACAGTCAACAATTTAAAATTGTCTGTATTATGTTAAGAATATTTTTAAACATTGCATCAAACAATCTTGTTTGTGGTTTGTGAAGACTGAGAACCAGCAGCCTGAGATCTCTGTAGGAGAATTCAACAATAATAAAGCTTTCCTACTGAAACTGAATTTCACACATTGATTTCTTGCTTGGTTGATACACACAACAGATTTTTGTTCTTGGCCTTTAGGAAACACCTCTGCTCTGGAAGCCTTTGAGAGCCAAAGTCTCCCCTTACAAATTTGTCTCTGCTTTTTCTTATTAAGGATCAGCGATGACATTTTCTACTAGAGCAGTGCCTCAAAAAGTCAATAGCCTCACCCACCCACCCCTCAGAATCAATTGACCATAGTGAAATTTTCAAGTCAGGCTCATTATTTCAAGTCCATAAGAGATATAGTTGTGTACATTTAGTATGTTTATAAGAACTTTGTATTTCCCAGGAGATTAGGGAAGAAAAAAGTTTTAGAGCATGCCTCAATTTTCTCCCATAATTTTATTTATCTGTATAAACACAACACATATGCATACACACACACATACACATATACATACATATACATATACATATACATATACATATACATATACATATGCAGTTTTGTTCCTATATATCAATCCTAATATTAGTGAATGTCAATTACAAATGGTTTGGGTTATATACATTTCATTAGCATTCCAAAATGAGTTAGAGCTGCTCTTAAGTAATGGTTCTTATTTTTCTTTAGTTTTTTTTTTTTTTTTTTAACGTTTATTTGTTTTTGAGACAGAGAGAGATAGAGCATGAATGGAGGAAGGTCAGAGAGAGAGGGAGACACAGAATCTGAAACAGGCTCCAGGCTCAGAGCTGTCAGCACAGAGCCTGACGCGGGGCTCGAACCCACGAACTGTGAGATCGTGACCTGAGCTGAAGTCGGATGCTTAGCCGACTGAGCCACCCAGGCGCCCCAAGTAATGGTTCTTAAAATTAATCATATAATTATATACATGAAAGCCCTAATACTCTTTTGGAAAGATCAGTAAAAAATTGAGATGAAAAATTAACTATAAGCTGTTCATAACTTATTGATGCTTCAGAAGTGTTCTCATTCTATATTTTAGAACAAATACATATTTTCTGAAGGTTTAGAGATTTATGGGATAAAACCTAGGGACTATCCACTGTGACCGCAATTGGCCAGAAAGGTACAATTGTAAAAAATTGTAAAAAAATATTTTTATTATTTTCCATTTGTTTCTTAGTAACTATAAAAACACAGAGCAAAGAAATCACCCAGGAACAGGATGTAAGGCATATATGTATGACTCAGAATTCTCAAGGTAGACAATGTTTATTTGCTTTTCCTGGTTTACTGAGAATTTCATGCACTTACTTTTAAATCAGTTGTACTACTGGTATTTTAACAATAAACTCCTCTTACCACTTAAGGAAATGAAACTTGTGAGTGTGTGTGTGTGTGTGTGTGTGTGTGTATGTGTGTGTGTGTGTGTTTAAATGACGTGATTGATTGTATAAACTACCCTTGTTGCAAGCTGCATATATTATATATATATCAGTTATCAGAATACGTGTATCTTGTCTTTGTGGTAGCTAGTCTCAAAGATGCCCCCCATGAATCCACACCTCCCAGTTTTCATGACCAAGTGATGTCCCCTCCTATACTCCATCTGTGAGTCTCTATAGCCAATAGAAGGCAAGGCCAGAAGTCGCCCTCTGCCCTTCCCAGGCCTAAACTTTAAAAGGGCTTGACCTCTTTGGCTTTTATGAGTTGGGGGTCCCTGTCAGCCTTTCTGAAAAATCTGATTACCTGCTGGAGAGACCATATGTAGAAGGAGGGATTGCACAGAGAGGTCCAATGTATGGAGACAGGATTGAGGATGTCCTAGCTCTTCTCAGTCATGCGCAAATCCCTGACTCACAGAATCAAGAGAAGTAATAAAATGGTTGTAACTTGATGCCTCTAAATTTTAGATGGTTTCTTGTGCAGCAATAACCAAAACAATCTATTTTCCTCAAAACTAATAGTCCCAGATTTACTGACACACCATTAAAGATCAATTTTATCAGCATTGCAAAGCTGTTTGGAGAAATGTCTAGAAAAGCATTGCACAGCAGCTAAGTTAGAAAATACTCTCCTTGTTTCATGGTAGTGTTTGATTGGCCAGTTATTTTTCACTTGGGCTGTTTCTCCCTTCTTGCTCCCGACTTGAACATGCCACTGAAATTGACTTTGTCAAATTATCTGTCATCACTTCCTTGGAAACCAATGAGCACATTGGAGTGAGTTGTTTATTATGCCTTTGTGTGAATACAAGGCCCTTTTCTACTTTCCCAGATTCTTAAAATATCTTTTCCCCTAATTTCTTCCTAATTTCTCCCACTCTCTGTCTTCGTTCAGTTTTCCTCAGCTTTGTTTCTGGTTTGTCTTTTCTAGAGAATGTTGGTATTTCCCAAAGTTCTGTTCTCTGCTTTCTCTTCGCATTCCACACATTGTTCTCAAATGATATTTTGGGCCCATGGCTTCAACCACATGCTGCTTACTTCCCAAGTCCTGCCTCCATTTTTATTTCTTCTGCTCAGCTCCTGAACCACATACCCAGTTGTCTACAGCACAAGCTTATTGGATTTCATTCAGGGTCCTGAAACCAAAGTACTGAAATAGAACGCATCCCCAGTTCTCGCCACCCCAGGCCAGACCCCCAACCTGTTTCTGTTCAGCCCTGCAGGCTTAGAAGTGGAGCATACACCAGCCTGATTCTTGACAATTCTCCCTTTCACTCTCCTGACATGGAACCTGTATTCTGTGACTCTTGTGTCAAGTTTGCGCCCTAGTAATTGGTTTATTTCTAACCTAATAACTCCCAATGTAATAGGGTGGGTTGTGGCGGGGAAGGCACAATGGCCAATAGCCGAGTTATGCCCTCCACACATAACTGTGTGGAGTCTCCAAAGAGCTGCAGATAGACAGGCTGAGGGAAGAGTGACCAGAAAAGCTAAGGCCTCAGGCAGGTCCTCTGTTGGAGGTTTTCGGTGTCTCAGTAATAATGCAGTCGCCCATATCTAGAGGATCCAGAGTGAGTTAGAAGCAGAAAATAGTAGTGGGAATTTTAGCAACATCTAGTACCCACAACAAGTTTTTAGCAAGCTGCTCTATGTGACTATACATTACTATAAGAGCAAAGTAGTACCATCTATGGGAGCTTTGGGGTATTAACCAGCATCTAATCCCCTAAAGATATATGTGCCTATGGTTATGGTTGGGGAAAGGTTAGAGGAAAACAACAATTGTGATCTATTTCAAATCGACTCTCAAATAACCAATTATAAATCAATTCTATTTTCATTTAGCACTCAATTCTATGTCACAAATAAATAATTCAACCTGTAATTTCAGCACCTCTTAAATGGCTTTTCAAAACTAAAAGAAGAAATAAAAAAAGAAAAAAAGGAGGTTTACTAGGTGTCCTGTCAGGAGCTTGCTGGTTGCCATGGTATCTTCAAATACTGTCCCATAACATAATCAGTCACCACGTCCTGTCAATTGTATCATCATAATACTTCTAGAATAGATCTAAGATTCTTTATCCTTCTGTTTGACTTTAAGTCCTGGTAGGGTCCAACTCAAATTAATCGAATAATTTCCTAAATAGTTTTTCTGCTTCTAGTCCTGACCATCTGCAAGTCAACTTAACATTAGAGATTTTTTTTTTTTTTCCGGAAAGGGGAATATGTTCAAGTAGCCAATCTTTACTCTCCCCATCCCATCCTCCTCCCAGAAATTCTAGGCCCTTCAGTTCTCTGTGAAATAAAATCCAGCTTCCTTTAAATGGCAGTTAGGACCTTATCTGATTAGGCCCTATAAGCCTGATAAGATGAATCTCATCAACTGCAACCATCTCCAGCCCCCTTCACTGCCACCCTCCACACACACTACCCCCTCACTCCCCTCCCCCGCCATCTATGCTGGTTACCATCCCCCCCCCCTCGCTACACACACCTCTCCCCATCTGATGATCTGGTTAACTTCTGTGTTTCCCTCCAGACTTCACCGAGACAGCCCCTCTGTCAGTTTTCCTGGAACCTTGTTTGGAACCCACAGAATGCTCGATTCATACTGCTCTCCATGCACATGGTATTTATTGAATTTCACAATAGTCATATGCTTACCTGAGTCTCACATCTACTTGCGCTGAGGCTCTTGGGAATCTAGACTCTCTTACCCATCCAGTGCTTAGCCCAGTTCTGTCAATAATAGACACATAATAAATATTAGTTTATTATTCACTGAACGAATGAATCCTCTATCCTCTGAATAAAGTGTTTTATTTTGTATTCTAAAACTGTCTTTCAGAAAACATAGACCCTAATAACTGCTATTCTGATTAAAATAGTAATAATAATAACAGTAATAAAGTTGCTTTATTTCTGGGTCTATCCTGTCAACAGTCTGATAGAAGAAAAATACTATTTTTGAAGATATTATACTGAGGCTAAAAGACAGGAAAATCCTTTTAGTGCAAATAACAGCTACTTACCAAACTATAAATAGATCAATATTACAGAGAAAATAATTCTCTATTGTGCTTAATTCACCCAAGCCTTAGCAATTACTGCTGTGTAAAAGCCATATGCCCAATTAAGTGTTGTATTTGCATAGAAAACAAAATAAATAAAAATTATTTCCAGATGTTCACTAGGAATAAGGCATCTCATCTATATGACCTCTTATATTCTGGTCTCAGAAAAAAAGGAAAAGCAATTAAAATATCTTTGTATATAATTTCTCAGATATACTGAATATGTGAGCACAGAAGGAGAGAATTGAATACCATTACAGTTCATCAATATTGTAAATAATTGACCATGCAATGTATGTTCTAGAAAATGAAATCTGACTGAAAACTGAAAAAAATAAAATAAAAGCCCAGCGAGATGAAATAAACAAAAGCACTTTCTAAAATCGTCTCTGCTCAAAATCCTTTTCAAAATTTTCAATAGGAAAAACTTAAATATTCAGTGAGTATACTAAATGAGTAGTGAAATGTGGAGACTTGGATTAGATATTGAAAACTAAAAAGCAGGTAGAGTCAGTTGTGTTAGATGTTTGACAAAATATCAAGGTTCTAAAATCAATCATTTGAGGGGCACCTGGGTGGCGCAGTCGGTTAAGCGTCCGACTTCAGCCAGGTCACGATCTCGCGGTCCGTGAGTTCGAGCCCCGCGTTGGGCTCTGGGCTGATGGCTCAGAGCCTGGAGCCTGTTTCCGATTCTGTGTCTCCCTCTCTCTCTGCCCCTCCCCCGTTCATGCTCTGTCTCTCTCTGTCCCAAAAATAAATAAACGTTGAAAAAAAAATTAAAAAAAAAATCAATCATTTGAAAAAGTATATGTATAATTTATTGTTGCTTTTTGCAACATGAACTTCAAGGAAATATATTTGTTGTTCTTTGAGCCCTTTCAGTTGTTCCCTGCATATAAGTTCTACTTTTTTAAAAGTTTGTTTATTTATTTTGAGAGAGAGAGAGAGCACGCGTGCTCACACAAGTGGGGGAGGGACAGAGAGAGAGGGAGAGAGAGAAGCCCAAACATTGATAGTGTGGAACCTGATGCGGGGCTTCAACTCACAAACTGTGAGATCATGACCTGAGCTGAAATCAAGAGTTGGATGCTTAACTGACTGAGCCACACAGGTGTTCTATATAAGTTCTAGTTTTTACTTGTTTTTTATTTCTCCATAATCCTTTTGCATTATCGAACATTTTATCATTTTAGCTGAATTAATAACCTCAAGTCATTTTGTCCCATAAATCAGGATTTCTTAGTCCACTATTTCCTTTCTTTAATATTTATATTGAGGTGTGTACCATGTTGGCTAACATTTGCTAAAGTAAATACATCTATGTATACATATATAACTTTTGAATGTGTATTTGTATATTTTTAAGTGCTCAGAGTATGTCTACTTACACAGTAAATAGGATATTATGAACTGCATTAATCCAATCACACATTAAAAAGCAAATAATTGAATAGAAAATGTAGACTGATTCTGGGCCACAACTGACTTTACCTGCCTTCAGTGGGATAACTACAGATATTGGGATTACGAGTTTGGACACATTTTCATCAATTCCACATTGCTGCAGCCTTCGACACGATGTTCCATGGCCTTGTGTCATTGAACAGGTAATGGTCCAGTTCAGATGAAGAAGCCAAACTTCCTCGTGCCAGTTGCCTATGGGACACACATAGTATGACCAGATATCAGTCCTTGAGGAATTGACTAAAACCCTGTTTTTTCACCACAGGTAGTTCAAGAATCAATGCCCTAGATGATTACACCCTGTTTCACAGGTATATATATATTCCATCACTCTTCTACAACCCTCACATTTATAACCAGACCAGATGTCTGTCCTGAATGCCAAACCTAGACAACTATGTACTCGATCAATTCATTTGGATTCAATAAGATTCTCAAATTTAGTGTGTTAAGTATAAATGTTTTGACCCTCCCCAACCAAGCTAAACAAAATGAAACAGAAATGGGCTGGGCTCCTTCCCAGTCTCTCCTCAAGTTAGCTCAGGCTGCTATGACAAATTACTGCAGCCTGGAAAGCTTAGACAACACACATTTTTATTTCTCAAAGTTCAGGAGGCCAAGGAGTCCACGATCAAGATGCTGAATGATTTGGTCCCTAGTAAGAGCTGTCTTCTCATTGTATCTTGACAGGTCAGAGAGGAAGCAAGCTGTCTCCTCTCTCTTCCTATAAGGGTACCAGTCCCGTTGATGAGGGTTCCACCCTTATGACCTAATCACTTCTCCCAAACTTCTTTAATGTCATCACATGGGGTGTCAAGATTTCAAAAGAGGAGTTGGAGGGAGGCATAATAATTTGATCCATAGCACCCCCAGGAAATGACAGCTCTGTTCTTTTATTCATGCAAAATCATTGGATTTGTCCAAGTTGTCAACAAATATAGCCCCATCATCAACATATATCCTGAATCTGAGCATTCAGATCTTTTGCCAATCTTTTACTACCACCTGGGTCCAGTTCCAACCGTCCCACCATCTCTCACAGTCTCTTCTCGGGACAGTAGGCAAAGCGATCATTCAAACACGTAGGTTAGATCATGTCTCTCCAGTGTTCAGTCTGTCCTTGCTCCATGTTACTCATTAATACATCCTTATACGTTCTTACAGTAGCCAGCAGTTTCCTAGGGATCTCACCTGTAAGCAACATGTTGGGCCACCCTTCCTCTCATTTATTCTGCTCCATTTACACTGGCTGCCTTGCTGTTCCTCACACATACAATGCACATTCCTGCTCAGGAAATTTGTACTTGCTGTTTCTTCTCCTTGGACCTCTACACATGTCAACTTTTCAGAGAGAATGTCCCTGAAGACCCTCTGGGGAATAGTCTCCCCATCCCTGTGATCTATCTCTCTGGTTTCTCCACGAAGTGTGTCAGGTTTATACAACACCATGCCCTTACTAGGTAACACAATGCCAAGTATTGTGCAGACACTGTATATTTATTGAATAAAATAATTCATTTTTTGAGCATGGGCCTTTTGCTCCTGTTACTAACTATGGACTTTATTATGCTGATCATAAATTTGGATGCATGCCCCAGTTTGGAATCATGTATAGCATGAGGGGACAGAAGGAAACCAAGAGGAACATTTCAGGCTCATCTCTTTAGAAAACTCCCTTAGTCCTTATACACTATGGTTCCCTATTGGGTGTGGCAGTTAGGCAGAACACCAGACTAGAGTGGTGTTTGTAAACCTCAGCGCTGTTGGCAATTTTAGCCAGATAATTCTTTGTAGTGGGACTTCCCCTCTGCCCAGTGGATTGTTTAGTAGCCTCTCAGGCTTCTATGTACTAGATGCCAGTAGCAACACCCATCCCCCCTTTTGTAAATCACAAAAGTTTCTTGTCATTGCCAAAGTTCTCTGGAAGGAAGAGGGAGAGAATTTCCCCTGACCAGGAGAATTTTGGATTCTTCCACAAACTTTAAGGGCTGTGAAGATTTCCTTAAGGGTTTTATAATTTTGCCTTTACCCACAACACCTTTCTGCTTGAAACCCGGAAAATTTGGTAATCTTTCTTCTTAGGGACTCGGATTTCATCCACATTCTCATTTCTTCACCTTCATTTCTCATGATATAGAATTCTTTCTACTTTCTCTTCCTATTTGAAAGGATCTCCCTTTTATCTCTCCTGAGTTCGTTCTAGCAAAGATTGGAGTAATATTCTTTGATCAGCGTTGGCCAAGTCTAGCTCTTGATTTTTAAAGGGAGCTTATAGAATTTAGACACTACTTTTATCATTCACAAAGATTAGCTTTCAAGGCCTTGTCATGCAGAGTCTCAAAGAAATCTAATATGACAGTCAAACAGCTTTCTTTTATAGCTGTCATTTACCCTCCTTCTGAAGCATGGGAACCCAGTGGGTGTTGGATGACAAACCAATGGGCATTATTATAGGGGAATAAAACTACAACAACTTTTCACATTTACTAAAAACAATAAAATTTGGTTTATGATCTTTGAGAACATTATAGCTATTATAATGTAAATGTATAATGTATAAGTAACAGTAGTTTTCAAGTATCCCAAACACACATTGTATTTTATAGAGGGGAATAAATAATTATGGTGAGACGTGTGGTTTAATGATTTCTTGCCTTTACTTAAGAGGCATTTTTATAGTGATCCGCATTATTAAATGAGATAAATATTTGCATATGATACAGTGTACAATCCTTTCATTAAGAAATATTGTTATTTTTTTAAAATGTGTATTGGGTCCTGAGTCATGTTGTTTTTGAAATGTTTGATCTTAATGAGAAATTGAATATGTATTTGCTTTCATGAGATGCACATATTTGGAATATAGCTGAATTTGTCAGCATAAGGATGATTTAAATTTCCTTAAAATAGACTATTAGGATGCAGATGTTCTTGCTGACAGGTGCTTCCAAAGCATTAAAAGTAGATGTAACTACAATGCTTCTCGAAAATGTAATTCTCTTGCCTCTACTTCTGTTAGATTAAGCAAGTTTCCTTACTTTTCTCAAACATGTAGACTAATGAAGTCCTATAGTCCTGTAGTCCTATAATCAGTGTGTATCACTTATGTCTAAAAGTTGGAAGGGGCGCCTGGGTGGCTCAGTGGGTTAAGTGGCCGACTTCGGCTCAGGTCATGATCTCGCGGTCCGTGAGTTCGAGCCCCGCGTCGGGCTCTGTGCTGACAGCTCAGAGCCTGGAGCCTGCTTCGGATTCTTTGTCTACCTCTCTCTGACCCTCCCCCGTTGCTCTGTCTCTCTCTGTCTCAAAAATAAATAAACGTTAAAAACAAAAATTTAAAAAAAATAAAAGTTGGAAAAGTGCACATGACTCCCCAGAATAAGGGAAATAGAAATCAGTGCAATATTTTTTTGTGGAAAATGCGACATTGGCTATCGAGTGATAAGTTTGCTGGGGCCTCAGGATGAAACTGTGTTTTAAAGTTATGTTTGGGGACTATCCTAAAGCTGACATCAAACTATAATGAAATAGCTTTAGTGCTAAAACCAGGTTTTATGTTATTTTTAATATCTCCCTCAAACTTCAAGTAACAGTCTTAAGCCTAGATTCTGTGATCATGATAAAGTTGATGATGATGGAATTAACATTTATTTTTCTTGCTTACGGCATAATTTTCTTAGACTTCAAACATTATTTTTCTAGACAGGAAAAAACTAAATATTTTGCTGCAATTCACTTGAGAGTAGGAATGAAAACAACACTGTTAAGTGCCTACACCAAACCGGGCACTCTGCTAGGGACTCTACATATGGAATATTACTGCCCTTTTGTTATTCTTGCATTGCATAGCAATTAATGTACTCATTGGTTACACCTTGTTTGCTTTTTTCATTTGTTGGTTTTAGATTTTGAAGTTATATTTAATTGATATCCTCAGGAAAATTATTGGCTCCTTTGCTCTTGGTCCTAATGGCATTTGTAACCTCTCATAACAGAAGTGTAAGTGGCAAATGGGATCTATGGAAAACATTGGTTTTGTTAAATCACCAGAGTTTCGTGGAGAAAGAATGCCTGAACCTTGAAAAGTTAACTAAGCTTTGAATGGGCAGATGAGGAGGGGCACTTTTCAGAGGTGTATGTGGAAAACGTAGGGTCCCTCAAGCACTTACTGGTTATATTAGCTGGAATGCATGGTGTCTTTCAGGGTGCGGCCAGTGTGGGAAGGGGTGAGGCTGTAAAATCGGTGCCTCCTTCCCACAGAAGCGGTGTGTGAATTCCAGGCTCGGAGGAT
>NW_024412391.1:2264593-2392417 GCF_014898765.1 Herpailurus yagouaroundi | reverse complement strand
TGCCTCCTTCCCACAGAAGCGGTGTGTGAATTCCAGGCTCGGAGGATCAGTGGTTTGAGCTTTTTCCAATAGGACCTGCTGGAGGTTAGATGGAGGTTAGATGAAGATTTTTAAACAGAGAAGAACAAAAATAAAATCATAGTTTCCTAAGCAGATAGGAAAGCCTGACATAAGAAATGGGTTTAGTTGTTGTAAAAATAATATCTGAGAATTTAAAGTATACAAAAAAATGTGTGTCAATTGGAATGGAAATGCAGAGGAAGTAACATATAGAAAAGAAAGTAACATATAAGAACATATAGAAGAAAGCATTATATGCTCAGATTGTGATGAATGACAGTGTATGAGATTGAGATCATAATGAAAACAATTACATATAGATTACAGTGTGGTTCCGAGCCTGGATGAAGTTAACAGAAGTATGAAACCAAGGGTATATTTTTGGAATGTTTTATGTATTATTTCCACGAGTCTCTGGAGCATAGATGGATGGATGGATGGACAGACGGATGGATAGATAGATAGATAGATAGACAGGGATGTGTTAACCCGCCAAGCGGGAAGAAGAAAGAGAAAAAAAGAGGTTGAGTGTTGACCTTGGTTTATCGCTATCTAAAGAGTGAAAGAAGAAGGATAAACAAATTAATACACACACACACACACACACACACACACACACACACACACACACACGGAAACTTTAGAAAATTAATAGAGAAATGAGGACAGCATAATTACCAGGAACCATAAGGTATGGCTTTATGAGGAAGAATTATGCAACCACATAAAAGTAATTTAGGGAAAACAAAGAAATAGAATGAGGGAATAAATCAGTTTTGGTGATTCTTCCTCATTTACTAAACATTTTTTCCAAATATGTTGCTATGGATTGGACAGTGATTTGGACACACCCTTTACTATTTCCACGTAAATATTCTAGGACACTCTGCTTTTGAATTTTGGGGTTACAGACACTTTGTGTCTTATTGTTTACTTTTGCCACCTTAGATGGAACTGAGACAGAAATGTTCCTTTTACAAATATCTTTTAAACAAGTAAGATTAATAGGTAAAGAGTATCTAAGACTGTATGTAAAACCGTTCTTTACAAATAAATCATAAACACCAGCTATCAGATTTTTTTTCTCTCAGTGGCTATATATAACACTACATATCAAGAGACACATTTGTCTAATGGTCTTAGAAATTTTCTTTTTAATCTGTTTGAAGTTCTTAAATAATTTTTTCATTAATTATGCATTGAATTAGTGCAGTAATTAGATCTAAAATATTTATTTCCTTGACTACTATTTAACTCATAAAATATAGAGATGAAAGATATTATTTAGTTATTTTATCTTTGGCCTGTCTGATTTAAAATTAAATGTACTCGGTTTTACTTATCTTTAAAACAGCATTTATTACTGATGTTTTATTTTCTCCTACTTACTTTATAATCAGTTTCTTTACAATACATAAGTTAATAATTCACAACGGGCATGCTTCAGTGTATAATTTATAAGTATAGATTACATTTCATTGATCTTCATAAATACTTCTCTCTGATCTCATCATATATAGGAATCTGATTTTCATGAAGTCCTGAGAAGAGGACAAACATAATTTTAGTTTTCTCTTTATTTTTCTGTTGGTACTTTATAGTGTAGACAACTAAATCTTCATAAAGTCAGTTTGCACATAGTATACATCTTGTCCTGCCTTCTTTATTGCACTGATGTTGTATTTAAAATTTATCATCTCTATACTTAAATTGTCTAATTAAATATTGAACTGCCCACCCTGAGGGTTGAGGACTAATCTTTCACCTTGGAAATGTTTTTGAAGACTAAATTTTAAGTATGTAAATTGAGGGTAAACCTGAAAAATCTTTTTTTTTCTAATTTGTACATAAGTGTCACATATGTAGCCGCTGCCCCTCAGAGCAAAGAAAGTAGATAATAATCACATAAGCCAGTAAGATGACGTTTTGAGGGATAATGAGTGTTACAAAGAAAATAACATTATATAATACAATGGTGAGGGATAATGATGGGGCAACATCATATAAGTTGTAAAGAATGGACATTTAACTCAGATTCAGAAGGCTACGTATTGTGTCATTCCATACATATGATGCTCTAGAGAAGGACAAAGTATAGGGACAGAAAACAGATCATTGGTTTCCTGGGGTGTGAGGTGGGAACAGTGGTATACTACAAAGGACCATAGTAAATTTCATCACAATAACTTGTGGTGGAAGGAACTTTTCTCTGTCTTGACTGTAGTGATGGGTACATAGCTTTGTGCATTTATCTAAACTCACAGAATGATACACTAAAAAGGAATAATTTTACCCTAGATAAACTATGGCTAAATTAAAAATAATAATAATAAAAAGAAAAAAAAAGGATTGTCTGAAAATATGACATATGAGAATATGACATATGAGATCTGAAGGATGAATCCTAGGCAGGACTAAGGTGTTGATATACTTGGCTTGTTGAAAATGTCAGAAGGCAAGGTTGGCTTGAGCCTCCTAAAGAGGACAACAGTAGGAAGTAGTGGGATCAGGCACCACCAGGAACTAGATGTGGCTAGTGGCTCTCACTCTGGCAGAGGTGTGTAATCTGTGCTAATGTAGTAGGTCATTCCAGGTGAGAGACTTCCCTGAACCTCGAGGAGGAAACATATGGCAGAAGTTAGATCAGTAGCATGGAGAGGCACCTGGGGGGCTCAGTTGGTTAAGCGTTAGACTCTTGGTTTCAAGTCAGGTCATGATCTCACAGTTGGTGAGTTTGAGCCCTGAAGTGGCTCTATGCTGACAGTGTGGAGCCTGCTTGGGATTCTCTCACTCCCTCTCTCTGCCCCTCCCCTGCTCGCACTCTCTTTCTCCCTCTCTCTAAATAAATAAATAAACTTAAAAAACAATAATAATAAATAGAGTGGAGAAAACCATTAGTTGAATATAAGCCCTCCTTTAATGTCTCTCCTGTCCGTCATGGAAATTTTCATTTTATTATAGCCATTTAGAATAAGACATTATATCTGCTTAATAATAATGCTAATACTCTCTGTTTACATGATAAGTACAGTCATTCTTAATGCATAAATAAAGATGTATATAATAATATTGATAGATTTGTCTGAACTTAGAAATAAAGTCTCTATATGTCAATTGTATATTTTCTCCATAATTCCTTCACATGTTATATGCTATCTTCAAAGAAAATACTTAATAGAGGATAAAAGATGGTTACCACTTTTAGCCTTTTTGGGTTTCCTCTTGGAACCACATTTATTTTGCTTGCATTGGGGCTGTATAAATGTCACATCTGCATACGACCTACAGGCATATACCATGTATAAAATGGAAGGGAAGCCCCCATGTCTTGAATATTGTAGCACATCTACTACCAATATGCCATGTTAGTGACCAGATGCACATTTCGATCACTGTACATAATTGTTTTTGGAAGCTTATCAGTCGTTTCTTTGCAGAAAGGCGGAGGGGAGAATGTGGTGATGAATATTCTAGACAGCAGACTATCTAGAAGTAGGTGAAAACTGGAGACAGGCACTCAGAAATAGTGTTTCATCAGAGTTTTAAAATTAGTGAAAATGGGGCTCACATTTCAGACTTGCCATTTATTAGCTCTGTGATGAAGAAAACATTCTCTAATTTTCCTGATTCTAATTCTTCATTTGTAACGTGGGAATGATAACAATACTTACAGGGTTTCCTGTTGAAAGTGAAATCATCCACATTGCCTGGAATATGCTGAATGTTAGTTCTTGTTATTTCTTACGAACAGCACAGGGGGTTAAGTCATTAAGCTATGTCTGACATTTTTGCACTCTGGCAAATGAATTGGAAATATGAATGAGCCATGGAAAACTATTTATTTCTTCTGTGTATTACTAAAGATCATAGGAATGTATGTTTGATAGCATAAGAAAAGAAGTGTTTTCAATCACTTTTTGAGACAGCCTAACGGATGTCAAAGGGACTTTGAAGTCATACAGATTAGGGCTCTCATTCTAGCTTTGACACTTTTAGTTGTGTGATCTGGGGCAAGTTGCTTAATCTTGGAAAGCTTCGTTTCCTCTCTGTGTAACAGGAATAATAAAATTACTTCCCAAAGAGGGTGGTGCAAGAATGAAAAGAAAGGATGCTTAGCAGAGTATGTGGTGCATCATCAGGGACCAGCAGAATGTGTTGCTGATACTTTCATTCCAATGACCGTACCATCTATTCAGCATGTTTAGTGAGTGTTTTTTTATGAACAGGAACTGTGGTGAAGTTTGTATAAGATACTTAGCAGTGCAAGGCTTTGTCTCTGTATTATAGAATTTACTACATGAGTAATGGACTGACTTCCCCAGGGGAAGACACGAGTCTTCTGCCTCTCTATTCCTGCCTGCCACAGTCCCTGGAATTTGGCATGTGCTTAAAAATACTTTTAAAGTAAGTAACCTTGGGACTCCTGGGTGTCTCAGTCGGTTAAACCTCCGACTTGAGCTCAGGTCATGATCTCACGGTGCGTGGGTTCAAGCCCCGCGTCGGGCTCTGTGCTGACAGCTCAGAGCCTGGAGCCTGCTTCAGATTCTGTGTCTCCCTCTCTCTGTGCCCCTCCCCTGCTTGCCCTCTGTCCTCTCTCTCTCTCTCTCTCTCTCTCTCAAAAATAAATAAAACTTTAAAAAATTATAAGTAACCTTGATGATAAGTACACATATCTCCTTTCTAGTGGAAACAGAATTCAGGGAAACAAAAATGTAATGGTGTTTACTCTGAGGAAGAGAGAAATCTCCTTCTTTGGCAGCTGTTTTTCCCGCTCTACATATTACCGTTTCAGCTGCTTTTATATATCTTCCACCGTGTTGGTGACTTTGCTTTGATTAGTTTTGCATTGGTCGTTGTAACTACTTTCCACTCTACTACTGAATCCTTCCCTCTCATTTGTTAAGGATCTTTCTCCATCTTTAAGTGTCACCAACCTAATTATTTAGTATGTCGGTTTTCAAATCATAATGCTGGACCAACGGCATCCATTCACCTGAAACTTGTTAGAAATGCACATTCTTGGGCTCCATCCCAGACCTACTGAATCAGAAACTCTGGAGCCACAGCCCAGAACCGGTGTTTTAATGGGCCCTCCAGGTGATGCTGATGCACAAAAACATTTGAAAACTTCTGCTTTAGTAGCTTTCCCAAACTGTCCCTTAAATTTTCTTTTTCCTTCTGCTGAAATTCTTGGAGCAAATTAGAGAATCTGAGCTGAATGAATTCTTGTAACCGACAATGATGTCCCCACAATGTTCTGCCCCAACAGTGGGTCTCAGAAAGTCTGGATTAAGCACATGCCTTATCAGTCCTTTCATCTCTAGATCCCTTCTTAACCTTTCCAAGCCATGGTCTTCAAAACGTAAATGCTTTAAATTCCTGAAGAGCGTTAACCCTCGTGTTTAGAGGTACAGTTCTGCACCACAAAGTAGCATTCCCACTTCTACCTGAAGCTTGGAAAGTTCTCACGCAATTGGGCTCTGTTCTGGTCTCTACATTCAGCGGCTGTCATCTCCATATCCACAGCCTCCCCCTCTGCATTCACAAATCACAGACTCTATAATAATATGTGGTGGATTTATAATGTTTATAACAATCAACACGAGATACTCAGGGGTCAGAGTTTACTTGTGTTTGAGGGTCATCAGAGAAGGAGGAGATGTCATTCCCACTTTCCTTTAAGAACTTTGAGAGCAGGAGCTATTATTGATGATGAAAATGTAAGGTGACAGAGAAATGGTGAAGTAAATATGTCCCTCTTTATTCAAGGGAGTAGGAAGTCAGTTTTTCTTACCTTAATCTTTGGCCTGTAAGTTACTTGAAAACAAATTTTACCAGTCATACACATAGTTTTCACTTAAAGATCTGAAGAGGTGTTTTGTTTGTTCGCGTTTTATATGTGGGTCTTTGTTTAAGCTGTTTTTTGTTGTTTTTTTTTTTCAACGTTTTGTATTTATTTTTGGGACAGAGAGAGACAGAGCATGAACGGGGGAGGGGCAGAGAGAGAGGGAGACACAGAATCGGAAACAGGCCCCAGGCTCTGAGCCATCAGCCCAGAGCCCGACGCGGGGCTCGAACCCACGGACCGCGAGATCGTGACCTGACTGAAGTCGGACGCTTAACCGACTGCGCCACCCAGGCGCCCCTGTTTAAGCTGTTTTAAAGCTCATCGCTGTGAATTATTTTATGTATCTTTTGATATGGAAGTGTTTCAACTCAGAAGGCTGAAGGAAAACCTCAGCATGTCAATAATTTGATTGCAGGCGGGAGTAGAATGTAGTTCAAAAAGAATTGCTTTACAAAACAACGTGTGTTTTCTGGTTCAAGGTGCCACATTCTACTTATTACCTAGGTCTTCTGATCATCGTAGGAATTGCTGAGGGACAGACTTACACACCAGTCTGTGGATAGTTGCAAGTTCTAGAGTTTTCCTAGTTAAATGTGTGTGTTGTATACAGAGTGTGATAATAGGAACACCTATTGAGACATCTTACCTTTTTGTTGTTGTTTTTGAAAATGAGTGTATGGACGATTGAAATGAACAGAACAATTACTATCTCCCCGTCGCGTGTGTAATGCAACCTTTATTTCTGGCTTATAGGGAGGGCAAGAGCCAAGAGGAGCTCTGTATGGAAGGTTGAGAGGGACGAGAACTTTCTGTCCGACGGCCTGCCAGAACGAAAACCTTTTGCCGCTGTGTGCAAGAGTGCTGTGTTGTGGGAGAGTCTTGACTGCAGACAACAGAAACGATTTTAGGTATTGTAGGGAGAAAGTGCTTCCTCGAGGTATATTCCTAGCGAACTGACAGGACTGCAGAAACAGGCTTTCAACCGGCCTTCGGAAATAATCTCCCCAAACCACACGGTAGACCTGGGTCATGAAGAGACCTGCCAGTTCGTCAGTGGTCAGTCAGCTTTTGCTGCATCCAGGCCCATGGATGGCAGACCCTACTCCCATCGCGCAATTCGGCCTCCAGTCCAGGAGGTGGGCATACGCATCTGGTTGGCATATTGGAAACCACACGGGTGAAGACTTGTGGAAAATGTAGCTTTATCTTTCCGACATCTCAGTGCCGGGAAGACACGGAGACACATTTGAGCTGACTGCTGAGGGAGACCGTGCAGATATCGGCCATAGGCGCGTTCTCTAAAGAACCAGAAAATTCTCCGCTCGTCAATCCGAAAGAGGTTGGCGTTCAGTTTTCTGGCAGTATTTTTTTCATTTTCCTCTCCATGTTCCTTTCTAGCCTTTTCTGCTCGACATGGACGGGTTCCTTTGCTCTCTGGCTTTCAGTTAGGTTCTGCCGATAGAAACACCAGCAGGAAACCGGAGAAGGGAGCAAGCATTTGGGGGGTATTTTTCCCATGTCCCCTCCCTCCAGGGATGCTACGTGATGGTTGAGTCTCTTGATGAAAGGTGACTCTTGATCACTTCCTCAGGTGGCCTGGTCCACACAGCCTTTTCTCTCCAGGTTCTGGGAGGCTGAGGTGCGGCAGTATAAGAATCCCTGGGGTATGCATTTTGCCACATGGTTTCTTCATACCCCACCCATGCCTTTATAAATAGGCCCCTTTTTAAATGCTCAATTGGTTTTAATCCAGCCTGCTGTTTCCTAGCAGATTCTAGACTCACAGCAAGATAGTAACAACAACAAGAGCAAAACCATCAATCTCTTTGGTTAGAGGCATATTAATAATATTAACTATTTAGCTAAGGCAGCTGTCTAAATTAAATTGGAAGCCTCCAGATAAAAGACGGTGCAAATATGGCTTTGGTGGTAAATATAGATGATCTAAAGAAATAATAACTCCGGGCCCTCAATTACATCCATTTGGAAACCGTCAAAATTGTGCAATCAGTTTTTTTTTTTTAATTTTTTTTTTTCAACGTTTATTTATTTTTGGGACAGAGAGAGACAGAGCATGAACGGGGGAGGGGCAGAGAGAGAGGGAGACACAGAATCGGAAACAGGCTCCAGGCTCTGAGCCATCAGCCCAGAGCCTGACGCGGGGCTCGAACTCACGGACCGCGAGATCGTGACCTGGCTGAAGTCGGACGCTTAACCGACTGCGCCACCCAGGTGCCCCTGTGCAATCAGTTTTAAGCTTACTGTATTAGAAAAGTAAAAAATCTATGAGCCCAAAACGTTGCCTTTACTTATCTTCTTTATAATGTAAAGAAACAAATAGTTATATTTTATTTAAAAACTTATAAAATATATTACGAAATTTTATTATTTCTAAAAATTATATCCTATAAGAAAATGAAAAGTTAAAAAAAAGTAAGTCCAGTCTGTGTTCCTAAGAGATACAGAATATATTTGACTAATTAATCATTTAAGGAGCCAAATTTTAATAATTGTTCAACCAGTCTACTGTCTTCTTGGTGGAGGGAAAAAAAGTACTAGTCAAACCAATTATAAAGACATTAATGATAAAAATAATTGCTTGATTGACTCTTCTGTTGTATTTCAACCAATTTCTGCATACCAGGTGGAAGGAAAAGTGAAGTTTGAATTTCAATTCCTCATTCTCTTTATAATGGCACAAAATAAGCATAAATGCAAGCTTATAAAAACATGAATATGAATTATCAAAGAAGCTTAAAAAGTATCCATCATTTATGACATATACCCTGACAGTTAATAGTATTCTTAGGCATCACATATTTTTCATAAGTTCCTTACCGCATCACAACCTGAGAACACATTACTGATATCTTTTAAGACAACATTAGCAGCTATGATAATCAGAAGTCACTACTGGAGAGTTTCAGAGCAAGACTTAAACCACCTTCAAGATACTTTCTAGAAAGGCATTCTTTCCTCACCTGGAAGTTTTTATTATTTCCTGTCAGTCTTAGAAGTTGAGGACGGGTAGCAGATTTCTCTGACCTTCACAGAGCAGTCAGGCACTAAGAACTTTCAAGCCAGTTATATTTAAACATATAGCTGATCCAGGGCACCTGGGTGACTCGGTTAAGCATGTGACTTCGGCTCAGGTCATGATCTCACTGTCCGTGAGTTTGAGCCCCGCGTTGGGCTCTGGGCTGACAGCTCAGAGCCTGGAGCCTGCCTGCTTCAGATTCTGTATCTCCTTCTCTCTCTGTCCCTCCCCCCCCCCCCCCACTTGCATTCTGTCTGTCTGTCTGTCTCTCTCAAAAGTAAATAAACATGAAAAAGAATTTTAAGGAAAAAACTATATAGTTGACCCTTGATAAATGCAGGGGTGAGGAGTACTGACCCCCTGCATAGTTGAAAATCCATGTATAACTTTTGACTCCCCCAAAACCTAACCTAAACCTACTGTGGATGAGAAGCCTTACCAGTAACAGAAACAGTAACATAAACATTGATTAACACATATTTTTAGGTTATGTGTATTATATACTGTATTCTTACAATAAATCTAGAGAAAATAAAATGCTATTAAAATCATAAGGAAGAAAAATACATTTATAGTACTGTACTGTATTTAAAAGTCTGCATATAAGGGGATCTGCTTAGTTCAAGCCCATGTTGTGCAAGGGTCAACTGTATATTGTCAAACTTAAGCCTATGGGCTCATTTACTTTCATTACAAATCAATGTTGAGGATCATTAAGCAGAGCAAGGTGACAAATCTATTGGAAAACATCCACAAAGTAAAATGATGTGGTACGAATTTACCTGAGTGAATTTGATCATTTATAATGAAAAACAGTTCACAAAGAGTAGATAACAGCGAGAGCCAATAGTTAATTAAAGAAGGGGTGGGCTCAAGCTCTCCTCCATACGGACATGTCACAAGAAGTAGCATCAGAACAAATAACAATGAAAGTGGCATAATGAGTGTTATACAACTTTCTAAACTCCATTAAATCCCAGTGCTCTGCCTTTTGATGCTTCGACAACACCTTAAATATGTACTCTAGACAAGCCATGATATTCTAGCAGCAATAATCAACTAACTGGGTCAGACTCAGGCTATGAAATCCTCCAATAAGCTTCTGAACACAGGACTAATTAAAATCTTAAGGATAGGGTGATAGTCCAAAGGTCATTTTCTTCTGTCTTATAGGTCATTTTCTATGGGCTCCTTCACCCTGTTCTGGTAGGGGTAGAAATGCTTGTATGACACTTCTGTCTGATCCAAACCAGAAAGACCAGCCATTTCACCATTTTATCTGAAAAAAAAAAAAAAAAATCTTGTGTTTATTTACCAAGCCTGTGACTCTGACTCAAGATAATACTAGGTAAAGTGCTTAGCGTAGCTGGCTCTGGAGGTTGGCCTTTGGATTACAATTCTTTAGCTGCTAACTCACCAGTCTTTTAGAAGACTTAATTATTAAATAGCTAATCATGGATTCTTGTATATCTGGTTTTTTAAATGTTTATTCATTTTAGAGAGAGAGAGAGAGAGAGAGAGACAGAGTGTGAGTGGAGGAGGGGTAGAGAGAGAAAGGGAGACACAGAATCTGAAGCAGGCTCTAGGCTCTGAGGTGTCAGCGCAGAGCCCGATGCAGGGCTTGAATTCATGAACCATGAGATCATGACCTGAGCTGAAGTCGGACGCTTAACCAACTGAGCCACCCAGACACCCCTGGATTCTTGTATTTCTGATTAGGCCATTTCAAATTGCATATTAAAACTAATCTGAGTGATACGCATGTGTGTGCATGTGCACGTGTGTGTTTGCAGATAATGTAACAAAAACTTGAACTCTTTTTAAACTGATTCTGTTCCCCTCTCTAATAATACTCTTTCCTCATCTATTCTTAGCCACAGACATGCAGAGCATATGTAACCACAAAATTACACCTATTTGCCTTGTGTAGAAAAATTTCCTCTCTGCAATTAAGTTATAATTCCAATTGAGTTTCATCTCTGATATTGAATTTTTGTGCTTCTTCCTCATCCAGACCATGAATTTCATGGGTAGGAAACTAATGTGCACTTAGCACCAGGCCTGACATCTTATAGATTCCCAGTAAATATTGGTGAATGAATTATTCAAAGGTAGTCATACAATTTCTGTGCTCAATCTATAGGCAGGTTTATATTCTTTATATTTTTGCAGCTTCAAATTTTATCTAACCCAAGTAATTTTTAAAACAATAAAATCATTTAAGTTGCTTTGGGGGCATCTGGGTGGCTCAGTCAGTTAAGCATCTGACTTCAGCTCAGGTCACGATCTCACAGTCCGTGAGTTCGAGCCCTGCCTGGGGCTCTGTGCTGACGGCTCAGAGCCTGGAGCCTACTTCGGATTCTGTGTCGCCTCTCTCTCTGCCCCTCCCTTGCTCATGCTCTGTCTCACTCTGTCTCTCAAAAATAAACAAATGTTACAATTTTTTTAATTGCTTTGGTTACAGTAGGAATGATATAATAGCTATAAAGTAAACACAAATATTTAGAGTTGTAAGGAACTCTTTCTAAAACAAAATAAAAAAAAAGCAGCTTGTATGTATAAAATCACAAAACATATAAGCCGCTTACATTGCCAGAATATAAATACATCATAAAAAGAAATGTAACATTTTTGAGATTCTATTTTTTAATAGCTGTAGAAATAAAAATAAATAAATTTGATTCAGCCTTGAAAATTATTCATGAACCCAGAAGCCAGATGTTTCTGCTAATACTAAAAGAGAAATCCTTGAGAGAAACTTCTAGCAAAGAAACTGTTGACATAAGAGCTTTGGGTTAGTCCTTAGTCTTTGTTTATTTAGATAAAGAAGCAATCTTGGCAGACCACTTACTATAAGATTTCAATAGACTCTTATTCTTTTAATGCCATCAAAACTTAATTTTCTAAATCTGTTTCCTGGGAAGGGCAAAGAGCTCTTTTGCAAGACTTGGACATATGTTTTAATAATTCTAAGGACTGATGGCTTATAACCTTGAGACCAGGAAAGGGCTTATATTTGTTAAAATGTATTGTAGAAAACTGCTTTTATTCACTTAATGTTGAAAACTAAATTTTCAGAGGCTTAACATCTTGTGACAATTAATCCTTGACCATGACCCCAGTGCTCTAGCTATGATTAACTAAATCTGATGAGAAGATTCTGTGGTTTCTCCAGAATTAAGAACATGTATAATGATATTCTCTTGTAAAACTTAGGTGCAAGTAAAATTTATAAATATCTAATAGATTAGCTTTAAACTATAGTATAAAATCTTATTTATATAAAGATAAATTATGCTATGTATTATAAAACAGCATGCAGTGTTTTTTTTTCATCAAAGCAATACATATGAATGATTTTAAAAAGCAAATTGTTTTAAAAGATTTACAACTAAACACACCATTGCCCAGTCATTCCTACTTGTGATTCCCCACTCTCTAAAGGCAATCTCTCGTAATTCTCCTATTTTTATAATGAATGCCTCCATATTTATAAACGATACACTATTTTCATTTTTCTTGATTTTTTAGTTTAAAATATTTTGTACTGGCTTTTATTTATACCACCTCTCTGCAAAATTTATAAATATAATCAAACTTTTATGATCATATGAATTTGACACTACTTTTTACATCTGAACCCCACAGAGTAGGAAGTGATCACACTTTTATGAAAAGCCTCTTGTTTTTCTTGGAATTGGTATTTATCTCATGTTTTTAATGTTGATTTCTTTTTGAGAGAGAGAGAGACAGAGCATGAGTGGGGGAAGGGCAGAGAGGGGACACAGAATCAGAAGCCGGCTCCAGGCTCTGAGCTGTTGTCACAGAGCCCGACATGGGGCTTGAACCCAGGAAATGCGAGAGCAAGCGGATTCAGGAGTCAGGCCGCAGGCACAGGTGCTAGGACGGAGCTTCGCGGGGGAAACCTGATCTCGCGAGATCTCGGCGAGCTCTGCGGGAACGGGAACCGCAGCAGAGTCCTGGGGTGAGAAACCCTTGGGTGCTCTGAGTGCCCGAGGCCACGGTTCCAGAGTCTTCTGTGGGGAGTCCCGCTCATGACGCCTGTCAAAGCAAGCCTCGAGACTCGTGGTCGCCCCGCTCTCAACACCCAGAGTCACAGTGCGAGGGCCTCTCGCCCAGAGCCCCAGCCAGGTATTTTATATACGTATATAGGATTTTATGCTGTAATTTATCCCCCGCCCACATCCTCCTGCTCCTGTCTGGACCGTTCACTGCCTCGGCTGGCAGTCCCTCGGTCTGTCTTTGCCCTCGTCCCGAGTATTCGCGTCTGTGGAATTTTCTGCTGGACTCCGTATTTCCCAAATTTTACCGCATCCGTCCTCGTAATTATTATTTGCCTTCGGTGTCCAACAAAGTGGCCCATTCACTCATTCAGCAAGTATTTATTGGGCTTACGATATTCCAGGCTAAGGTTAGACATTGGTGGCCTCACAGGTGTGACGATTCTGACAGCTTATTATTGAAGATGAATTTATGAATTCATTATTGTCCTCCCTAAGGTTGGGTGCAGAGAGGGCATCCGCCTTTACTGTAGGACAAAGGGGAACTAGCCCGTTTACAAAAAATGTGATTTTGAAATGTCTCCAAGGGGGTCAGATATTTAGCATTAACAACACAGAAAGCAATGGAAGATCTAACACATGCTAGATATTGACCAAAGAAGAGACACATCGTCAGCTATAAACCCACCCCCAAGTGAGTAAGAATGCTTTTTTTTTTTTTTTTTTTTTGCATACAAAATGGCATTAGTTGGCCTAAGCAAGGATTAGGCTACGATTTTGGTCCTTTACAGGATAGCTCAGAAATTCACAATAGGAGTTCGTTTTGAATTCTTCTGTGTGGCTCATTTTCCACTTGGGGAATCTACTCCTTATCCATTTGTTCACAACTGTAAGTAGCAGATAAAGAATTCAATATAGCAAATGCGTCTGTAGCAAATCAAAATTGCTGCGCATCCATTTGTGAGCAACACATCAGTAACAAAGAAGATGTGAAAAAGTTTGCCTTTTTTTCCCTCTTCTTTGAAATGTCTGTTCCAGTGAAAGAAATAGTTTGAAATGATTGTCTATTCAGCATCACTGTAATGGCTGTGGGAATGTGATTGTCATTTACGTCCCGGAAGTTCAGTGTCCCCTTGAGGAGGAGAATCTTTTTGGATTTCTTGGTGCTCTTTTTCTTCATGATGCTCCATTCTTAACCCATCAGTGTTTTAATGCGCCTGCAGTAAAAAGGAGCTGAGCACCTCAAATGCATCTTGATTTTATGGTTATGGAAACCAGGCTGAGAAGAAAAAGCACTTCCTTTAGAGCAAGGACTTGGTGATTTTAGTACATGAAGGAAAATTAAGTCAACTCAAGAAAAATGGAAGCCCAAGGGAAACCAAATTGCATTGAAGATTATATTTTTCAATACTTAGAACTTTTTCCTTAACTGATCATAAATGGGAATTTTTTTTCTGCCTTAGACATTTTGTTTTCAACTCTTTTGAATTCATGTGGATAGCGTTGGCTTGTTACAATCTCACAGGACTGATGCTTGCAGCAGACTGAAATGTTGCCAAACTAACTTTAAGATCTCCATGTCTTGGGGCGCCTGGGTGGCTCAGTCGGTTGAGCGGCCGACTTCGGCTCAGGTCACGATCTCGCACTCCGTGAGTTCGAGCCCCGCGTCGGGCTCTGTGCTGACAGCTCGGAGCCTGGAGCCTGTTTCGGATTCTGTGTCTCCCTCTCTCTGACCCTCCCCCGTTCATGCTCTGTCTCTCTCTGTCTCAAAAGTAAATAAACATTAAAAAAAAAAAATCTCCTTGTCTTATAGGAAAGATAGTGTTTCAGCGTAATTAGCAGTTTGTAAATTCAGAAAAGAGGAGCAGGGCTCCCCATTGTCATGCAGTAGAATTTTCTCCCTATACCCTATGTTGAAACAATATGATCCTGTATTAATGCCATGAAAAAAGTACCATATGCATCATATTTTGCACTATATCCTCCTTTAAATTTTTTTTTTTATGAAAAAAAAATTTTCATGTTCTTGAGAGAGAGTGCATGAGTTGGGGAGGGGCAGTGATGGGGGAGGTGCGGGGACAGAGTGTCCGAAGCAGGGTCTGCTATGACAGAAGTTCAGGGTGGGGCGTGGGCTCAGGAACCGTGAGATCATGACCAAGCTGAAGTCAGACACTCAACTGACTGAGCCGCCCAGGCGCCCCATCCTTCTTTTTTAGGAAAATAGAACTGAGTGATCTTAGTAAATTGTGTGCGTGTGTGTGCGTGTGTGTGTGTGTGTGTGTGTGTGTGTGTGTGTTATGCTATCATAAATGTAATGACAGGAGGTCACTCTTATATGATCTTCTTGGCCAAACTGTGGGTTGAAATTGAGTTTAAGCTCCACAGAGATGGTAGAAGTTTCTTTTCTCTTCACTTTTCACATCCCACTTCCTTGCAACCTAGGTAGTTGGTACTGAATATCATATTTGGGGGTTGTTATTTTCTTATGCTAGTTGACCTACTAATGTCATTGTTATGTCCTTAAGGTGGAGAACAAAGGTCTAAGGTTATGATTCCTCTGTAATTTACTTGCCCTCCAAAGTCTACAGACTTAAAATGCTCATGCCATATAAAAAGACTTATATGGGGTTGGCATTTTTCTCTTGATTTTGGAATGGTAGTTAATCATAGTATCATAATTCTTTTTCTTTGTCTAAAGCTAAAAGTGGTACTTAAGAAATATGCATATTTGGGGCTCCTGGGTGGCTCAATCAGTTAAGCATCTGACTTCAGCTCAGGTCAAGATCTCACGGTTCATGGGTTTCAGCCCCATGTCAGGCTCTATGCTGACAGCTCAGGGCCTGGAGCCTGCTTCGGATTCTGTGTCTCCCTCTCTCTCTGCCCCTCCTCCACTCACACTCTGTCTCTCTCTGTCTCTCAAAAATAAATAAAACGTTAAAAAAATAAAAAAAAAGAAATATGCATTTTAATTGTCATAAGTCAGTGAAATGCGGATGTCTTCCTCAGCTATGGTGTTATTCCTTGGTCTCATGTCAAAGTAGGTAGAATCATTTGTAAATGAATGTTTCTCTTCCATTTAAAATCCTTAATTTTCTCTTCTGTTTAAAGTCCTCAAATGATATCTCAAATTATTTTTAACTGCGAATGGCAGGTGACAAAAAGAAAACTAGAGAGAAAAAATATGTATTTGTGATTCTTTCCCCCTAATTATCTCACTTCCAGTGATTATGTTTTTAAGATTAGTCAAGAATTTAGGTCTCTTCCATTAGATAACATTCTGTATATAGTTGATGAGACTTGAATATGGCTATCAATTAGAGAGATTTGAAATCTAATTTTTTTTTGCTATCTGCAGAAGAAAATATTAAATATTACCTACATATTTAATAAAAATGATTAAGGTAGTAATTTCTCCTGATTTTTTATCACTTTAATTTTGATACTCATCAACCTTAACTTCTCAAGTATTTGATTAAAAGCAAATTGACTAACAAAACCCCACTTGAGCTCTGTGGCACAAAACTAGATAACCTAGCATTGTTAATAATAAATGTGTTCTAAGTTTCACTTGTGAATCTCCTTTAGCCACATTCTCCAGAAGTGGACTTAGGCAACATCTTCAGGGCAACAGACTGAGTTGTTCTGGTATCCTTGTCAAAAATAACTGATCTAGGGGCGCCTAGGTGGCGCAGTCGGTTAAGCTTCCGACTTCAGCCAGGTCACGATCTCGCCGTCCATGAGTTCGAGCCCCGCGTCAGGCTCTGGGCTGATGGCTCAGAGCCTGGAGCCTGCTTCCGATTCTGTGTCTCCCTCTCTCTCTGCCCCTCCCCCGTTCATGCTCTGTCTCTCTCTGTCCCAAAAATAAATAAACGTTGAAAAAAAAATTTTTTTTTAAAATAACATCTATCAAGGAAGTGCTCCTTGAAAGGTGATACCCGGACTAAATGAAATGATGGTACCTTGAGGCAGAAGTTCATAGAGTCCAAGTGCACACGGGTGATCCTCAAGAGGTCCGCATGGCTGGGAACAGCAGCATGTCTAAAACCGTTTCAGAAGATAGCATCTAAGAGGTGGGGCAGGATTTGAGGTCATATAGGCCTTTATGGCCATGGTGAGGATTTTGTATTTTCGTCTGTGCGTGAGGAAAGCTAGCTGGAGATTTGTTGTATTTACATATTTACTGATGAGGGGTGACGCAATCTGACTCGTCATTGCAAAGTTTAGTTTGGGATCCATCTGAAAGCACAGTGTAGGATAGCAAGGGTGGCAGTGCGGAGAGGTTTTCATGATCAGGGGGAGGTGATGGTTTTGGCACTAAGGTGATGGCAGGGCAGTGGTACGAGGTGGTCATTTTCTGATGCCACAATAAGGCCAAATGGGATAAACAAAAGTACGACATTTTACAAATAAATTTAATTTTAAAAACTATCGATTTTCTACAAGAAGGTGAATCAAAACAGCTATAAATGAGTGAATGAGGGACACCTGGGTGGCTCTGGCTCAGTCTGTTAAGCGTCCGACTTCCGCTCGGGTCACGATCTCGCGGTTCGTGGGTTCGAGCCCCGCGTTGGGCTCTGTGCTGACAGCTCGGAGCCTGGAGCCCACTTCGGATTCTGTGTCACCCTCTCTCTCTGACCATCCCCTGCTCATGTTCTGTCTCTCTCTGTCTCTCAACAATAAATAACTGTTAAAATAATTTTTTTAAATGAGCGAATGAAGAAGTATCAAAAGAAATTGAAAATGGAAATAAAGCAGAGTTCAGACAAAATTTGGGTTTAATTTATAAAGCCTTGTGAAGGAGAAATAAATAACAAGATTTGAAGTCAGTGTGAGATGTACAGTAAAACCATGCTGCTGTTCACTTGTAGGTGAGCAAAAAAGATGTTTGGAATACTGAGAGGATGTAGAAAGTTCAAAACACATCTCTTAGTATGTGTCCCCCCCCCCCCCCGCTTTTTTTAACCATCCCAGTAAAATACAGCATCTGCTCAACCAGAAATCTAGGAATCATCCATCGCTCTTTCCTTTTCCACTTGGTCGTTAAGACTTGTTGATTCAACCATCAAACTGAATCTTAAATGCTTCCACTTGATTCTGTCTTCACCACTAATGATTTAGTTCAAGCCAACACCATCTTTCATCTGGACTTCTGCTGTTCCTCCAGACCGGTCTGTCTTTCCTGCATCCATTTTTGAACACCCATAATACATTATCTTCACAATAGCTATACTAATCTCCTGAAAGCATTAATCATATGTGTCAGATCTCTCCTTTCAGATCTCTGACTTCCCATTTCATTTAGGAGAAAATCCATAAATCTTACAGTGACCTGTAAATTTTCTACATGATCTAACCCCTCCCCATATTTTTAATCATATCTGTTGGCAGTTTCCCCCACATGTGAGTAAAGAAAAAGAAATTAAAAGCTCTTAGTCCACAAGAACAAAGAGAATAGCCAATGGAATATTAGCAGTCAAAGAGTTCTACAAAGTTTTGATAGAAGAAGTATTTGCATTTGTTTGGATTTTATTTTCATTGTATTTGTATTTATAACAGACTTAACTGAGCTGAGAAAGTGAAGTCACAAAAGCTGTAGGGAAAACACTGACAGACGTCAGTAACCTCCCCACCCCACCCCCCCACCTCAGAAATTTAGGATTTCAAGGCACAGGTATAACAAGACAGGAGTAAGGAAGAGGCTAAGCAATGGAGTATTGATTGAAGGTCTGTTTATGGAATATGAATCTATGTGTCTCGTGTGTGTGTCACGACACGTAGCAAGGAATATTATTTTGAATTTTCAGGATCTCATGTATTAAAAAAAAGAGTAACGTAGTCTCAAAGCAAACATTGCACTGGACAAAATTAAACAGGCAAGGAAGACATTATACAAAACTGCTGTCACAGAGGAGAGAGGACAGAACCCAGTCTTAACTATTCCCCACCGAAGCAAAGACCTGGAGAGTTTTTAAGAGCTAACATTGGGGGATGTAGGCCCTCTGTGTGTGCCAATTGGTTTCATCCAAAGGACAAGTAAACTTTCTCCTGTCTTTCTCACAGAAGGTAGTTACAACTTGGAGCAAGGGTCCCATCAAATGTGAGCTGCTTCCCTCACACACAAACTGGGAGAGAGGAACCCTACCTCCCTTGATGTTTACTTGTCAGAGGCCTTCCAGGTCCTCGAGAAAGACATTTCTGGATGGTATAAATGGCAAAGGCTTTTAAAAGTCTTCATCTCTAAGGGGTAGAGAGAGAATTTATGACGACAGGTTTTCTAAAGTAAAATAATCTAAGAAAAGGGAGGCCAGGGGCCAGGAGTCAGGAGGAAGCCTCTCAAATGTTTAATCAAGTTGAGGGGAACCTTATGGCCCTGTTGGTCGGTGAGAATCATTATGGCATGACTGTTTCACAAGCAACACTATACCTCTTAATCCCCTTCACCTACAAACTTCCAGGTATAAAATAAATGTCACGGAGATGAAAAGTACAGCAGAGGGAATAGAGTCAGTTATATTGTAATAATATTGTGTGGTGACAGATGGTGATCACACTTATGGTGGTGAGTACTGAGTAGTGTACAGAATTGTCAAATCACTATATTGTGCACTTGAAAGTAATATAACACTGTATGTCAACTATACTTCAATTAAAAAGAAAAAGAAAGCAGCCTTGTATGCTAGGATGTAAAAGAGCAGTATGTTCAACATTCTATAAGAAAGGAATACCAGGTCCCGCGCGCCACCGCCGGCGGGGTAGATTAAAGCAGGTTTACAGGTGCAGGGACTCAAAACAACAAGAACAACAAAACCTTTACCCATTTACCTTTCTAGCTCAAAGTTGGGTTTTGTGAAGGTTCTCATCAGAATCAAATAAATGACTTTTTTTGTGGCCATACTAAATAATATGAAATAGAAGAGAGAAGGAGATTGGAAGGAGGAGGAGAGAGAGAGAGAGATGACTACCAGGAGATTGAATGCAGTTGAAGGACAGAATATAGTTCAAAAACCTCTGGAGAAAACATTTAGAAATGCTGTGACAAAGTCATGTGTCAGCTGATATCAGACTATAAGTAACATACCAATTAATAATGAAAAGACCAACACTCCAGGGGATAAAAAGGCAAAAAGCAAGCATGGGTAATTTACCAAAAAGACACAGAAGTAGCCAATTAAAAAAAAAAAATGAATGTGCTTTCAACCTACCAGCATAAAATTATACTAATTTAATTAACTACTAATGTTAATTGTTGCCATCTCCCCAAAAGCAGTTTGGCAACATCTCTGGACATTAAAATGGGCTTCACTTTGACTCGGTTGTTCTAATTATCATTAAGAAAGATTGGGAGAAGCTCTAAAAGGGCATTGAAATATTTTCATTGCCACGTAGTTTGTAATAATTTTTAAAAATAGAAACAAAGCATCCATTATTATGGGTTTGGTTGAAACTATACAATGAAAAAATGGAGTCTTAAATATGATAGTAAATGAGAAAATGTCCGTAATAGAAATATTAAGTGACAAAAGTAAAATACTAAACAACAATAATATCCTTACATTTGCAAGGTTAGTGATGTAGACATACATGTGTATAAAGAAATCTTACACTGACACACAATAACTTAATGGTAGTTGTCTCAAGATGGTAAGGTCATAAATGGTTTGTACTGCTGCTTTTTTGATGGCATTCTTTGTAAAGTGAGAGGAGCCTGGGCGGCTCAGTCAGTTAAGTGTCTGACTTCAGCTCAGGTCATTTCACGGTTTGTGGGTTCGAATCCTGTGTCAGGTTCTCTGCTGTCAGCACGGAGCCCACTTTGGATCCTCTGTCCCCCTCTCTCTGCCCCTCCCCCACTCACACATGCTCCTCTCTCTCTCTCTCTCTCTCTCTCTCTCTCTCTCTCTCTCTCAAAAATAAATAAACACTTTAAAATAAAATAAGAAAATAAGGACGGGACACCTGGGTAGTTCAGTCCAGTGGTTAATCTCTGGGATCATTTGCAGTGGGCATCAGAATCCCATTTGTGAGATAGCATCTTTTCTGCATTTCATCATCTGTACCCTTCTTTATAAAACACCCGGATCAGTGCTTAGTTGGGGAACTCTCTTAGAGCAAGACACTATCCATGCTTTAAGTTAAAATGTAACCTTGTGTGACTTATCTACCACTTAATAAGAATGGCTGGTGTCATGTCCTTGATTTTCATAAGGTTTTTTGGACTCAGTCGAGAGATGTCTCTGTTTCCACCAGGACAAATTTGTTGCATTACTGAGGTTTAAGTATTTATAGTTTATCGAATCTTAAATTGGGTTCATAACAAACCTAGACAATAGGAAAAAAGAAAAAGCTAGTTTGAGAGATTGGGAAATATCCCTAATTGAAAAACCTTTTTCTTTGCCCACGTTTGGTGAATCACTGAGTTCGTTCATCCTATCCCTCGTCATTATGAATTAGGAACCTATCTTTAGGGAAGAAACTAGAATCAGACACATGCTGATCAGTTCTAGTCTCTGTTGACTTCTACAATTAATTGCAGTCAACTCCATGCTATTAACAATGGCATTGCTGCTTTTAGAATCCAAGTTGGAAGTGTAAGGAGATTTATAGATCATTTTACTCGGTCCCTCATTTTACATTTCCATGGATACAGAAAAGGTATGAAAATCTTCCTTTCTGTGTTTGAACAATCTCCACATGAAGTTACCTTCATGGCTTTGTGCCAAACCCACTTCCTGCATAGACGACCATCAATCTCCTTTTATCCAAGTTAGGATGCAGAATGTTGGATTCAAAAGGAGATACTGTAAGGGTTTTTCTATGAGTAAAACTAAAAAGATACTATTCGTATTGATCTTCCTTTCTTTGCTTTATCGTAAAAACTCCCTTTTTACTACCCTGTAGAATCAGAACATCTGGCCCCTAAGGCTAAATCCACCAGGCTGACGACCTAGAGACTTTCAATATTCTTCCCTCTCTATTGTTTTCGAAAGCACGGAAGTAAGTTCATCATTTTGTTTTGATTATTTACCTGATAAATGCTTTCCATGAGAGCATTTAATAAAACAATCCTTAGGTCTTTATATTTATAGGATTCATAGCAACATATTTTATAAAGTGTGTTAAAATCTTCATTTTAAATAAAAAGATTAATAATTGAGTATTAATAATTTTCTGAGAGTTGGGGGGAAACTTAATAATTTGGGGAGCTTTCTATTCAAAACAAGTAATTTAAAATTGCTAACACGTAATGACGTTTACACATGAATACTGATTTAGAAAAAAATGTTATTCAAATTGATAATTTAAAAAAGGGAGATAAATATAAATGTTTAAAATATTTTATTTATTTATTTATTTATTTATTTATTTAAAAAATTTTTTTTTCAACGTTTATTTATTTTTGGGACAGAGAGAGACAGAGCATGAATGGGGGAGGGGCAGAGAGAGAGGGAGACACAGAATCGGAAACAGGCTCCAGGCTCTGAGCCATCAGCCCAGAGCCCGACGCGGGGCTTGAACTCACGAACCGCGAGATCGTGACCTGGCTGAAGTCGGACGCTTAACCGACTGCGCCACCCAGGCGCCCCTAAAATATTTTAAAATACCATCTTTATAAATATGTTTGTTCCTATAATCCTCTTTTATGATCAGTTCTTTTTTTTTTTTTAATTTTTAATGTTTATTTTTTGAGAGAGAGACAGTGTGTGCGCAGGGGAGGGTCAGAGAGAGAGGGAGACACAGAATCTTAAGCAGTCCAGGCTCTGAGCTGTCAGCACAGAGCCTGACCTGGGGCTCGAACTCACGAACCGTGAGATCATGACCTGAGCCGAAGTCAGACGCTCAACCGACAGAGCCACCCAGGCACCCCTTTCATGATCATTTCTTATGACCATGATTTCTAATAAAATTTTCTGTATAGAGAAATGAAAGATAATTTGGCTGTTCCTCTAGACTGATGGTTAATTTTTTTTTTCAGTTGCTGATATTTACATTTGTTTCCTCTAGCTTTTCAACTTGCTATTAGTAACGCCATGTAAATTTGTAGATTTTTAGAATAGTTGTCAACTTTGTGAACATGCCTATCAGGTCCTTTTATACATATGTAAGGAAAGATTTCAGAACATTTTAAGTTTTGTGATGTAGCGATTAATCCTAAATACACTTTAAATTTATAACAGCTTTTTTATTCCCTTATAGTAGCACAATATGAGTTTACTATCTTTGTTGATGTTAACATATCTTGTCGAATGAGGAAAAGCTGCATTTGAATGAAGATATTAATCTGATTCATTCTTTGGGCCTATTCTGTTTGCTATTTTCTCTTTCTTTTAATGAAGTATTGCTTCTAGTATGATGTGAAATAGAAGCCAGGTTGGTCACACCCATTTCTTTGTATATTGCCCGTGTATTCTGTCCCCTGCCACTATGGAGCTGAAGAGTTGTGGCAGAGACAGTATCATGTGCAAAGTATAAAATAGTTACTGTTTGATGCTTTACAGAAAGAAAAAAAAATGTGTCTATCCCTGTTGTAAGAGAATTTCTGTTGTTTCTCAGTGTCAGAATAAGTTCTGTTAATTTCATTGCTCATCTGATCTTTGTTTCTTGCTCCATTAATTTAGCTTCTGAATTTTCTCTGTGTTTTCATAAATTTCAGTCTGACCAAAGACCATAATCTTTATATAGGGTGCAATCAGGAGTGTGAATTTTTCCGTGTTCTTAATGGTAACATTCTAAAACATATTTTAAATTGTAGTTATGTGGCAGTAAGTGCTTAATAGAATATTCCATTTCCTTCAATAAAACTATGTATTTTGAGTTTATAATTGAATATGCTACATTATGGAGTATCAGATAATTCCTTTTTGATGAGGCATTGAATCAAATACTGTACTTTGCTTGCAGTCTTACACATCTGGTTATTGAAGTGATCTTCTACAGACTACCTTTTGGCTCAGTACAGTACGAAACTTATTGTTTTCACAGCACACATATTCGTGGTTCCAGGTTTCACAGGACTCGTTCCTATAATCACACAACCTCTTCTTCTGTAATTCATGTCATACTGCTTTGTATACTGGCACAGTGGATGGAAGAACGGTCCCAGCGTTACCAAGCATGAGGGGAAGTGAGATGTAGAGGAAGCACAGATAAGATGGTGGTTATAGCCATCCACGCTTAAAATGCATCGTTTTGCAATTTACAAAAATACCTGATATGAGACTACATTGTAAGAGCCTCTTATAGGGTCTTTAACAGGCTGTGTAAGTGAGGGTCTTCAGGGTCATTTTCATCTTTGCGTCTATATTTACCTATCAGCTCAGATAGGATAAACCAATTTCAAGAGCCAGTCAAAGAGTATAAAGTTGAGGTCAGCAAACTTTTCTATTATGACATTAAGACAGAATAAATGAAATTGCCAGGGTATTTCCCCTCACAGTATTTCCCCTTCATGGAAGTAGCCGTCAGATCACCTTCCTCCCAGTGTCCTATTCCCTTGTCCTACCTGAATCCAGTTTGATGCCTAGGAATATGTTTTCTTATTCAACCTTAGCTTTTGCTGCAACCTCCCCTCTGATGTCTCTACTTTGTTTGCTAAACTTGTATGGTCCAGAACTTCTGATTCTCATCTCAGCTGTCCCTCTCATCAGTTCACATACATGTTCATAACTAGACTTTCAAAACTTACCAATTTGGATACATTCTCTGAGGTTCTGGTAGGAATGGGGCTAGAAAGCTGACGTAGCCTTGGCGGTGACAATGAATGGCCCAGTCATGTTTCCTCCTGCATCTGTGCTGCTTTTCAAACAGAATAGCAATGGAGTGGGCAGCCTCAGCGCCCCAGGCCATCTGTTGTCAGTGGGTCCCACAGAATGGTCGTGAAGAGAGTTGTTTTAAGTGGTCGTCCTTTCAGTAAGTTCTTCACTGAGATGGCAGTAGTGTGTTACATATTCCTCAACAGAAGATGTGCTGTGGTTCAAACAAGTGGAATTGAGAACAAAGTGGGGCCATAGGGGACAGATCAAGGAGCCTTTAGGTAATTATGGCCACATGTAGTGCAGTTGTGATGGGAAGATAAAACCTGGAGACAGTACTGATAAACCTCTGTGAATGAGTTTTCCCCAGATGGACTTATGATCCAGTTGTACCAGAACTAGTACTGTGGGTGAAAAGTGAGATTTCTTCAGCATTGCCTGACGGAGACGTGGAGTGATGGATCCATTGGGATTCTGTCTCATTGTTACTGGTTAGCACTCTAAGGACAGGAGCCTACAGGTTGTGATGGGGCAGTTTGTGTTTTCTACTTTAGCCTGGAGGACTTCTGCCTTTTTTGAAAAGGGCTTTTTTTATTTTTATTTTTTGGCCTTGAACAGGTGTCCTAGTAAACTACGCATGTTTTTTTTTTTTCTCTTAGTTAAAAAAAACACTATTAAAATCTTAGTGAAACATCAAAAAATGGGGCTAGAAATATCTTTGCATTTAATCCTCAATCATAATTATTTCTGCCAAGGAATCTTAATTTCTTGTTTTGTATTCTCAATTATTTTACAGTAAAGTTGATTAATCAAATCTGTATGAACTTCAAGCCTCATTTTCTTAATCTTAATTTGTTCCTTAAAGAAGAGAATTCTCATGCTCTCTTTGCCTGGAAGTTGAGCGGGCTAAGGACCTGAAGCAGGTCTCTTAACATTTCTCCCTGTTCGAGGACCATTACGTGAGGCAGGGCTAAGGCAAGCAAGATGCAGAGACCCTGGCTGTGATGAAGGAAATGAATACCATGTTTGTATTATAGCTTTTGGCCTAAAATGTCCGTCAGTCCTTGCTAAGCATGGTGAAAAAAAGTGCAGCAACACTCTGATGACAGTAAGTCTGAAGCATTTAGCAAAATTTGGTGTCCATCAGCAAGGAGATCATTAATATTACCAATTGTGTCTCACCAGAGTAGTAGTAACAATGTTGATCTTGCCTCCGATATTGGAGGCCCAATGAGGCAAATCTCCTAGGTCCATTAAAGAATTTTGCCTGCATATAAAAACAGGTGCACCTGTCAACTTTCTAGAATAACTCTATTATCTGAAGGCACATATACATATGTGGTTTATCTTCGTTCAGAGGTACTGTTAAAAGATTCAAGATACAGTGATTAATAACCTAGCCTAGGTATTTCTAATTTTGCTGTTTACTCAGGAAACTCCTTTTCTTAACTGATAAAAGCACAGAGACTGAAGATGTTCAATGAATAGAGTTTTCATACCTTTAGTAAAAATTTTTCCTGTGGCTTCTTCAGAATTTCTGGATTTCCAAATACTTATTTTCATATCCTCTTTTGAAAGGAAATGCAAGTGTACATGTTTCTTGTCAGTGACAGGACTAGGAGAAGGTGGTTGATCTGTGTTGATGGTGTAGGATTATATTCAATGGGATATGACGTTACTTCTATTGCATTTCTTGGGATTAAATGACAGGTCAAATAATTCTTCAGCTCTCAAGTTGGTTTCAACTAAGGCAGTGTCTAGGTAGAATAAGACATCATGGATGGTCAATGCTGTTTTAGATCTGAGTAATCAATAGTAGAAGAAGAATCGCATTGTAAGTGCATGTACTTTGGAATTACATGTGGATCCATTACTAACTGTGTGACCTGGGGTAGTTTCTTAACTTGCAAAGTAAGTGTGGCGTAGTTTTGAAGAGCAAGGCTTCTGGTTTGTGTCCAAGCTTCGGTATCTACTGGCTGTTACCGCTTTCAGTACGTGTGTTAATTTTATGTGTCAGCTTGACCGTGGGGCACCTGGCTACTTGGACAACTATTTGGGGGGTATTCTGTGACTTGCGAAGCGTCCATGATCACATGAACCAATTCCATGTAATAAATCTCTTTATTTATATCCAGGTGGTTCTGTTTCTCTGGAGAAACCTGACTGATATATTCACTTAAGCTACTTTCTTCATGTTTAAAGAGAATATGATAGGAATACTATCTTAGAGGATTGTTCTATAGATAAAACAAGATAAAACGCACAAAGTTCTGCATAAAACCCTGACATTTGGTATTCAGTAAGTAAATGCTAGCTATGATTTTTTTCCTCTTCTGGAAGCTAGAGGGTAATACCTTCTAGACGGCTTTGTAGCGAAGATGAAAAATTACATCTGTGATGACTGTAGAACAGTGTCTTGTGTATCATATGGGATCAAACATCTTCCCAGCTGAACAAAAATCTTTATTTATTAATGTACTTGTTGCCCCTACTTCCAGAGTGGCTGTGAACTTGTTGAATATGGAGATGTCATATACATCTTTTAATTATCCGTGCCTAGTACAGTACCTGAAACAGAGCAGGCAGATGCTGAATGAATGCACAGTTTCAGCTCTGCTTTTAAAATCATCACATACCAGAAAGCATGGACATCGAAAAAGCTAAATGAAGGATACAAAAACTGGTAAATAAGCTTCAAAATGCTGAGTGAAATGTAAATATTTGTGTAGATATGACTGCCCAATCGTTTGCTTTGGCATTAATTGAAATAAAAAACCTGAGCAGATGACTGGAACAAGTACTGAGAGCTGAAACAATCCGTCTCTTACTTATTTTAAAAATAGCAAAGGCTACACAGCCCTGATATTTACAACGGTTGAAAACTATAGGAATTATCAATGCCATTTTGAAATGGATTTGTTATTAACAGTAGTAAGTGAATCTGCCACGGCCTTTTGCAGAGTATTACCAATATGTAAATGTAAATGAAAGAGCATTAGGGCACACCTACACGTTGTTTCTAGTTTTTGCAGATAGCTTTATAGAATCAACCATTATGATACTGCCATCTAATCTGTGGTATGACATTTCCAGATAACATCAACTCTAATTTTTTTTTCTTGAGTTGCTGCACAGATAGGAAGAGTCTTTGCAGTCTTATTTCTTGCTTTGAAATATTATTTCTTGCATTTATATGCCGTGGCCATAAAATTTCATTAACTTATAATCTAACACACAATGGTTTCTTCTAGTGTTTAATAAAATGGCATTAAGGGTAACTGCTATTTTTTTCCAAAATTAGGATGTCACATTGAATGGACACACAATGGGCACATTTTACATTTTGAAATGTATGCTTTGCTGGAGCAGAATGAATGTGACCAATGTCATGGAAATGCCACACTAATGGCGCGTTAAACCTGGGGAGAGTGCATAGATGCAAAAATTTTCGCATGTTTTCAAGTGGCTGAAAGAGACCAAAAAACCCAAAAAACAATAACAACAACAAAAAATAAAAACAAACAAATGAAAAAACACCACGTATGTAGAGGAGAAAAGAAAGCATACTTCTTTACATAAAAATTCTTACATCTGGAAGGGAGTTGTTCAATCGGTTAGGAACTCGACAGTAGGATTTTGATGGATGTAGTGGACTTTTAAATGTTTCCCCCCACTAATCTGTGCCATGTCTTTTCACATTGTTTCTGTGTCTTGTTTTTTTTTTTTTTTCATAAGTTCTTTAACCAATATTTTCTTTTATGGTGTGTGTATTATTGTTCACAAGAACAATCCTTCCCTATTCAAATGTCAAAAAGACACTCTTTTTTTCCCTCTAAAATTTAAAAATTTCACTTATACAACTTTAATTCATGTGAAATTATTTTAGTATATAATGTGAAATCCATGTCAAGCCTTACTTTTATTTTTTTTTATATATGTGTGGATCGGCTTGTCCTAGAAGCGACTAATGAATGGCCCATTATGTCTTCACTGATTCGGAATACCACGTGTGTCTGTGACCTTGCAAAGCTCTCCAGTGTCGGTCTAAAGAGGGCAAATCGTTGGTAGTTGCCAACCTTTTGCAGAGGGAAACAGCATGGAGACTTTAAATCTCTTGGTAGCGTAACTTTCCATTGAGAATTTTTCCGTTTTTGTGAGTGGACCTTCCACTTTCTCTGACAATTTAGACAGCCTCATTTGGCATCTAACGAGTGTAAGTACTGCCTTGACCTGACAGAATATATGCAGAGGCCCACTTGGACAAAATTATGAAGATAGTTTTAATCTCATCCCCTACCTTTGTCATTGAGCCCCATTGTGGTATCTGAACTCTGCCTTAGCCCCAATAAACTCTAGATTATTTGACATTATTGCAAAGAGGTGTTTGCTTTTAGTGGCTGGTAATATTCATGTGTGTTTGCTAAATCTTACCCTCGTCCAAGAAGACTTTAAGTGTATATATGCACATAGTTGTGGCATTTTTCCTTCAAAAGACATTTGTGATTTTCTTGGCACAGAGACCTATATGCCACACACAAAGTGTCTGCAAAAGTCACTCAGTGCTCTACTAAAAAGGAATAAAGAAAGACACTAGAAAAACGTCTTGTTTTCCAAGGAGAAAAGTATTTGTGTATAAACTTTGACCTACTTGAATCAAAATTACTCCCTAGGGGTAAACAAGGCAAAGGGAACCGTAATTATTTTAAACTAATAAGGCAATTTTAGATATGAGGGGTTTATCAAATATTATAGAAGGGTACATTTTAGGATAATCCTAGAGGTAATCTTTAAAGCATTTTACAGGCTCTGCACTGACAGCATGGAGCCTGCTTGGGATTTTCTCTCTCCCTCTCTGCCTCTCCCCCACTCACACCTACACACTGTCTCTCTCTCAAAATAAATAAATAAAACTGAGAAAAGCATTTTACATTTGCAGCGCCTCTGTGGCTCAGTCGGTTAAGGATCCTGCTCCTGATTTCGGCGCAGGTCATGATCTCAAGGTCATGAGATCAAGCCCCGTCTCAGGCTCCATCCATGCTGAGCATAGAGCCTGCTTAAGATTCTCTCTCTCCCTCCTTCTCTTCCCCTCCCTGCTCATGCGTACATGTGCTTGCTCTCTCTCTCTCTCTCTCTCTCTCTCTCTAGGAAAAAAAATTATGAAGCATTTTACATTTATTAAAACGCATTATTCTTTACCCTTCTTTCTCGGGAGAAATCTGACAAACTTAGAGTAATTCCATTGCATCAACTATTTTTGTTTTTGTTTTGTTTTCCATTAGCAGTCCAGTTTATGTAGTGTAGATTATGAGAGATAAATCTGATGGAAATTCATCAACACATAACCTCTGGCAGTTAACGTGGATACTCAATATTAAATACATTACTCATCTCAGTAAATAGTTGTCAATATGTTGCTAATTTACATATCATAGAACATTGGCCATGATTGATAGGTTTCTGTCCCATCTTATTAAGGGGAAGTCTGTCTTTCTACTGATTGCTTTTCTCCTCCAGATGAATTCATACATCTAATCCCAGTACAATCACTTTAAAAATGAAAGAGATGCGGGAGATGGTTGATGTTTCAGCTGTGGCAAAGCTATCATACAGGGTTTTTTAGAATACTGTTTTAATTTTTACATGTGTTTGTTTTTGCTTTATGTATAGCCTTGCTATTCAGAAATGGAGTTAAAGACATGAACATTATGGTAGAGAAAAAAAAAATCTGCAGAGATGTTCTCACTGTTCTTCATTAGAGTCTGTTGTGTATAACATGGTACTACGCTAATTTTGTGTGAGCATCTACAAGGCCCATTCTAGAAAATGTCAACTTGGGGCGCCTGGGTGGCGCAGTCGGTTGAGCGTCCGACTTCAGCCAGGTCACGATCTCACGGTCCGTGAGTTCGAGCCCTGCGTCAGGCTCTGGGCTGATGGCTCAGAGCCTGGAGCCTGTTTCCGATGCTGTGTCTCCCTCTCTCTCTGCCCCTCCCCCGTTCATGCTCTGTCTCTCTCTGTCCCAAAAATAAATAAACGTTGAAAAAAAAAATGTTTGAAAATGTCAACTTGTTTCCTAACGTTTATTGGAAGTGTCTTGTTGGCTGTTATTTATCCCATACCTAGTTGGATTTTTTCACGATCTGAGCACGTCCTATAGGTCCGTCTTGGAAGAAAGAGAAACTACATCCTTCCACATTCTGTTCAGTTGGGCTTAAAGCCAAAAGTACATTGCAATCCGTAATTATCTCCCTTTCCTGCCTATGCTGGCAAAGGGAAGGAGAAAGTTTAAATAACACTCTACTAAAAGACTGTGGAATCAGAAAATAGACAATATTATGAACATAGAATCAATTCATTCTATTTTCTACTCGGGGCAGTTTTGAGGACTGCCCTTTTTGGCATACAGGCTTTCCTGTGTGTTAAGTAATACCCTTTAAAAGACTGAAGGAATGCAAGCTTCCTCCCATATAAACAACTAAAAGGCTGATGTTCTGGATGAACCTTTTAACAGACTCTTGTATTTTGGGTAAATATAAATGAGATCAGTCAATGAATGAAAAAGTAATGAAACAAGAATAGTGTAGAGGAAATTATCTCACAGAAGCATTGAACTTAAGTGCATTTAAGTCTATTCCCACTTAAAAAATAGGAAAATATATTTAAGCAGTATAGACCACTTTATTTTCCACTCCACTCTATGCAGATATGAAATATACCACAAGCATTAATGCAATTAAAAATGAAAAAAAAAATTGTTGGGAGTATGCCCAAAGTTATGGAATAAATGTGCAAATGATGTTAAAGTTTTCAGGTCATAGAAAAGGAAGTAAAGTTCATTGCTTATGCAGCCAGGGAAGAGAAGAATGATGGTATCAGTGGCATTCTTGGGTTAGATAGTGAAAGATTATTTGAGGGCCAGAGAAAGTCACTAAAGAAGAACACTTAATAAGGAAATGATGGATTTATAGGTATATACACAAAGCCATGCGTACAGTATTTTATATATTTTATGTGTGATTTAATGAAACTTTTAGTAATGATTTGGATTTACAGAATTTATCCTTCACCACAGCCATTAGAACCTAGCCTGACTGCAAGATACAACTTTACTGTATTATAAATATATTCTTTAAATTGGCTGTTTATGTGGCTTCTGCTACATGGAACTGTCAGGGAAGAATTAAGGAGGGACCAGAATCTAGCATTCACTGGGTCTCTGATGCGTGCCAAAGGAGTGTTGCATAGTTACTTCATTAAGGTGCAGCTGACTTTATGTGGAGTAGGGTTAAAAACACTTCATTGAGAAAATGATGTTGATCTCTCTCCAGAAATACAAGTAGGAATTATCCAGATGGATGAAGGTGGTAAGCAAAAGTATGTTTGAGGACCTACTTTTGTTCTCAAATGTCATGTATAAAACACAGGGAAATGCCTCTAATTTTCTTATATATCTATATATAGATATGTATATAGATATATACATACACACACACACATACACACACTAATGCTATTTTTCATTTATATCACATTTTCATGTATTTTATATTAATTATTACCTCAGTTGTTGTCATCTGTCTTGTATGCCCTCACTGTGTAGACTTTTGCGTGGCACATTGGAGGTATCCAATTAAAATTAATTGAATGAATGAACAACTGAGATATAAAAACTTCTCCTCTTCAGGCTTCTTAAATAAGCTTAAATTTAGACATCCTTGCCTCATTATTTTTCTTAGTTTATCTCAACACTTTGGTAAGATTCCCTCTTCCATCCTATTCTGTCTTTCCCCATGATTTTTTATGGCTCTTTGAATCAGGACCATGACTTTTATAATCTAAAATGAGAAAGGACTCAGATCATTCTCTTACTGCTATGACTCTTCTCAAAGTGGGATATACAATCCAGCGTCAAGATGACAGAGCAAAGCTATTAAGAAAAAGAAAGAAATACGAGCTGGAATCAGATTTCCAGGCAGGGTGTAAATAGGGTGCTCATGATCAAGGGAGAGCAAAGGCATGGAGAAGGATGAGGTCAGATGCGCAGAATATGGGACTCCAGTTGTCAAGCTGAGGTTAAGGCAGGTAATATTGGAGGGACACAGGGAGTCAGGCGTTAAACAAGGAGAGTGAAGACTGTCCTCAGAAGAAAGGGGATTCAAAACTTGGTTGTCTTGGGGGGCATTTCCTTTCCTTTTGACCCTGGGTCACAGTTTGTTTCCCGGGGACCCAGGGGCTGGCACCTCCTCTTGCCCATCTTCCAGGCTACGCCTGATTCCTGCACCTCCTCGCCTTAGCTTTATCTTTCCCTTCGTTAAAACCCCTCCAAACGTATGCAGCCCTCCCTGGGGAAATGGGAACATATGCGACAGTTTCTTGCTCTCCCTAATGTATATGTATGACAGTTAATAATCCCACTCAGGTCCAAAATACACATCCTTCCCTCTGCAAACAGTTACTATGCTTTCTTTAAACATTCTCGTTACTTGTTCTGGGAATGTTTGTATTTTCTCAGTATTGGCCTGTATGGGTCTTTGGTAGCTGGCTCTGAGGGGGGAGGCCAGAGACTGAAAAATCCTCTTAGGGGGGCTCTGGGCTTTTCATACTTGACTGGGTAGTGCCCATATTGGTTAAACTGTGGTATAGCCTTTAGAAAGAATAACTTTATTTATTGCAGTTTTTTTGTTTTGGGCCATTGTTTTTCAAAAAGCAGCAATTATGTCATTATAGGTATAAGGATTTATTCAAAACGTTTATCAACAATCTGAGAGCTGTAGGTGAGAAATTTAATGAAAAGAAACATCGATCTTTAGTTACTACCAACAATAGGCAGATCCTTACATGCAGGAAACAAACTACTTTTCTAAATTCTCAGTCTAATAATCCCCTCGGTTTAATACCAGAATTTCACCCAGGCCCAGGCTGATTTTCCCCACATTTTGAATGTGGTATTTTTCCTCTTTTAAAAGATCACATCATATTGAGTAGCTCAGTCCCAAATATCCCAGACATGTGGATGCCCTTTTATTTTTGACCTCCAGCTTGAGAGGATCATTGGCAGGTACCCAAGAGCAACCGTTGACCCTTGACCGTGTGCTAAGGGGTCCTGTTAGCCACACCCTTTGAATTCTTTGTCCTTTTTAAATGGGCAGCTCTCACCCCCTTATTCTCTGGGTGTTGCATTTAGAATGATTGGTTTCCCCCATTATTATTTTAGACAATTACATTTATCATGAGAAATTAATCCTTGAGGGATCAGTGATGCATGTTTTTCTCGGGCCCACAGGAACACAACTATTACTCATTTTCCACTTGACATAAAGTGACCTGTGAACCCATTTACATTCTCATTCCCTTGTTGGCAGTAGCAGTAAACCCCACTGTCAGTTCTTGGCCAGTGGTGACCCCTGCCGGCACAGCCCAGGCCTAAGGAGCTCTGTGTTTGAGGCCACAGTGAATGCACAGTTAGCATCTTTCGGGAACCTTGTGAAGTAAACGGTAAGGACACCTGTGACATATATTTGAGTGGTGAAGATAAAAGAGAACTGTGGCGGGGGAAGGAGGGTTGTCAGTGGAACTTTTCTGTTTCCTCTTTTAGGGGACGTTTCTTTTCTCTTTGCAGCCTCTACCCTGTAAGTTGCCTTCAGTTGCCAGTTGCTCTCTTGGTTCCCATTTCACTGTATTTACTGTGACACACTGTATGTCTCCTCTCCTTGGAGATTTTAAGGAGCGATAGGAATGCAGGTAATGTTGTAATGGTGGGATGGCGGGCAGCTGATATTGTTGAACTGGGGAATGTGTATATGCCAGGCACGGCCATGCACATGGGAACAGAGATGTGCCTAAGACACAAAACGTTGTCTTCAGGGTGCTCGTGGTAAGATAGGGAGTTCCAGCCTGACCTCATCCTCTGAAAATGAAAAAAAAAAAAAAAGAATCGTTCTATGGAGCCTGGGCTAAATTTGACGCCTGACATCACTGTGGTGCCTGGAATTGGAATCTCTGAATGTGGTACAGGGCTGGGAGTAACTAATCAGTGTTTGAGATCGCAGAGAAACCAACCTAAGCAAGCAAAAGGCAACACACAAGGTCTTGCTCTGGATGTAAAATGAATCACAGTTACAGAGTTCTCAGTTACATAACCTGGTTAGATAACTTTAAACATCATATTCTTCTTAGATTTTGTGAAATTATTCATGAGTAGAATTCATTTTTTACCACGAACCTGATCCTTACTTTTGTGAGATTCTTTTCGACAGTGACATCATATTTTATTCTCCATATTCCAAGTGCATAATTGGATAATAGTTGGTGCAGAGTTGGATACTAGATTTTTATTATGTAAAATGATTATTGAACACATGAAAGAATGACTAGTATAGAGCTGTGTTTTGTGGACCTTTTTTTCTTTGACACATCCTGTTGTTGTTGCTGAAGATCCCAGTGTAACAAATGCGAGCGTCACCCTGAGCTTGAATCCGAGTCCAAACACCTCCTTCTTACTAAGCAAGAAATGCTTGAGAATATGCGGGCTTGATGGTTTTAAAGGTTACCAATAATGTAGTCTGCAGTCAGCTGCTTTTGGTAAAAAATGAAACTGACTAAGAGAGAAAAGACTACAGTAAAATGAATGTTAACATTGTAGAATTTTTAATTAAAAACATCTTACAGATAATGGAGTTCAAGATGTCAGACTCCCCCCCCCCCCCCCCCCAAAACCTTACTCCACAGATCAGGAGCTATGGGATATTGTCAAGGAAGGTGGAAATATTCCTAAAATCAAAAAGGTGAGCATAAAATACACATTTAGTGATGGCTTTCAGGAGAAACAAAGTTAGTGTGCATGCAAAGTGTGGGAGGGAGCTGTGGGCTGTAGAAAGGATTGGCTACCTTACCAAAGGGGCATCGATGAGAAATGCTTCATAAAAAAAGCCATTTGGCAACAACAGAAAACAAAACACAAGACAAAAAGAAAACCATGATTTTTAAAGAAAGAACTCAAAAGAGAAGTGGTAAAAAGCTGGGTAGCAATTTCTAAAATATATTTATCCCTGTTTTTTAACTTGGTAGTTATCTGAATGATGGTGATCATATATTCACTTGTCCTTGTGCAAAATTTGCTTTCTCCAAGATTGTGTGTCCTCGGCTCTTGTGTAAGGCGATGAAATCGGCCGTCTTGGAAAATCTTTGTTAGAGGAAATAAAAATGTCCTAAGTGTTTATTATTCATTTAACTTTCTGATTTTCCAGATGCGTTTTTATATTCCGCTTTGAGTAGCATGGTGTAGTTATTGCCTCACTCTTTTTTATATCTCATATAGCAGATTAACATCGCAGTCCCTTTAACCTGCTTATTTCAGTGAGTTAAATGCAGTGTCTTAAGCAGTAACACAGTTTAGATTTCTTGCAAACACAGTGCGCAGTGCCTACGTACATTCAGCCAGGGTTTTACACGGGGTAGGTAAATAGAAAGATCAAATGAGATGTCATACTGCTGAAAAACTGATTTGGTGCTTAATATTTATTTAGACTTTTAGAAATTCTTTCATATTGTCCTGAGGCATCACCAAGCAATTAAAGCATTGCTGTCTGAGCCGCACTGCCTTGGATATTGTACAGCTTATGAACTCTGAATAGCTCGACACAGTAGGATTCTGATTTGCAAAGAAACGATCCGAAAGCTCATCTTCCTGAGCAGGGAGACACAGGTTTATTTATTTCACTGTATTGGGTAAGACAGGGTGGTTTTTTATGTTGAGTGGTTGCCTGTTGGAAGATTAGAACATTCTGAGGAAGAGGGCTCCGAACAACAGGCTGTCCTGTCGTGCTGATGAGCTGCGGTAGAGGCAGTAAAGGAGGAAATCCAGGAGCTCCATCTTGGTTTATCAAGGTTCCATTTGAGATACAAATCAGAATTGGAAACTGTCTCCACAGCCTCAGCCCACTATTCCTGAGTCAAAATAACTTTTTAGTGGTTTTATTTTGAATACTGTCATCGCAATCAAGAACCAAACCCTGGCGAACATTTACAAAACAATGAAACTTACTGCAGGATGTTACCAAAACACGTAAGATTTCTTATCATTGTCACTTAACTAAGTGAAGTATCTGTTTCTGCAAAAGAATAGCATGCAATTAAGCTTTCTTTTGGTTTGTCTTTAGAACTGTTTTATTTTAATTTAATTCCCAGATATCTTAATAGAAGACAGCAAAATCCTAAAATAAAGGTGCACACCAAGTGCAATTAAAACAAAATTTTTTGATGCTTATTTTTGAGAGAGAGAGAGAGAGAGAGAGTGCATGTGCAAGCAGGGGAGGGGGAGGGGAGGAGGGAGAGAGAGACACAGAATCTGAAGCAGGCTCCAGGCTCCGAGCTGTCAGCACAGAGCCCGAGGTGGGCCTGGAACCCACGAACTGAACTGTGAGATCATGACCTGGTGTAAAGTCGGACGGTCAACTGACTGGGCCACCCAGGCACCCACCAAGTGCCATTTTTAACTACTGAGTACAGATCAGCTAGGCAGCTCTGGCATTGGTATTGGCTTATACTATACTGACAAGTTGATAATTAGGTAAACCAGGTACTCTCTTTAGTCTTAAGATAGTTTAAGCCTAGCAAATTGAGGAAAAAGATAGTTTTTTCTGTGAATTTAGAAATAGTTTGGAGCAAACTTAAAATTTTTAAACAAATGTTTAATGAATATCTTTTTTCACGTATAAGAGGAATCCATAGACTCTATAAAGGGCCAGATAGAGAACCTACAGACTTTATGGCTGAATAATTAGTACTGTCTCAGTACTCAGCTCTGCCATTGTGGCCTGAGAGAGGCCATAGACAATACCTAAATAAATACAAGTGGGCGTGTTCCAAAAAAATGTTATTTGCAAAAACAGGTGACTGGCTGGATTTTGTCTGGGGACCATGGTTTAACAACCCCTAACGTATAGCATTGTGTTTAGGGACATTTAAGGGGTGCCTGGGTGACTCAGTTGGTTGAGCTTCTGACTCTTGATTTCAGGTCCAGTCATGATCCCAGGGTCATGGGGTTGAGCTCCGTATTGGGCTCCACATTGGGCATGGAACCTGCTTAAGATTTTCTCATCCTCTCTCTCTCTCTCTCTCTCTCTCCCCTACCCTGCCCTTACCCCTCTCCTCCCTTGTGCACTCTCTCTCTCTCACTGTCTATAAATAAATAAATAAATAAATAAATAAATAAATAAATAAAGGCATTTAGGAGATACAGTTATAAAAAACAGGGTATAGGGAACCATTTTGTTGTGCTTGCCCAAATTTTGTTTAAGGGGGGTATGATTAAGAAACAATTAGAAGAAGGATGCAAACATACATTAGGTATATCAGGGCACCCACACCTTTGAGTACACACCGGGTGTCATTTGCATTAATATACACATGGCAGTGGTTTTGAAAACAGTCTACTAAACTGGCAATAATTGCAGTCTTCCAGGTATGTCCTCCACATTATTTCCATGGTTGTTCTGAGGTAGCTGTCTGATTTGTTGGATCAGTTCTGGCTCTCATGTGCCACCACTGCTGGGAAAGTTGAGGTGCATGTTACCTTTTGTGGGGGCCCCACAGTAGTGCCTCCATGAGCTGCTTGTGTGGGGATGAATAAGGGAGGCAAGAATTGTTGTCATTAGTCCTATGCAGAACATCTACTGTAAGCTCATTGGTCTTGCTCTTCTTAACGCCTTTCGATCTTAGTGTAGCCTGCAGAGAGGTGAGCAGAAAGAAGTATTCCGATGACCTGAAAGAGAGAATTTTCTATTCTTCTGTGGTACTTAATCAGGGACACAGATTATCTGTGTCTAGAGGGACCACTGTCACATGTGCAGTTTTTTCACTTAGATGTACGTGCAAGTTCATACACCACATGGAGTCTTCCAGCCAGGGAGCATCCAATGATCAGGATGTGCCCAGAATCAGGTCTTACATTGAGGTGACTGGTTCTTGTTCTTTAATCCAGACACCATTAATATCTTCTCTTGCAGTCTGGTCTTGGTTTGGGGTCACTCAGTCCACCAGGCAAGTATTTATATCTTTGAACCACCATGAAGGCTTTAGTCCCAGCTGTTGTTCCTTCCGAGGAGAGGTTCTTAGGGCCCTGTGCTAACTGGTGCAAGCAAATATATATGAAGGGTGGGGGTGGGAGACACAAGTTTCCAGTACTCCAAAGTTAGTATATTTAGGAACAGATGATGGATGCAGACTTTGAGCCCCTGATTAACTAGAACCCACGTAGTAACTTAAAAAAATATTTTCTGTGTTCTTGCTTCAGCAATGTCTGAACTCAATATCTACTTCGGTCTAAATCTGTCACGTGCTGAATAGTGTGAAAGGGTATCTTATGGGCAATTCTGGGTAGTTCAGATGTGCAACAGAAATCTCTGCCCCGCAAAACATGGTAGCCGAAAACTAATTACCTGGCAGAGCACAGGCACCCTGAAGGCAGTGTAGCAGTAGTAGTAGACTGGGTGTGAAAGGTGTGAAGGTGCCCCAGTAACGGCTGCTGCTTGGGTCAAGGGAATGAGAGCAGTGTTGGGTGAGCATGTGAGTTAATGTTCAGTGGCCGTGTATTGTGTGTCACGTACCTTGCTAAATGCTGTCACATTGCAACTCACTTAATCCCTATTACAAATTAAGGATTATAAACAAATCCTTGTTACAAATATGTAACAAATTATTTAATAATTTAGAAGTAATTGTGATTAATGCAAAAGATAGCTTAATAAAATCAGCTACCAGCAACTGAGCAACTAGTATGTAGCAGTTTTCATTTGCAAAACCCTTGTTAAGAATCTTTCAAATTTAGCATTATCATTCCCATTTAGAGGTGAAGAAAGTGAAGATCAAGAAAGTACCCAAACTGTTTCTGGAGGAGTTGTGGGTTAGGGGATGGGCTAAATGGGTGAGGGGCATTAAAGAAGACATTTGTTGGGATGAGCACCGTGTATTATACATAGAGAATGAATCACTGGAATCTACTCCTGAAATCATTATTGTATTATATGCTAACTAACTTGGATGTAAATAAAGAGTGAAGAGAAAAAAAAAAGTACCCAAAATTGTGAATGGCAGAGCGCAAACTGAAACACAGCTATATTTCATTATACCTCTCACTTCTTCATGCTTTGGAGGCTTTGGAGTAGATCTTCTCTCCTCAGCCTGGAAATTGTAGGCCAGCCTCTGACACTACAAGGGCTCTCACAGAATGTTTTTCGATGAATAAAAGACTCTGACATAATCATTATTCCTCAGAAATTGTCCAATGTTTGCCACTAAGCGCACGTGGCTATTTTTAAGGCTGTTCCCCTGTCTCCCCACCTCCCATCCCCCCCCCAACACACACCATTAAAAAGACTGTTAGCGCAGATGGGAAACCGTTAAAACTTCAAAAAACCCTTTTTTTTTTATTTTTTATTTTTTTTCAATGTTTATTCATTTTTGGGACAGAGAGAGACAGAGCATGAACGGGGGAGGGGCAGAGAGAGAGGGAGACACAGAATCGGAAACAGGCTCCAGGCTCCGAGCCATCAGCCCAGAGCCCGACGCGGGGCTCGAACTCCCGGACCGCGAGATCGTGACCTGGCTGAAGTCGGACGCTTAACCGACTGCGCCACCCAGGCGCCCCTCAAGAGACCCTTTTAACAAGTGTTGTGCCAGGCCTGTTCTCAAGTCACAGAGGCGCTTTAAGTAGAGGTGGAGTTAAGAGTGTATGTTGGAAAATGCATGAAGTTTAAGATGTATTACTTGAGTAAAACACCAAGTTAGATGTCTGAATCTTTTGGAACTAAAGGAGAGCAATAGATAACTGATTAAAGGTTAAATAAATATAACCCTTTATATATTTACCTTGCATTTTTCTCAGCTGTGTCTACATATAATTCATGTCTCCAGGGCTTGAGAGCAAGAATAGCACCTTCTCATTCTTTGTCTCACCAGCGGGCAGTGCAAATACAGAATTATTTCCGTTATCGCTGAAAGAAAGAGCTATTGGCCAGTGCTGGTCTAGGGTACAAAATAACTTCTCCTTTGTCTTTATATTTAGTCCAAAGAAACAAAGTGCAATTTAAGGTCATAGAAGTACTTATTTTAGGAATAATTTAGAAAAACTGGAATATTATTTTGAGGTACCAGAACACACATTAGGATTCCTAAGCCTTCCTAGGTAGATTTTCCAGGTTTTTTAGAGAGCAAATGTATTAATAAATACAAGTTCAAAAATAGTATTTAAGAATATATGGTAAGTAGCACAAAAATAAAAAAATAATATTTTAATCAATGAAATCAGAGAAGGATGTGGGGAATACTTAGAAGATGATAAAGTGAGGGGCGCCTTGGCTTAGTTGGTTAAGCATCCGAATTCGGCTTAGGTCATGATCTCATGGTTCATGGGTTCAAGCCCCGTGTTGGGCTCTGTGTTGACAGCTCACAGCCTGGAGCCTGCTTCAGATTCTGTGTCTCCCTCTCTCTCTGCCTGCCCCCACCCTCAAAAATAAATAAACATTAAAAAATTAAAAAAAAATAAAGTTAGCTAAATACCTCACTTTGTATGGCACCAAGTCAAACACCTAATATCTAATGGGAATGAATTAAGAAATTTGTATGTAATTATATAGCCATTGTAATCGACACAATCAGAAAATCTGAAAACAGAAACCCTTAAAATACAAGGTAAAATACGGTCCCAGTACCAAATTCATTGGAGATTTCTTTGTTCAAGTGATGAATTAACATAAAAATAATACCAATAATAGAGTACTTGCCTGGCTCAGTTGGTGAAGCATGCAACTCTTGATCTCAGGATTGTTGAGTTTGAGCCCCACATTGGGTGTAGAGATTATTTAAAAATAAGATCTTAAAAAAATACAAAGGCCAGGGAAGAGTGAACTATGGTTTATGATTCAATGTAAAACTTGCATGGGGAATGAGTATAGAATAATACTTTATATTGCTTTCTAGGTGTTCAATGCACACACACACACACACACACACACACACACACAACACACACAAGATTAGAAGGAAGGAAAAGCATCAAGATATCATTGATAACTGTCCAGAATGAGTAGAAAAGAGGAAGAATATAAATTTAGGAGAAAACAGTAAAGAGACCAGGAGAGAGTAAAACAATATAGTTAAAGACTTATTATAATTTGACATGACTCTTGGAAAGTGTTTACTCTCTTTGATGATGAGTTAGTCTTTTTTGCCACATGTAAACAGCAGCACCCTGCATATGAAAGACAGTGATAGAATGTTGAGAACAAAGCTAAGATTCTTGGGATCCCTGCCATGAATAAGTTAGGTATTTATTCCATTTTATTAGATATTTTTAAAATAAACTCTTATATAATGTCAATGGAAGAACTGGCAGTTCAAGTGGATAATTCTCAGGGAAACTGTATTGTACGCTTTTAAACTTTTTAATTATTCTCATATTTATTTTGGTGAGCAAATGAAACCTGTTAACTGTCAGACTTTTCATTGCTGCCAGGCTGGCCAGAGTGTCAGATCTTCAGAAGCTCAAATGAGGGGTCCTGCCCAATTGTGTAGGTTGATGTGGAAGAAAGATAAGTAACTAAAACTTCAGTATGAAGATCTGTGTGGTACCACACACATTGGGCTTTTCATTTTTTTAATTATTTTTAAAGAGATTGAACACTGTGCAAAGAAATTGAATTTTTTAAAAAGATAAGATAGGAGTAAATATAGAAAAGGACTTAAAAGACTTAAAACGGTGGAGCAAAAAGTCCATTCCTCTTGCACTCTCTTCCTATAGAATAATACCCCAGACCAGGGAGTCTCCTGTAGGTAGGAGCCTATTTCAGTTCACCAGCGATTAATTTCTGTTTTACCCTTTCAGTTAGATAAGTTAGGATCTACTTTGAAACTTTGAGATTATTTGATTTTTTTAAAAAAATTCAGCTGTGTTTACAATATCAAAGCAGATCTCTTCTACAAAGAGCTTCTCATTTCAGCACTTTGCTGACCCAGTGATAGTGGTCCTGTGTTTGGTAAATAAAGGTCACAGCCAGTTGAGCTGGCCTTTAGGTAGGTGGCACCAGTCTGCACACTGAGGACACAGGCTGACGATCACCAGCCAGACAACCTCTCAGATGAGACCAGGAATGCTTGTCCCGTTCCAGCAGTATGGTGTCCAAGTATTGGAATGACCCCATCCGTTGATGTTTGCATAGTGTCTTTTAGCTCTCCATCCCCATGAGTAAACTCTTAAGCTTATCTCTATTACAGAGTACATGAACATTTTGGAAATCCCCTGGTTACCAGTTTTCTTATCTACAAAATAGTAATGCCAGACTACGTGGTCTTCAAAGTTTTTTCTAAGTAAAAATGTAAGGCACTGTGATTCTAACTTTACCCTCGGGAATACTCTTAGAAGAATTTTTAAGAAGGGGGACTTTTCTGTCTTCATTGTACTGAATAGACATTATACAATTAATTCTCAACTTGTTTATTCAATATGTATTCATTGAATGAGTATGAGATGCTAATTGCTGAAGATCCAAAAATTGATAGAAAAAGGCCCAACCTCTTAAGTAGCTTTCGGTCTATTTGGGAAAATAGATAAGGAGAGAGAAACTATACTAAAGTAAGAGTATGAATAAAAGTTTGTCACAGTAAAAAAAAGGAAGGATAGCCTTCAAAATTTTGAGTGTTTGACTGAAGTTAACTTGTGTTTTAGATAATACAACCTGTAAAAGTTCTAAAGATCTGTTGATTTTCTAGATCCAGATAAAACATTAATGCCCATCATTTCCAAACCCCATGTTTTGCAAAAGTGAATTCAAAAGCCCAATAAATTAAGTGGCTTTCCCAAACACATCCATTTTATTAGTGGTAAAGACACATAAGTCCCCTAAGACTTCTGTTCTCTCAGTTGCCTTCCCTCCGATGCTGTCCAGTGCACTTGGAATATCTAAAACCCCCGTTCCTTCCCATGCTCAGTTTCCTGTCTGCCTCTTTGGCCTCTTCTTGTACTGTATTCTAGCCACACTGCAGTCTTTCACTTGCTTACCTGAGATTATTGCCTTCTTTATACTTAACTTTTCCTCTTCTTGGAATACCCTCCCTGGATAGTTGTATGGCTGATTCCTTCTCACTTTTAGGTATCATCTCATTTTGTCTCCTCAAAGAGTGCTTTACTGTTCCTCAAACTGACCCTTCCCCCATAATTACATTTTATTCCATTCATTCCCATGAATGCGGTTATGATTATTATAGCCTTTGTTTGAATTATTTTATATCTTTATCGTCTGTCTCCTCCCTTGAAATAAGATCCATGAAAGTAAAGATACAGACTCTCCTTTTCACCCCTGTACCTCCAACACTTTGAGCAGTGTTGTTAACTCATGATAAGTTCTCAATAAATATTTGTCGAAGGGATAAAGAATTCTAGTTCCCATAGATTATGCATAGGGTAAATAAAGTATAATCTGTGTATGGTAATTGAGGACACTAAGAAAGATACATTATAATAGGGAAAAAATGACCACGTTAGCTGAAGTCTCTGTATTACTGACTCCTTATTATAGAAAAACTTTGGAGGAGGACGGTGAAATATAAATCACATTAGGAAGGTGTAACATTTCATGTTTCCTGTGTGTTTTACGAGAGTTTGACCTAAGTCATGAAATGCCACCTTCCTGTAGGTGAAGGTCCTAGTCAGTACGGCTTCTTCCACAGATTTGAAGTGGGTGATTTTGCTCTGGGTAAGAAAAGGCCCTACAACAGAGTTTTTGGAGAATATGAACTTTGAAACAGAAGAGGAGCTGGCCAAGGAGGATGAAAGGAAGCCAGGGACATCCAAGGGAAACCTCAGAGTGGGGGGATGTGTGTGTGTTGGGAGGATGGGGTTGTGTAGAAATGGCCCTAATCAAGGAAGCAAAGGGCAGAGTTAAAAGGAATTTCAAAAGGAAGCAAGTGATCAATACTGTTTGCGCTGTGGAAAAGCTAATAGAGATAAGGACTGAGTATATCCTTTGTATTTTGCAATAAAAAGTAGAGTTGGCATTGTTGGGTAGGATAACATAATCTGCTATAATAAATAAATCCCTGAATGACAGTGGTTTGCACGTGCTTTCTTCTCAATCACACAACAGTCCAAAGTAGGTTTTCCTGGTTGGTGAGAAGCTTCCATTATGGTGACTCATGGTTCAGATTCCTTCCTTCTTTTGGTCTTCTCCTGCCTTGGAGCCCAGAGTCCCCTGCATTCAGTCACTGAGTTTGGAAAGAGAGAAGGCACGAGTCTTTTTTACGCTCCTTAACTTAGAAATCAGATTCGTCACTCTGCTCACATTCTCGGCAGAAAACACAAGGCCCCGTTGTGTGAAAGGGAGCCAAAAAGTGTAGTCCGTGGGTGTACAGCTGTTATGCAAAGGGAGGCACAATGGTGATGGGCAGAGACCAGGCTTCCTGGATGGTGGAGAAATCTGCAGTGAGGACATTTTCGTTTTATAAATATTCACTGATTGTTTAGACATACAGTGCTACCATAATACCCTGTGCCTATTCTCACAAAGTTATAATTTACCAGAAGAGAGAAGACATGCACAAATTATGGTAATTCAAAGCTATTTCTAATTTATTCATGTAAATTTTGTGATAGAAAAGCAAAGATGAGAATGGTGGAAAATAAGAATAGGGCCAAACTAGTAAAAGTGTAGACTCTCTTCCTTGATGTATCTTATCTACCTCATTTGTATTGTTTTCTACTTTTTTTTTTTTAATCTAAAAGCATATTTCAGTTTCATTATTGGACAGTTTGCATCCTGGTTTAGAGTATTCTATAATATAAAATATTATTTCAGTACAGGTTTGGGGTGGGGGAAGAGCCAAGGGAATAGTTACGTTTTAATAAATTACTGAGTTAAGAATTAATTTTTAGAAGAGATTATGTTTGTAGTCTCTTAAGGCTTAAAACCAAAACTCTGAGACTTAACTATTTCTACTTTGGTTGAAGTAGATGAACATTGTATAAATCAATAGCTGGCAAATGTTTTTTTGAAAAGGGACAGACAGTTAATATTTTAGGATTTGCAGGATACATTTGGTCTCTGTCACAAGCTATTCAGTTCTGTCATCATGGCGTGAAAGGAGACATAGACAGTATGTAAACTAGGAAGCATGAATGTATTCCAATAAATCTTTATTGATGGACACCAGAATTTGAATTTATCCGTCATATAACATCTTTTTTTTTTTTTTTCATTTCTCCCACCATTTAAAAATGCAAAATTCATTCTTGGCTCATGAGTCATCCAAAAATAGGTGATGGGCTGAATTTGGCTCACGGGCTTTTTTGTTTACTCACTTGTGGTATAGAGAGAGAAGAAAATGAAAACACCATTCAGAGCTAATTTAGATCAGTTTTGTTTAAAATAGGTGTGGATTATAACACATTAACTGTTATATTCTATATACAGTTTTTGTGACAGAATTTAATAAAATCTATGCCTCGAGTACATGAAATGTGAGTTGGTGTTATGTGCCGTCAAATTGTAACATAAATACTGACCACCCCCACACCTTTTTCTATGTATTTACGCTAGTGAGACTGTAAGAAGTCATCCTAGGTCCGTAGAGAAGGGGAGAATTTTCGGTCCTGCTCATGTTGAGCACTGTTTGAAGGCCTTAATGCTCAATTAGCCAATTAGTAGCTGCCAGATGGAGAAGGCCGTTTCTTCACGTGTATGTGTATCGGTATGTGTGTGAGCTTGAGAGTGAGAGATGGTGTTGTGTGTCAGACCTCTCTGTGTCCCTTTTAGATGCCACTAGCTCAATCACCGTGAGCGATGGACCGTGACATACTTATGTATCTTCTGCCTGGCTTCATGCTCGATGCTTCTGATCAGACACAGCGTTTCATTTCCAATATCACAGATGACAGAGTAAAATGCAGAATGTGTTGCCGCAAATGTCAAAAGGTCCAGAGAAGAAAAGACAGCTCTACCTCTGTGTTTGGATTAACAGCAATTGAAAATAAATGCCCATTTCCAATTCTGTGTTCTTGTTTAAGTTTTATATGTTTGATATCTATTGGTTATTACCTACACATATCCAGGGGCTTTTGACGAGGTTATGAAAAGAAAAAAACGTACAGATAGAGAAGATATGTCGCTAATAGTTTAAACCTGTTTTATTGTGGAGTGCTAACATCATGTACATTGATAGTTTTATTTGATAACTACCCATTTAAAATAATGGGCTGAAAAGTTGTTAAAATAGAAGAACTCCACCCATCTATTTCCACCTTCTAGTGTACAATTATTAATAATAATTTGTGTAATAATATACATTGTATAACTTATTATATATAACTTGTTATATATAATAATTATATTATAACTTGTATAACAATTATAATGTTACTAAATTGTTATTAATGTATTATTAATTATACAAATATTAATAACCATTCCAGAGACAAACGTTCTTAGGGCTTTAATTTTTTTTTCTGTTGAAATATCATATTGAATTGAGGTGGGAATCTGAAGGAGATAATACATTCATTTCTTGCTTACGATTAGGTCAAAATTGTATTTACCCTCTTACCTATAGAAAGAGTGCCCTATATTTCCCCTAACCCACTGCCCAGGAAACTCAGCATATCCTCCAGTCTGTACTTGAGAGACAGTACAAAATTCACAGGCAAAAAATAAAACAAGTACAATTATTGACCTGAAGCAAGACGTATTGGTGCTTTGTGAATGGCTTCATGAATCCTCCCACACCATAAATACCCCCACAAACTCTAAACTGCTTTCTGTATCATATTTAATTTTTCTGTTTTTAAGATAAAGCAGAGTATGTGTGGATGCAACCATAATGACGCTTGTTTTTCCCTCTGGCGCATTGGCAAATAGGTGCTCTGCGTTCTTCTCAGCCTGTTACAGAGATCTTCGACGGAGCACGAATTGTGAGGGCATGCTCCAAATCTGCTAGGGTAAATCTGTTCTTATCCAGCCACGAAGGCTGGGAAAGAAATGTATTTACCTTCTACAAAGTGCAGGGACTGATTAATAGTTTAAAAATCATAAGGAAGAATGCGTGTATCTGACCTGTTATAAACACTGTCAGTGAGGAGGATCTACATGGATGATGTTCTCTTGCATATTCATTGTCTTTTCCAAACTAAATGAAGAATGATGAGCAAATAGAAAAGGATATATGCAAATAGGCTGTTTTGTTCTTTGCTGGTTCTGTGTTTCTCCTTGTTTTTCCTCTCCCTCATTTTCATTACCTTTTTAAATTTCTCAGCTTGCCTTTGCCTTCACTTCCTCACGGTTCCCCTTTGTCTTTACTCTTTCCCTTCATTCTTATTCTCTCACCTCATTCTTTCCACTTTGTGCTCTCTTTGCATGAAGAATGGCTTCTGGTTTAGAAGTGACTGTAAGGAGGTGTCATTGTAGAGAGCTAATGCATCCTGTTCTTGAAAAGACGTGATAATAATAGGAAGAAGGAGAAGCTGCTGCCCTCCTGGCCAGGAATTCTCACTTTTCCCCATGGTGCGGTTCATTGAAGTAGCTCCACAATCTCATTATTTTTATAACTTCTCTATCCCTAATATTTTTCCTTCATGAAAAGATCAGGTTTCTTTTGAATCTCTCTGGTTCTCCTATTTTCCCCAATGTCTCCTGGCAGTGGAAATCCTATAAATCAGTATTATATTCTGACAGTTTTGCATGCCATCAGCTAAATGTGATGCTTTTGAAATGTAAGCACAATTCTTTTTAAGTAGGCATTTAATTTTAGTGGAATTTGCATTTGACAGTCCCAATTCATGTGTTTCAGCATCTGAGTGAAATAGCTGTCTTTGAATTCTAATGGGATGAATATAGTGAAATTAACCTTTTGCCACAAAAACACACTATTCTAGGCTAAAGCTTTCACACTGTTTTGAATCACTTCTGTGTAGTTATAATGGAGTGAATACTGTTAATTTAATTCATAGAGCGATGAAAATGGTTATGAATAGAGGAGGTAAACAACAGGCTTCCTTAATTATTCTGTGAAGTGCCATCAATGAATGTAGGACATTGACCTGGAACTCCAGTTCATTATTATTATTTTTTTCAGTATTTGTGGTGATATGTCAGATATCTGCAAAATACCTAAACACAAGTGCTTGTGGAGAATGCTTGAAATTTCCCATTATGACTATTCTTAACTTCTATTCTGAACTACCTTATTAGTTCAAATAGTCGTCTTCAAAAAAGTTAACCATCAGCAGAGTCAACAAGTTTTTCCTAAATATTTACCTTTTTTTTTCTTTTAAAATAGAGAAACCATGCATAGGAATGAGAGGTTTATATTTAAAGTATTTAATATTTCTTTTAGACAATATTAGAGGTACTAAATAATGCCATTGGCCAACTGTCACCTGTATACAAAACCTGTGTCCACACCTGGCTCATTAGTGTGTGTGTGTGTGTGTGTGTGTGTGTGTGTGAACCATAGATAGCCAAAACACTTAAATGTTAAGTTCATTTTAAAAAGTCTTGATTAGTTCTTTCAAAAAATTATTTTCTGCACTCCTTCGGGTTGCAATTTTTTAAAAAACAAAATGCTTTTTTGGGCACCTGGGTGGCTCCTGGTTAAGCATGTGACTTCAGCTCGGGTCACGATCTCGCAGTTTGTGAGTTCGAGCCCTGCACTGGGCTCTGTGCTGCTAGCTTGGAGCCTGAAGTCTGCTTTGGATCCTGTGTCTCCCTCTCTTTCTGCCCTTCCCCTGCTCACACTCTGTGTCTCTCTCTCAAAAATAAATAAACGTTTAAGGACATAAAAATAAAATACTTTTTAAAGAGCTCTTTGGTTTATATAGATCATTATATATGACTTGCTTTTACTGGCATTTGACACTTAGCAATCATTATGTATAAATGAGCTTATATATCTATCCCTAAAGAAACTGCAGGGAATCATTCTATTGGAGAAAAATTCCTTCCACATTTTTTTTTTGGCTTACCTGTTGTGATACTTAAAGATAGAAAAATAGTTTTTGAAGAGCAAATAGCCTTTTACTGTGCTAATTCTCACCTCCAAGGCCAGGATTTCTCACTTCTTCCAGTGGTGTGGTTCCTTGAAATAGCTGAATCCTGTGGAGAGCTCCTTGAAAGCAGATTATCAGGCCCTACCATCAGAGGTTCTGATTTGATAACATGGGGAGGCTGGAGAATTGCTTTCTCTAACAAATTTCCAGTGTTGCTGATATGGCTGCGCTTCCCAATGGAGTCTAACTATGTTCTGTAGTAACATTTTACCAAACGTCTTGCAGTGTGCCACTGAAAAATAAGTAGCAAATTCTTAAAATCACTTGTTGAGATCAAGGGTGTTGAGGTCAAATGGCCTGGGGTTGTAGATTTTTAGTCCCAAAATGTGGGATTGAGAATAAATTGCTCTACTATTTTCATTTCAGTAGTTCATGTAATGGGTATGATATCTATCAGACAATTTTTGTTGATCACGATATTAGATGATATTTGTTAACTTCTCAACAAGGAACATGGCCTTTAGAAAGAGCTCAATTAAGTCAATGAATCCAAGCTCTAGTTTTGATGCTGAGCAAAACCAGTGAGTAAGGGTTTAAATGCCAGGTTGGTCTTTTGATTCCAACGTTACGGATACAATGAGTTAATACGTGCCCCTGAAAAATGTTGAACTCTTGTGAGAAATCTTCCAAAGTATGATTTGGGTATTATTGTTAGTATTACTTTTCACTGCATACATCTTAAGAATGTATTGTAAATGGAGAACGATTGTTTTCTTTAAGGTTGGTTTGGAATAACAGTTTTTGAATTTTTAAGTGTTTGTAATGAAGAAATGCCTGAATTCATACTCATTGCTCCCACTTTTCTTCCTGCATGATAAACCTGTATTTTTGTGGGAAAAGCTAAATATAAATAAAGGGAAATGTAAGTATTTAATTGTAACCATGCCGATACCTATTGACGGTATACTCTTGAGATTAAGCAAATAGTGATAAACTAATAAGATTAAGATGAATAGGAATTATTATCCAGAGTGGACTAATTTGAAAAGCTTGCAAGTTAGTCTAAAATGGAGACCTCTTTCTTGCCTTATTCTGTCTTTCTTGTGAGTCTTTGAAGACACATGTAAGTTACTGTGGTGGTGTTATCATAGAAATAAACTGGAACGTGTGTTTCTCATAGTACCAGTCTGTTCACTGAATGACTGTGTAATATATTCATGGAAATATAACGGGGACAAGTGGAAAACTTACTAATGATGTGACCCTGGGCATACTTTAGCCTCTGTAGATCTCCATTTCATTGTTTAGCACCATGGGTAAATAGAGGATGGTCATAACCTTATGACCATCCTGTAACAATTGGGTGATGATAAGAATTCAAGAAGATAACCTTTTGTTAAAGAATCTAGCATAGTACAATGGCCCTTAGTAAATTTTAATTCTTGCCCAAATATCCTAACTCTGTTCCCAAGGCCTCAGTTTCCTCATTAAAGGTCTTTTACTTTATAAAGCTATAGGGTTCAGCACTTAGTTCAACTGATATTTAACCAAATGAGTAAATTGATGAATTAACATATTTTTCTCTCGAGTTCACTTTCTAATGCACATGGTATTAAGCTTCCATACAAGGAATTATCTTCGAATGTGTTGTGTAAAGTGAATAAATTTATGGTCATATTAAATGAATAAAACTTTAACGTGTGGATATAACATTTCTGAAATTCATATGGCCAGAGAAAGAAAATCTTTACCAGAACTGTTTAAAATGGCTTTTGGTAAGTTCTCAGAATAAGAAAACAAAGTATTTTTATATATAGATTGGGATATGCTTTCTATCTCATTTTCACATCACAGTTAGGTACCATTCAGGTTCCATCCTCCACAGAGGCAGAAAAAAATACATTAAATCACTCCCAGAAGGTCTGTTTGAATTCTGATAGCCTGATTTTCTTTGAAAAGCTTGAACTTTTTATTTGTTAAAATTCAGGGCTTCACTGGGTTCTATATTGTCCCTGACTAAAATGACTTATTTGAGTAGGGGGTATTTCTTATCTCATTGGAAGCTTTAAAAAGAAGCAGTTATTGTATCTTTGAGCAGATGAAATGGTTTAACATTGCTCAAAACTTGTCCAAGATGCTAATCTAAATCCTCAGCTAGACCATTTGAACACATGACTAAACACAGACCAAAGAGAATTTAGTTTAAAAGAAATCTTATCAGAAATCAAATAATAGATCTTAGGCTATTTGGATTTCCTCACAGGATAATAGAGCCAACAGCAGCAGCAGCACCACTCAAAAGGAGTTGAACTATTTTCACTATGTGGATGAGTTCATTTTTCTGAACTGGCTTGCAAATTTAAGCCTTGTGTATTCCAGTCGTCTGCTGGACATTTCTACCTGGTACCCCATAGTCTCCTCAGTTTTAGCTTGCTGAAATCCACTCTTCATTTTTTCTTCTCTCCATCTTCCTTTCTCATATACCTCCTTTCCTTGCCTACAAACTTCTTAGTGCGTGGCATCACCCAACCTCCAATCCTCAGCACCATCTTTGATTCTGTTACTGATTGGATTTAACTGTGAGATGAACATTATCATGTAGAGGATTTATTAAGGGTGCTCTTGGGGTCACCACCTGTGAAATAAGGAGGGAGGATTGGGAAGAGGAAGAAGTTGGAGTATAGTTCCTCTTAACAAAGCTTTCAGCTGACCTCGCTAGAAGTTCTGAATCTAGGATGGCTCCTCACCATTGTTCTGAGTTGGGGTGATGAGCCTGGGAATTCTACTCCACTTTGGCCAGTTACTGGATACAATTTCCCCAGGGAAAGGGAAGTGACCTTGGACAGAGTGACTCTTCCATGAGCTTGTCATTAGACATTACAGTAACTCATTGGCTCTCCATTCATGATAGTATAAAATACAAATGCCTTAGCTTAAAGTGGAAGAACCCCCACAGTCTGGACCATACAACTATTGCACCCTTATCCTTTCAAGGACACATTTTACTTTTTTGGTGCCATTGACTCTTAGCATTTCTTCTTGTGTGTGCTGCTTATCGTACCTAGCTCCACCGGCCCCCCCCCCCAATTTTTTATAAAATGTTTTTCTTCATTCATTCATTCACTCATTCATTATTGTTTAATTTTTAATTTCAGAATTTCTTTCAACTTCTATAACAGTTAAAAATAATACAGACTTTCCATATAACTTTACCTAGATTCCCCAAATGTCAACACCTTATATAACTACAGTACAATGATATGATAACTATCCCCAAAATAACATAGTCTGTAGACCTTATGTAGAGTTCATCACCTACCCAGTTAGTGTCTTTTTTTCTGGACCAGGACAACACATTGCATTTAATTGTCATGTCTTTGAAATCTCTCTTAATTTGGACAGTTCCAAGGTCTTTCTTTGTCTTCCATAAGCTTGAAGAGGGATGGCCAATTATTTTGTAGACTGTGTCTCATTTTGCTTATTTTTTTTTAATGTTTAATTTTGACAGAGATATAGCGTGAGCGGGGGAGGGGCAGAGAGAAAGATAGACGCAGAATCCAAATGCAGGTTCCAGGCTTCGAGCTGTCAGCACAGACCTTGACTTGAGGTTTGAACTCATATATCTTGAGATCATGACCTGAGCCGAAGTCAGATGCTTAACCAGCTGAGTCACCCAGGCGCCCCAGATGTCTCTTATTTTGAATTTGTTGAAAATTTCTTCAGTTCACACATTTTTGGCAAATGATGGCATACCCTTGTTAGCGCATCATATCAGGAAGCACAAGGTGTTTGATGCATCTCATTTAAGGTGACATTAACATTGATCACTTAAAGTGACTTCTCCATCTTACAATTACTCTTTTTATAATTAACAAGTACATTGTGGGGAAACACTTTAAGATTATGTGAAAATCTTGTGTATCATTATACTTTATCAACTAACAACCACCTATTAATTTTAGCATTCATTTGTGATTCTGACTACTGTGATGTTGGCCAAATAGTTACACTCTATTTCTGTCATTCCTTCTACATTTATTAATTGGAATAATTGTAAGGAAGAACTTTTTCTTCTCACTCTTAGTACAGACTCCTGTAGTCTTGTTTTATGGGTTATAATGTATTGCTATCGATACTTATTTTTTCCCAAAATTTTCTCTGATTTTGCCACGGAGAGCCTTTCCAGTTGGATCCCATGTTCTTTGACATGTCTCTCCATCATGTTTTGAGCACTTTTTGGAAGGAATCTTAATGATTATCTAATTCATCTTTAAATCACCTGAAAATGTTCCTGGAAAATAGTCGTCTACCCAATGTTTGACAAAATTCAGTATTAAAGAACTTGCATGTGTAGCACATAATTTTTCTCCTGTAGACAGTTCCTTTTATTTCCAGTTTTATTGAGATATAATTGACATATAACACTGTGTAAGTTAAGATGCACAGTGTGATGGTTTGCTATACATATATACTGGGAAATTATCACCACATAAGATTGGTTAACATATCCTTCACTTCCCAGAATTACCTTTTTTTTATCTGTGCACCAAGAACATTTGATATTTACTTTCTCTGCAAATTTCAAGTATATAACACAGTATTTTTAACTACTATAGTACTTTTAACTAGTCACCATGTTGTGCATTGGATTCCCAGAACTTACTGATTTTATTATTTTTTAAGTGTTTATTTTGAGTGGGCATGATTTTATTATTATTTTTTAAGTGTTTATTTTGAGTGGGCATCTCAGTGGCTCAGTCGGTTAAGTGTCCGACTTCGGCTCAGGTCCTGATCTCACGGTCCGTGAGTTCGAGCCCCGCGTCGGGCTATGTGCTGACAGCTCAGAGCCTGGAGCCTGCCTTGGATTCTGTGTCTCCTTCTTTCTCTGCCCCTCTCCTGCTCATGCCCCCTCTCCCTCTCCCTCTCCCCCCCCTCCTCTCTCTCAAAAATAACATAAAAAAAAAAGTTAGAGAGTCTGAGCAGGGAAAGGACAGAGAGAGACGGAGAGGATCCCAAGCAGACTCCCTGTCAGTGCTGAGCCTGATGCAGGGTTCAATCTCATGAAACATGAAACATGACCTGAGCTGAAATCCAGATCTGGACACGTAACCAAGCGAGCCACCCAGGTACCCCATCCAGAACTTAATTGATCTTAACAACTGCAAGTTTGTATGCTTTGACCAGCATCTCCCCATTTCTGCCTCCCACCAACCCCTTGCAACCACCATTTTACTCTCTATTAGTTTGAGTATTTTAGATTCCAGATGTCAGTTCATGCAGTAGTTGTCTTTCTACATCTAATTTATTTCACTTAGCATAATCCCCTCAAGTGCCATCCATGTTGTCACAAAAGGCAGGATTTACTTTTTTATGGCCATGTAATAATTTATTATTTATAGTTATATAATAATTTATTATTTATAGTTATATAGTTATATAATATATTATTTATAGTTATATATACATTAAATATTTATTACATAATGTATATCATGCTGCAGTGAACATGGGATTGCAGTCATGTCATCGACATAATGATTTTGTTTCCTTTGGATGTATACCCAGAAGTGGAATTCCTGGATCTTATGGTAATCTTATTTTTAATTTTTTGAAGAAGCTTTCTAGTGGTTGTATCAATTTAAGTTCCCACCAGCTTCCACAGGAACATTTTATATAGCGGCTGTACAGACTTATTTTTCCACCAACAGCGTACAGCCTTGTCAGCACTTGTTATCTCTTGTGAGGTGTGCACTAGTATCTAACTATTACTTTGATTTGCATTTCCCTGATGATTAATGATGCGTCGAGCACCTTTTGTGTACCTTTGGAAACATGTCTACTCCGGTCTTTTGCCCATTTTTGAATCGTATTATTTGTTTTTGTTATGTATGAGTTATTTATATTTGGATATTAACCTCTTATCAGATGTATGGTTTGCAAATATTTTCACCTGTCTTATTGGTTGCCTTTTCGCTTGGTTGATCTTCCTTTGCTTGCAGAAACATTTTAGTTTGATGTAGTCCAGTGTGTTTTTTATTTTGTTGCTTGTGCTTTTGGTCTATCCAAGAAATCGTTGCCACCAACGTCAAGGATCTTTCCCAATGTATTTTCTTCTAGGAGTTTTACGGTTTTAGGTCTTCCATTGAAGAATTTAATCCATATCTACTTAATTTTTGTGAGTAGTGTAAGATGGGGGTCCAGTTTCATTCTTTGCCTGTGAATATCCAGGCACCATTTTTTGAAGAGACTATCCTTTCCCCATTGAGTGTTCTTGATTCTCTGTCAGAGAATAGTTGACCGTACATTCTTGGATTTATTTCTGGGTTTTTGATTCTGTTCCATTGGTCTATGCATGTTCTTAGGCCAGTACCATACGATTTTCACTACCGTAGCTTTGCAGTATTATAGTATGGAATCAGGAAGTGTGATACCTCCGTCATTGTTCTTTCTTGAGATGTCTTTGGCTCTGTGGGGTCTTTTGTAGTTACATAAGCATCTTAGGGTTGTTTTTTCTGTTTCTGTGAAAAATGCTATTGAAATCTTGATAGATTGTGTGAATATATAGATGGCTTTGTATTATCTCAAATCTATAGTATCGACATTTAAAAGTTTTGTTTTTGTTTTTGAGAGAGAACACATGTGAGCGGGGGAGGGATAGAGTGAGAGGAAGAGAGAGAATCCTACGCGGGCTCTGCACTGACAGTGTGTAGCTTGATGCAGGGCTCGAACTCACAAACCGTGAGATCATGACCTGAGTCGAGGTCAAGAGTTGGACGCTTAACCGACTGAGCCACCCAGATGCCCCAATATAGTATGGACATTTTAACAATAATAATTCCTCTAATCCATGAACACACAATATCTTCCCATTTATTTGTATTTTCTTTGATTACTTTCAACAGTGTCTTAGTTTTCAGCATACAGATATTTCACCTCCTTGGTTAAATTTATTCCTAAGTATATACTCTTTTTGATGCTATTATAAATGGGATTGTTTTCTTAATTTCTGTTTTCATAGTTTATTATTAGTGTAGAAGCACAACTGAATTTCTGTGTTGAATTTTTATCTTGTATTTCACTGAATTCATTTATTAGTTCAATCACTTAGATTTCCATGAAGATGTTTATAATCATCGTGGGGAAAGTGATTTGTCTTTCTTCTGAATTCTTAAAGTAATTATAGTCTTCCACCAAAGGGCACACGGTTTATATTATGGTGATTTGTGTTTTGTGAAATAGTTTCAGTAAAGCAAACAGACAACAAAAATCAGCTTTGTAAATTTGACAAGCTGAAGTAATAGAAAAAGTTTTATTTTCACAAACATTTTCTTTGCAAAACACATATATCAAGTAAAAATATTTTAAAAATTCTTTGTTTCTAAAACCATCTTTAGGTTTGCCAAGCAAAATAAAAGTCTACTTGGCTTATACTGATAAATTAAGGCTGCCACATAGATTTGGATGATATTTAATATTTGATCAGACTTTGGCCCGTTAGAGAAAAAGAAAAGGTAGATGCAGGAGATAGGAAAGAGGTCATATTTGCAGAGAGATCTTTTTTTTTTTTTTAATTTTAACATTTATTTATTATTGAGACACAGAGAGAGACAGAGCATGAGCATGGGAGGGACAGAGAGAGAGGGAGACACAGAATCCGAAGCAGGCTCCAGGCTCTGAGCTGTCAGCACAGAGCCCGACGCAGGGCCCGAACTCACAAACCATGAGATCATGACCCGAGCCGAAGTTGGACGCTTAACTGACCGAGCCACCCAGGTGCCCCTGCAGAGAGATCTTAAGAACAATGGTGTTTGAACTTGTATGGGTGTATTTGTTTCCGTAATTTAATGTTTTAATTTTTAATGCTTATCAAGTCAAAGTTTTGATATCCATGCTGAGTCTTAGTTACTCAATGAAAGACTTGCCCAGGATACCTAGCTCAGTTTACTACCAGGTATACAGAGGGACAACGTGGTTTACAAAACTTGGTCCTACTCACTTGAGGCTTTCAAATGCATCACAGAAACAACTTGTACCTGGTGAAGTCTGACTGCACTTCTGCCTCCTAAGACCGTGATCAGCACTTGCACTTATGGTCCTTTAACCTTCTCCTCTCAATTTCCTTGTTGTTTACAACTCCAAGTCAATATCTAGTCTTAGTTGTTTTTGTTTTAGGTTTGTTTGTTTGTTTGAAGAGTATTCTGCCGTATTCCATGGCTGGTTGTGGTTTTCTAATTTCCATGAATTCCCTTCTGAGGTTCAAGTAGTATTTCACCAAGAAAATTTTGCTCGTTGTTAAGTATTCCTTATCTAGCTAAGGTTTGCTCCTGCAGAGAAATTGTACAGTCAAAAGAGTGATATGATCTGCCATTCTGCTATTATTTTTAGAAGTTGTTTAGATTTTGATTGACAAACATTTTGTAGTCTGTATTTGGGTAATGATAATTTAATTTTGAAAATATTAGTAAGAAAACCTCATTTACTAAATCGAAGGGAACATGAATTTCTCAAATCACTGAAAGTTTTTCAGAAGGGACCACAAACAGGTGAGAATGATGAAAGGAGGCTCTGGGTCAGCTGGGTGTGGTGCCGTATCGAAATGATTCTGGGAGAAATGAATCAATCAGTCCTTGTGTGCACGCTCCCCCACACATACTTTTTTTTTTAATTTTTGCATTCTATAGGCAAATACCTGTACTTTATGGAAAATACAGCAATGTGTTTTTCTACCTATTAGAAGTTTCAGTCTTGTAGGAGAAAAAAGCATAACACGCATCATTCAGGTTAAAGGTGTGTGTGTGTGTGTGTGTGTGTATACATATATATGTGTACACACACATATATGTGTGTATACATATGTGTGTGTACACACACACACACACACACACACACACACACACACTTTCTCAAGAAAGACCTAAGTTCAGGAAAAAGAGGAATTAGATTTGGCCAGAAGACTTGAGATAGTATATGAGTATAAAATATTAATTTAGAATATCATTAATTTTAAAATATGTTGGGATTTAAAATCAGTTTATAATATAGAGAGAGAGTTTAATTCAAATGTGAGAGCAAGGACCTGATCTGCAATTAGCATTTCAATATCATTAAGTATAGAGGTCAGAATGAAAGCAGAGGAAAAGAGAAATGACTCTATAGGACCCTCCAGTGTGGTAACATGTTTAGGCAGGATACTCCTACATGATCAGAATTTTACTGGTAAGAGAGAGAATACCTTGAAATCTAATGAAAATTTGCAGGGTTGTTAAGGGAGAAAGAATTATGAATGTAATAGTTTTCATCAAATGGGTGTTTTGTAATAATTTCTGAAACCAATAAAAGTAGATTGTGAAATTTTGGGAATATATAAAAACCTCTCTAGAGACTTTTCTAAGTTCTTCTAAAGAAGAAAGTGCAACATAATGGTGAAAATCATTCAATTTTGCTCATAAGGAACAATTGGGCACATATTGAATCAAGAAAAGTGCTGAAATCATTGAACAACAAAACTCAAATGTGATCATATTTGTTCATTTTCCATGTTGTTACGGTGATTTGTGTATTCAGAGCCCAACAATGTGAATGCCATGGAGGATAAGTGATGATGCTTTGCTGAATGCCTTTATGAGAGTTCACTAGGAAGAAATTACTGCTTTAGCATAAATGTATTGTTACTGCTTGAATGATGATAGCTGCGTGTTTGTCTCTTTTCTCTACTCAGCAAACACGATTCATTTCCAGGTTTTGGTGTTACATCAAGCAAAAGGTTCCAGCTGAGCACTGGCACTATTATATACACACAACTCCCTTAGAAGTGTTTCTGCTCTGAGTCGATACTATGGACTGTGCCTCAGGAATAGCCTGTGGCATCCTTTAGATGAGCATACTTAGAAACATGAATACGTTTACATGTGTGCTGCTATGTGCTCATGTTAAAGAAGGTAAAAATTAGATAAACTACTCTTTTTTTTAATCCTAAAATGATACCTCTTTCCCAGAAGTGTTTGTGAAGACAACAAAGAATAATTTTGGAGTCTGTCTTGTCCTATTGCCACACCAGATATCATTAAATCTAATACATATGAAGAAAGTGTGGTCATGTTAGGATCTTTGGTTAGTGTTAACTACTCTAATATGAATGCCAATAATTAGCAACAAAACCATGTTTTTGTATGGATTATTGTATGGATAATTGCATCCATACATATTGTATGGATAATTGTATGGAGTTTTAAATAAATCCTTGCCTGGATTTTCTCTCAGAAATTTCCAAGGATATCTTAAAATAAATAAGTATTTTATCTCCTTGGGAAAGTACTCCTCACATTGTAGCAAGTTGCGAAGCCAGAATTATAAATGCCAGTGATTCATTTTTCATGTTTTATTCTCTGTCCACACGTGTTTTAAAATGTCGCGTCCACCATTTTGTCTTGGCTACTGTTCTCTTCTTGAGAATCACAATTTCATTATGTGAAAAGATGAAAAGAAAAAAGGTTTGTTTGCAGTTAACAGTTTCTGAATATGTTAAATTTTTTTGAGAAATATTTATAGCATTTGACATGCTGTAAACCCTTAAATAAGGTGGGATGTACCTGGTATATATTTTACTCTGCACATTAATATATGTCACCGTCATTTACTCTTGCTTAGCAGAGGGTGGGTGTTAGACATGTGTGGGGACACTCCCTATAGAAGATTACTGTAACCAAACACAGGCGTTAGTGAAGAAAGGGTAAAAACTGTTATTTAAGTTCAACTTACAGGAAAAGGAACAGTAATATATGACATTACTAGTAATAAGTAGTAAGGGAGCTGGAATTTTTTTTAATAACCAGTGTTCTAAAACATTTTGATTTCTTTTAAGCACAATGTAAGTAATCTCAGTATTGGAGTTTCTTTTCTTGCACTGTATATTCCTTTTCGGGAAAAGAATTTTGTTAATGCTTGAGGCATTGATCAGTGTTAATGTTTACATTTTGAGAATTATTCGTAAAGCTCTAATATAAAGCTATTTTTTTTATTCAGAGATATAATTTAAAGACTTCTTAGGTAAAATTCTTAGGTAAAATTTGATAATTAGGAAAATGTTTTTTTCTAATTATACACAATTTAAATTTTGTATTGAAAATCATATGAAAAATAGAAATATGCCTCGCAGCAAATTTTGGGAATTATTTCTACTAAATGAGTAATTCATATAATACGATTTTGATTTTCTTTTTCTTTGCTTCTTCATCTTTTTTTGGGGGGGGGGCTATTAACACCATACATTTGTTTTTCTGTATCCCAAAAATATAAGAAGTGACTGTTTACCTCAGACTGTGTTCAGGTAGTCTTTTATAAAATGTCAGCCTTACATATCTGAAGTTATATGAAATCATCGTGTTTGTCAGTATTAATAGAATCTAATAATTTTGAGTATTAATGTAATTTATTAATTTTTAAAGATGATTTTTCTCATTATGGTTGTTACTTGTTTTAACTTTTTCCGATGCCCTTTTTCTGTTACATGCTTTAAACAGAGCACTTAAAACACATGAAGCAGTTCTGAATTATTTTGTAGGTATATAGTGTAATGCCCGAAGTTCCGAAACCTCCCACAAAAGTCCACCAGAGTCTTGAGTCAAAGCCAAGCGGCAAGGGTCGTTTATTGCAGGTCCGAACCTGGACCTCTGCGCACTCGTTGCCGGTGACGCTAACAGGCCACGATCAGGGTTGGTACAGCGTTTTTATAGACAGAGACAAATAGCACAGGGGAGGTTTCAAATTATGAGGGGCCTGATTAGTTGATTTTAAAGTAAGGACATTTGTTGTTCTCTGATTGGGCGTCCTTTGTCTGTCCTTTGGCGGGAAGGCTTTGTCCCTTACTTGTGGCGGGAGGAAAAAGGGGGAAGGGGGAAGAGGGTAGGGTAGGTGGGGAATGTGCTAAGCAAGCAGGTTTACAGAAGCGAGAAATGCCGGTTAGTTTATGTACAATTACTCATTCCATTACCTATCAGACTACATTTAGGAAGGTTTACAACCCATTCTACTACACAGCGGGTTACATTCAGGAAGGGCTTCACAATGCTCGTAGCAAACAGCAAGCAAAACAGACTTCTCAGCAATTGTATTTCTTATCAAAGATCCATAATAAGCAGAAAAGAGAACCTAGCTTTAAACTAAGGCAGGGCTGTCATTTGGATTGTTCCTTTCAATAGAAGAATTAAATGTGAATTTTTTCAAGGTGAGACATATTAAAGACGCCACCATAGTTAGAGTATAACACATAGAAAACCCTAATGTGTGGCTTACCTGAAAAAAAAAAAGGCTTGGCTTTAGGCCCTTTTTCTTTACTTACGCCTCTCTCTAAGACAAGTTGATTTACTCCCAGAGCTATAAATGTCTCCTAAACTGTGTAGTTTTTGTTTCCAGCCCTGGCTTCATGGGATCTAGGACTCATGCACACAGTTGTGCTAGAAATCTCACCAGCTCATGAAGAAAGTCATAAAGATTCTGATATCCGGTTTCCCCAAACAAAGCCTTCCAGGTCTGAGGAAGTCTTGTAACATTGATTAAAAAGGGAAAGAAAGAAAAGAGAAATAGAAACTATACAGAGGAAAGAAGGACTTGGAAATACTAAGGTTTTTATATTACAATTAATTTACCCACTGACAAGAATAAAATGCTATAATAAACGGCAGTTGGAGATAAAAAATAATTTCATAAATTAAAAATTTAAGCAGAGGGGCACCTGGGTGGCACCTGACGTCCGTCAGTTATGCGTCTGACTCTTGGTTTCAGCCCAGGTCATGATCTCATGGTTTGAGTTCGAGCCTCTAGCATCAGGCTCCATGCTGCCAGCAAAAAGCCTCTAGGGGTGATCTCTCTCCTTCTCTCTCTCTGCCCCTCCCCCACTTTCAGTCTCTTTCCCTCTCTCTCTCAAAATAAATAAATAAACTTTAAAAAATACGTAAGGAGAAATTTTAAATATATTCAATATTGGGATGCCTGGCTGGCTTAGTCTGTACAGCATGAGACTCTTCATCTCAGGCTTGTGACTTTGAGCCCCGCATCGGATATAGAGATTACTTAAAAAAATATTCAGTGTAATTTTTGAGAAATAAAATTGAGGAGGGAAGTCACCCAGAAAATAAAGCAAAAGGATAACGAAATAGAAAACAGTAGGAAAGACAGTAAATGAGATGGCAGATATTTTCTTAAAAGTTAAATAATAGAAATTCTAGAGAGAGAAAATAGAAAGGATGTATTTATAAAGTATTTGTAGATTATTTTTTATAAGCGAAGGCCATGTGTCTTCAGAATTTCAAGAAACATAGTTTCTGGCCAAATGGATGAAAATACACCCACACAAAGGCACGTAATTATGAAATTTCAGGACAATCAGGATAACATGAAGGTTCCCCAAACTTCCTATGAAAAAAATAAATAAAAACTATATCACATACAACAGGTAGTGAATCAAAATGTCTTTGGACTTCTCAACAGTAACACCACAAGGACAATAGAATACTCCCTTAATAATTGAGGAAAAACTATTTCTAGAATTCTTTACTAGGCTAATTATAACTTAGGTGTGAGTTATGCAAATATTCTCGGTCATAGAATTTGTTATATTCATTATTTGCAAATATTCTCAGGCATACAATTTTTTTCTATCTCCTTTGCTTTCATGCCAAAGAAGCTAATAGGGGATGTTCCTTTCCAAAAAAAGAAGTAAATCTGGAAAGAAGACAAGGGTTCAGTAAACCAGAGATGTAACAGAGAACAATCTCTAGCACAATGGCAAACAGAAGTCTCAGGGTGACTACTATCCATGAGTAGTAGAGAACAATTACATCATTCGGTCATTTTGACTCAGCAGAGAAGCACATTGATGGTTGTTGTCCTAGGTCTTGGGTGTTCAAACCAACTTTTCAACCTGGCAAAGTTTCTGAAAGATGTGTTCCTTCAACCAAAGAAACTTCTACAATACCAAATATTTACTAGTAGATAAGCAAAATAAACTTTTCCTCAGACACATGACCAAGAATCCAGTTTGGTACACTCCCTTGGAGGAATAATTTCTCATTGTATCACAGGGTTGGACTATTTGTACTCACTGACGCAGCAGTTCAACTAGTAGGTAAATATTCCTGAGAGAGAAATACTGACACTAATGATGTTTTACTTTATTTCTTGAGCTTTTTAACACCCCCACAAATTGACTTTATCATTATAACCCACTCTTATATATACATACTTTTTATTTTATAGATGAGGAAATTGAAGCACATAGAGCTAAGTAACTTCCCCCAGGTTACCTAGCTGTTCGTGTTTTTGTTAAAACGAATGAATTGAATAACAACATGGGTTATCCTCCAAAACATTGCTGAGTGGAAAATAAAAACAAGTCGCAGAGTGGCACACACATGTGCTGACTTTAGGAAGTTTAAAACATGAAAAAAAAAACATATGAAGAAAATAAAGCTAACAGTTGTTTCTCTCTCCAGTGGCAGGATCAAAGTACCAGGCAGAGCTTCAAAACCGTATGTTTTATTTTTTAAATAATCGAAAATCTGTGGCAAGATACAAATACTGTTAAACCAGAGAGGTGTGACATGGTTCTTTTTTTGCATTCCTTCTACTTTTTTGTATGATGGAGTATTTTGTAACTTTATAAAGGGAAGAAAACGCAGTCAGTAACTCACTGAGTTATCTTGTCTTTTAGTATTACAGCAACCCATGCTATTTTTTATAATTCATACATGATACAAAAGGATCATGTAGCATATAAATATATGAAATCAATGATACAAAATAAATGTCCTAAAAAGAGATTCTCGCTTTCCCACTCAGTAATTCAATATATTTTCCCTAAACTGAATTTTTTCTGTCTGTTGAGTGTTGCAGTTTGTGGTGGGTTGGAAAATATAAAATCTGAGTATAAAATATCTTTGCCTAGTCTGATCTTCTTCCTTACAGGCGATGCAGACAGGCTGGGTCCAAGAACCCAGGGACGGGTCCCGCAGGACAGCCAAGAGGGCCCTTGGCTTTACACAGGATAGAAATCAAACACGAGCCAGAGAAAGTGAAAACAGAGTGTGTTGAATAGCATGAGTGACAGACAGAGCCTAGCAGATGGAGGGTCTGGGAGACTTGGAAAAGAAAGGAGAGTGAGTCTCACGTTGCTTGAAGTTAGGCGTTTATATTGGCAAAGGGTCTAGGGTGTGGGCTCCTTCAGGAATCCGGAGTGGGGTTGTTCCACAGATTACCTGAGGTAGACGTATTGATGCCAGCAGCATCTGAAGTTTGTTTGAAGTTAACGTCCTGGAACATGTATGGGAGCTGGCTCTTCTTGGGTGTTACGGGGTGTTTGGGGACTAGGACAAAACTTAGAGAATGATTATTTTTCCTGTTTGCCCCTCGAAGTGGGAACATAGCTTCTTTGGCTTCTTCAGAGAACATGAGTAAATTGGGCCCAGCAGAAAAACCATAGAGATGGACCCATTTTAAAATGGAGTCCCTTCAGTTCTCTACCTCACAGGGAAGATACAAAGCAATCTAATTTTGATTTTAGTTTTAAAAGGCGATACTTTTAGTCCAAGTAGCTCTAACTGCTTAAATACTAGCCAAGAGTTTGTTATTTAAACTTTTAGAATACGGTGCGCCCATTACTTGATTATGTTTCCTTATGATGCTTTGCTTCATACAACTAAATGCAGTAATTTGTTGTGGAATAGAAAGTGTTAAGAAAACAAGAAAACTACTTCTTCTTTATTTTCCTAAAACCTGGATAGAATGAATACGCCATCTGTAATTAATCTTATGAAGTTAACAAAATTCAATAATATGACTAAAAGTCTAAACTTTCACAAAGATTGGATATCTTAAAATATTGGCACATATATTTCTAGTTTCTAGTATATGCAGATGCCTAAGTACTTCACAATCTATTTTCAGTATCTGCAAAGGAGAACATCATGCTCACCATCTACTGAGGAAAAATTTCAGAAAATGCCTATTATCTCAAAGGCTTTAGAAATAATGAAATATGTAGCATTAAAATTGATACACTCCTCTTTTCCTATCATTAATTGAAAGAAAATACAAAATTGTAGTGAAATAAAATAAATGTAGGTTCATTTTCCTGCTTCTTATTAAAATCAATTTTAATATGTACAAAGATCTGTTGACTATTACCCACCGCTGATGATGTATACCTAGTTTTGGCTATTCCTACCTTTTAAATAAGCCAAATTCTTTAATTTTTTTTCATGTTTATTTATTTTGAGAGAAACAGAGAAAGAACACGTGCACAAGCAGGAGGAGGGACAGGGAGAAGAGGGAGAGAGAGAATCCCAGGCAGGCTTCATGCTGTCGGTGTAGAGCCTGACTCAGGCTCGATCTCACGACCAGGAGATCATGACCTGAGCCGAAATCAAGACTTGAACGTTTAACCAACTGAGGCACCCAGGTGCCCCCATCCCTTAACTTGCTCTTGTCCATTATTTCATGGGGTCTATCAGGAAATTATTCTAAATATTCTCTCATGTTAACAGTAAGAGAGAACGGTTTCTTGTTAATCCTGGAGATAAGTGTATCCAATGGCCTACTTAAGTAAAGGACAGAAAATAATGAGAATAATTGGTGCTATATCTATAATTATTTCTAATATATAATGACAGCGTAAGCTTTAATTTTTAAGACTTTTATTTGGAAATAATTCAGAAAAGCCAGACAGGTATGGTGATTCTTTTTAAAAATATGTACTTCATTCTTTAGTTTACTGGTCCTGGTGTTGGAATCTGTGGAGCATTTCAAAGGCAAAGTAGTTCTTGTTGTCAAGGAATTATAATAACAAATGGAAAAGAATATATAGATGCATTATAAAAATCTAGATTGTACATGTATAGAAAACATACTAACATATGTGTAACTAGTACAAGGTTCCATGCAAAATATAATTAACTATGAGTCCATTTTCTAACACCTCTTGCATAATATGTATGCCATACCATTTAGTGATGGGAATAATCTAAAATGTAATCTAAACCACAGGTTTACAAAAACCTGATGTCTGACTGAGGGAAGCACTGATTTAAAATATCAAGCCATGAGGCTTCTAACAGAATTGGTGCTTGTCAGATTACAGAGTTTTGACAAAGGAATGTTTTTCTTACAGACTCAATCCAGTGTGTGTGCTTACCTTGGCTACGGAACTGTGTATTTATTTCCCTTGGTGTTTTGCTGAATTAATAATTTCTCTTTGAAAGGGGGTCATTTGTAGCCAGTAGACTTTTCAAGCTGTGTTTATCTTGAATTTGCAATTCAATTGAATTGGAAGAAAATGTATTTAAATATGGATCATTTCAGATTTAAAAAATAAGGCCTCCTTTAATGGGGAAAAAGACACTAGAGATTAACTTAGCTCAACATCCAATAGAATGTTTATTAATCTAGTTCCTAACATTAATTAAGATTCAGGTAAAGAGAAATCTTCCAGGTCTCCCTCAACCTAGAGGTTAAGAGGTGAGATAAGGAAGCCATCAGCTTAAATTTTAGGGTGGAACTTTCATGGTATTACTACAAAATCAGTTCATATCTTTTTTTAGAGCCTATATACCTTTCACAGTTTTTCAGTGTGTGCAGACTGGTACAGAAATGCATATTGATATAAATGTGTATTTAGCTGTGTGCAATGGAAGTGCCTGGAAGCAACAGCAGCCCGATAGCATTGTGTGCACCAGGCATCTAGATCTTGGTTCTCCACTAACAGATTAGGGCTTCCAAGAAAAAAAAAAAAATGAGTGATTTAAGGACTGAGACAAGAAAAGCACAAGATGAATCATAAACATCTTTTTATGCCAGAAAGTCAGAAAATGCTCAAGAATGACGGTTCCAGAACATGTGGATGGTGCTAGGTCAACTAGATGCTAGTTTAAAGGGAATTCTGTTGGCCAAATCTGAAAAATTTGAGCATCAAAATAAATGTAATAGATTGTAACATTGAATAAAATAAGAATCCTTGAATTTCTCCTGTGATAAAAATGAAAACATAAGTAAATTAAGAACAGAGAACCCTTTCTTTATAGAAGAGTTCCAACTAAGCAATATAGAAGGGATGAGGGAATCAGAAGATGACAGTATGACAGCCATCATTGTAATTACTCAGTCTGCCAAGAAATGCAGTGGCTACAAAAACTAGGGGGTAAAAATTTGATGGGAGATTGGAGTGTTTACATAACTTGAATGTACTTTCCTCCAAAATAGTTACTAATTGAAATGGGAAAACAGTGGTGAAGACTGACAAGTGATCAAAAGTAATATTGCCAGTAATGGAGCAAGCAGATATCATGCACTACCCATAGGAAACTCACTTCTTTGATATTCCTGCCAAAATATATAACCTAAATTTCATCATAAAGAAGCATAAGACAAACCAAAATTGGTGAGCAGTATACAGAAATCTGACCCTAATTTAAAAGTGTCAAAGTGTGGAAGCAAAGGAAAGAATAGAAAAGGTTCTGATCAAATGATTCATGAAAACTAAATGTTCCATGATTCTGAAATGGGTGAAATCTAAGGTAAGTACATTTTATAGTAGTAATTAACACAAATGCCATGATTTTTAAGGTTATTGTGGTTATGTAGAAGAATATCCTTCTTTGTGGAAAACAAATACTGAACTGTTTGAGATTATGTTGGAAATTTACTTTGAAGTGATTTAGGAGGGAAAAATACATACTGTTCTTGTAATTTTTTTTATGTTTGAAATTATTTCAAAATAAAATCGGAAGATGGAGAAATAATAGTTTTGAAAAAAAAGTATTACAGTTAAGAAATGACAGTTTAATTCAGAATTGAACCTAAATGATGTTTGTAAATGTAGTTAGAACTTGAAAGTAAATGACAACTATTGGGACCTTATCAAGATAAAAAGCTTCTGCACAGTGGAGGAAACAGTCAACAAAGCTAAAAGGCAACCGACGGAATGGGAGAACATGTTTGCAAATGACATATCAGATAAAGGGTTAATATCAAAAGTCTATAAAGAACTTATCAAACTCAACACGCAAAAAACCAATAATCCATTGCAGAAATGGGCAAAAGACATGAACAGACACTTTCCCAAAGAAGACATCCAGATGGCCAACAGACACATGAGAAGATGCTCAACATCACTCATCATCAGGGAAATACAAATCAAAACCACATTGAGATACCACCTCACCCCCAACAGAATGGCTAAGATTAACAACTAAGGAAAGTAGAGATGTTGGCGAGGATGTGGAGAAAGGGGAATACTTTGGCACTGTTGGTAGGAATGCAAACTGGTGCAGCCACTCTGGAGAACAGTATGGAGGTTCCTCAAAAAATTAAAAATAGAACTACCCTACAACCCAGCAACTGCACTGCTAGGTATTTATCCAAAGGATATAAACATGCTGAGTCAAAAAGGCAAATGTACCCCAATGTTTATAGCAGCACTACCAACAACAGCCAAATTATAGAAAGAGCCCAAAGGTCCACTGACTGATAAATGGATAAAGAAGATGTGGTGTGTGTCTGTATATGTACAGACACTGTGTGGAGTATGAGCGATCCAAAAGAGTGATATCTTGCCATTTGCAACAAAGTGGATGGAACTAGAATGTATCATGTTAAGCAAAATAAGCCAGAGAAAGACAAATATATGATTTCACTCATAGAATTCAAGAAACACAACAGATGAACATAGAGGAAGGGAAGGAGAAAAAAAAAAAACAGGGAAGGGGGCACCTGGGTGGCTCAGTCGGTTAAGTGTCCTACTCTTGATTTTAGTTCAGGTCATGATCTCATAGTTTGTGAGTTCAAGCCCCACATTGGGCTCTGCACTGAGAGTGCAGAGACTCCTTGGAACTACATACACATGATTACTGGAGGCTTCAGGGACATGCCAGTGTTAGAACCATTATACACATTTTTGTTGAGGCCTGGAAGAATGTGTTTAAAATGACATCTCCGTGACATTTGGCTGCCTCAGTTGGCGGAGCGTGGTACTCTTGATCTCAGGGCTGAGTTTGAGCCCCATGTTGGGTGTAGAGGTTATGAAAAATAAAATCTTTAAAAGAATTAAAAAAATTATCTATTTAGCATCTTCAGGTTTGCAGATGAATAATCTACATATGTAGAGAAAAACTAGTGTATTTATAGAAGAATGGGTTACACAATACCAGGCATATGTCAGAAAATGTGACCTGGGATGATTCAAATTAATTTTCTGAAGTCATTGGCTCTCTTTATTCATGGACCCAAGAAGTTCAAACTAATTTTGACAAAATGAGTTGACCACACTGATCCCTGAGAGAAACACCTGGAATACTGTTTGCATACCTGTTTCCTAAACCCCAAGAGAGAAATAGCAGACCTGGGGTGGGAGTGGAGGGCCGTCCCACCCCAGAATCAGGACTACACTGTTAGCTTTGTGCTAAAAGTCTTTAGTTTTGTGACTTTTTTCAGTCTACTACCAGCGTCTCATTTGGTTTTATTTTCCGTATGTCATGCAACCATTGGAGCCCATTCTAGCCAATATCCTGTGCCTAACCACTCTGTCTTCACATGAGTGCTTCCAAACTGGCTCTTGTGCCTGAAATGCCTGTCTTCTGCCTCGCTGCTTAGCCATTGTCAGGATCTCTCTCTAATTCCTCCCTTATCTGGCAACTTTTCTGGAACATTTTGTCCATGCCCGTCTACTTCCTCTGAATACTTAAAATGGTGTATATTGTTAGCATAATTTCTTGAGCATGTAATCATTCCCTGCCTTGGGAGGTCTCATGGAGTATTGTCTTACTATTGATATCTACCTGTGTGTACTTCCCCTGCTGAAAGCGAGACTCTTGAGAGCTGAATTCTGTTTTCTGTGAACCCAGTGTTTGCTCTGACCCAGATCCGGTGCCGTCTACTGAGGACGGAAAACTATTTTTCTTTTCCAAATATGTTTTTGTCCTTAGGGTAAGTTTTGGATAAATTAAAGAGAGGTACAAGCCAAAAATGTGAAAGTATATTGTGAATGTGTGTGTATTGGCAGCATAAAGAGTTACGAATGAAAAAACGATGTTTGTGATTTGATGTCAAGGGAGGGTAACAGTGCATTTCCTCAGATACTTTGTACTGCTTTCCGAGTCCACGTCTTTTGGATATCGTTAAATGAACTCACTAAAGCAATCTACAGGTTATCTATCTCATTTTAATGTTAGTTATTATTCTCTATTCCTAAACACATGAATTTTTCCCGGCAGGGGTTAGATCCCAGGAATATAATATTAAATGTCAGTAACCCTGGAAGCTTTTTTACACTATCCAACAACAGTAAATAAATAATTTAATTTTCCAGAAGTGATCGAGAACCATCCTACCAACACCCACAGCCCCCCCCACCCCGCCCCCGCCCCAGCTGGCAGCACACCCAACCAAATGGACTGATTTAGCGTCCACAGCCTTCCGCTGCTCTGCCAGTCTTTGGTGGAAAGAGTGTTAATCAGTCGTGAAAGGTCTCAAGTCTTGGCAACAGAAAACGAAGTAGAAGGAAGACGCCTAAATAATATACACTCCTCTGTAAGCAGCCCTGGAGATTCTTCAGCTGTTTGTATACAACTTTAAGGAAAGCACACGAATATGTTACTCTTTTGTTGACTGCTCTGAGATGCCTGACAAATTAATACATACTTTTAAGATTATTAATGCCAAGTAGAAAAAAAAAACCTTGCTATAAAATGTCCTGTAACAGTGGGGTTTTTTTGTAAATGTTAAGGAATTTCTTAAATCTTCTCAGTTAACTTTAATTGTGCTCACTGAATGTTTATGGATGCTTTTGGCAGAGGTTTTTTTTTTTTTTTTTCCTTTTTTCCCCCGCCCCCCCCCCCATCCCCACAGCATTTGCTTTTTTAGGCAGTTTAGAAAACAAAGGGCAGAGGAATGGTTAATGTGATTTAGGTTGTCTGATTCAGGACAAAGGTTGGGTTTAAGAGGAGTCAAAATGATGAGCAAAATGGCTTTGGGAACGCTGTTAAACACTCTCAGCCTGTATATTCTCATCTGTAAAATGGGTTGCTTGGAGAATTAAGAAAACATATGAAGCTCATTTAGAGCACATATTTTTAATTCTATTGTCTTCTTCTGTCTTCAGATGCAGTCAGTGATCATTTTTGATTCTGTAGCCTAAATGCTGGAATCATCCAAAAAAGAGAATTCTGATTTTTTTAAAAAAATTATTCATTTAAAAATACCATGCCCTAGTAGCATCTAAAGACTCATTTTCGTTTTTGAGTGCTGAGTGATAATCTAATCTTCAAGACTGTGATTGACTAATTGCTAATGTTAAGTGGCTTCATCAGTGTGATATTCAGAGGATGTCATGGTTTATAAAGAAGGATCTCAGAGGTGTCATGGTAATATGTAGGTTGTAACAGTTTCTGGTTTGTCTGTGTTTTTGAGGGCAACATGGGCTTGAGTCCATGAATTACTATTACATCAGTTTTTGCATTTCACATGCCTCATCATGTTTGAATGCTGTATTCTTCTGAATTTAAGAAATATTTAAAACACCAGAAGTATTGTAAATATGGGAAACGGTGGTCCTAGAAATCTCAGAAACCATCTTCCCTCTTTCCTTCCATCACCATCAAACTTAACTCTAACTCCTGGGTATTCTAGTGGTTGGCGTTTGGCTGCAAGGTGGCAGCGTGTAAACACAGTAAGAACTTCGAAGCTGATCCGGTGGCCCTCAATTTCTTTCTTTTAGGAATGACAGGTAAATCAACTGCCACTTCTGCTAAGGAGCAGTAGACATTATCATGAGGTATATCAGGCTGCAAAGTCTCTGCTTTCCTTGAATAGTTTTACAGTGCTACCTGATGTTCATGGCTTGTGCACTGTGTTCACCCCTTGGGAACACTAGAAATTTGGTAATTTTCTATTTGAGTTCTAGGAGATTGAAAGCTGTACGACTTTTCAAAAACTTTCTGACACATCAGTGCTAATTTGAGTAGAACTCAGCTCTCACAGTTGATGAAAGCAGGGAAAACCAGTGAGCAATGACAGTCTTTTAGTCTAATATCTGATTGCTTGTCCAAGTGTCACTGGTGAAAGGCATATCTCTCTGTTCCTTTTCTGAGTTCAAGCCACATGTGCTCCTGTACTTAGCATGGTAAGAAATCTCAGCAGAAGATCATTCCATGGATTTAAGGAATTGAATATTTCTGCATTCAGATCGCTTTCCCCTCTTGCCCTTTGTAAAGTTCACCGTGCATAATCTTCGAGACAGCAGAACTGAAAAACAGACAATAAAATGTAGGCCTTAAATTATCATAAACCCATTCAGACTGATTCCCAGGGCTTCTTAAATAAGAACCGGTTCCATATGAAGAGTAAATAGGCGTATTATCAGATGGTTCTGTTTGAACAAGTTATTTCTCCTTTGTTTTCCAAAAAGCGTAAAATTCCAGTTTTTAAATTCCTCATTATATTTCACACATTTTTTTTTTTCCAGGAAGCTTCTTTTCAAAGTCTCCTATTACTTCTTACAGAAAACTTGGTTTAACCAAGCACAAAATAGTTTAGAGATTCGCTGGTCGTTTTAAAATCAAGAGGAGAGCTCTAAAAGAATGGGCCACAGACCGGTTGTATTTGAGTGTGGCAGAGATCAGGGCAAGGCTGCTCAGGTCCCTGTGCACAGGGGTAGGCCTGCTGTGATCCCTCAGAGAACAAAGTGCTGTTGGGGACAGCCTGGGGGCAGGGGATCCTGAAGGAGGCCACGGAAGACTTAAGCTGCTCAAGAAAAATACAACCAGTTTTATTCTTCATCGTGTCTTGGTCATTTGAGCTAGTGAAAAAAAAAATCAATTGAAAGGATTCCTGGGTGTCTTTCCGTCTCCACTGTAGATAATGTGAATGTACACGTGGGTAAGTTCTAGTCCCTTCCTGCAAGCCCTTCATTTCCCCTTCTCACTATGTAAAATGCTTCATGAAAATATCTCAGGTGAAATTTACTATTTTGGTTCAAATTCTCTTCAAGTTTTTAGTATCTCCTCAGTTTTTATTTTTATTTTGTTTAAAGATAGACTTTTTGAGGGGAACCTAGGTGCTCAGTTGGTTCAGCCTCTGACTTTGGCTCATGTCATGATCTCACAGTTCGTGAGTTCGAGGCCTGCATTGGTGGGCGGACGAGCTCGAGCCCTGCTTCAGGGGAGCTCTGCTTCTCTCTTTTTCTGCCCCACTGTGTCTCTCTCTACCCCTCACTCACTTATGCCCTCTCTCTCTCTCTTTCTCTCTCTCTCAAAAAAAAAAAAAAGTTTTAGATAATGCCAAAGGCATTACAATAAGTAAAGATAAGTAAAGTAAAAGTAAAGATAAATAAATTACAATAAGTAAAGAGCAGTAACTTAACCTGTTGTCACTGCAAAGCACTTTTCACAACACACTTGCCAAGGATAAATTTCAAAATGTACCAAAAAAAGCCACCATTCTTGTACAAATATATGGTGGGCGTATATCAAAGATTTATTTAACTCATTAATAAAGAAACCTGAAGGGTGCTAGAAGTGGCTCAAAAAATAAGAATATGAGAGAATGTTATATATGGTCAGTGAAGGAAAGAAAAATAAGTTAAATACAAAATTGCTTAATGTTGCACAAGGCAACAAATCTATAACAGAGCCATTATTTTTATTAGATAGAAACCGTTAACATTTCTACTGGAGAAACATTATTTTTTTTAATCTTCTGTAATTAACACCTGTCTTTATAGACCTAGGGTTTTATTTAATAATCGATAATAAATTTTAAAAAACGCGTTTCTGTAGAAAATCATTGATTTGGAAGTCAGTTTATTAGCCATTATTCTTTTACCTTACTTTCACATTTTGGATAATTTTTATTCCTAATCCCTATATATAATCCATAATGTTCAGTAATATACAATAAAGTGTTTGGTAACACACTTCTCAGGTACAGAATGTTCCAGGAAGGTGTACAGTTGAAGGACAAGCCTACCTTCTTTCTTGAAAACTGGACCCTAGTGAAGGAGAAACTTGCCCGACTCCTTGTCCCGCAGCCCTCCCTGACTCCAACAGGCCACTTGCCCTAAACTTGTGCTCTCCATGACTCTTTGTTTGCTCGAGATTAATGCAATGGTTTTCCACCCGTGCTGCACAGGTCACTAGTTTGAACTGAGGGACTCCTTTGAGTAGAGAGGTAAGACGGGGACGATGAGCACATAGATGGAAACCGTTTCTTCACCCATGCTTTTGCTTGAGAAACTGATATTATATTCACATTTACCTTTGATGGAAATAGGTTCCTTTATATCAGACTATTTTTAGAAATCCTTAGGCTTAGAAATTAAAGGCCAGGGATGCCTGGGTGGCTCAGTTGGTTAAGCATCTGATTTCGGCTCAGGTCATGATCTCACGGTTCATGGGTTTGAGCCCGCGTCGGGCTCTGTGCAGACAGCTCAGAGCCTGGAGCCTGCTTTGGATTCTGTGTCTCCCTCTCTCTCTGCCCCTCCCCTGCTCACACTCTGTCTCTGTCTCTTTCAAAAATAAATAAACATTAAAAAAATTTTTTTAAAGAAATTAAAGGCCATATAAAACTGCAAATAGTTCTCTAAAAAAAAGTGCCAATTAAAGAAATAGTGAGGTGTTTGGATAACAAGGCAAAAAGAAATTAAACAAAAATCAAATATTTTCTAAATTTTGGTAAGCTAGGATAGTGTGTAATAACCTGCTAGTTTTTTTGGACCAATAGGAATCCCCTTCTAAAAAGGACTTTGAACCCTTGCCTTGAGAATAACTTATGAGCAGAATCAGATCATATGTACTTGACAGATCATTTGCACATTTACCAATTAGAGATCAGCTGCCTTATTTTGCTGATTTTGTTTGACTCAGTGGTATCTATCTCTTCATTCTGCAATGTCTTTCCATTGAGTATTGTTATTATAGGCTCTGAGTAAAGAATACCTTATAAAAATAAGACACTTTAACCCAAGAGTAAAAAAAAAAAAAGAAGTTTATACAAATCTGTATTGCTGTTACACTAACTCCTATATTTTGTAAGTAGTACTGGGAATTTCTCGGCCAATTGAAAATTCACGCTCATAAGCACTTCAAAAATATACCTTCAAGGAAGCAAGCATTTTCTCTCCTGTGTAGCCAGCTGTAGCCGAGTGTAGAAATGCGTTGCTAAATGTTCCTGTATTCTGGTGTGGTTGCCATATCCTTGGGTTTGTCTTCTATGGTACTTGACCTTACACTCAACAAAGCATATAATAGTTGACTGAGTGGCAGTTATGATGAAGGCTTTGCTGTCTAGACGACGTCTCACAAGTTGGGAATACTATTTTAAAAATTCACAGTAGAAGCAAAAAACAAACATAGAGCAAATTTCAGTAGCAGAGGACTTGTATCGATATCTCTGTAACTTTCCTAGAAAGGCTTTCTTCTTATAGGTTAACCTTCAAATGTGTTTAGTATACATAGGCAAAGTTGCCAATATTAGAATGCTCATCATGATGTTGGTATTAATGCATTATTTATCAATTTATTGCTAATTTATTTTATACTCAGGGACCATTTTGCTTAGCATACATAAGGCACAAATCCAGATTGAAGAGATACAGGTCAAATAAAAGCAGTTTGGCTCGACATGTTTCAGATATGAGAATAAAATCAGTTTGTGCAAGTCCTTACGCTACAGAGCAGAAAGTACTTTATATAGTAACGGTGTTTCAGAGCCAGAAGAGCTCAAAACAAAATAGTTGTGGTCAAAATAGAGTTATAAAGGAGGTAGTTGCTGATGTAGGTCTTCAGTGATAGGTACTGAAATTTTCTGGTTATAGCACAGAGAGAAAATGCTTAAGTCAAAAGCACAAGATGATGAGGACTAAGTGGAGTAATGTAGTGTGGGTACATAATGCCTGTAGGTGACAAGTGGATGATTGGGAGAAATAGACTTTGTACATGCCACCAGTGACGCCGAGTCCTCCGCCGAGTTTTTTGTTTTGTTCTTTTTAATTCACACTTGATGCAGGAAGCACCACAATGCCAGTGAAGGCTTTTGAATATTTATATAAACAGCTTTAGAATATTTTATGTGAACTATTTTAGAATATTTTTCTGTTATTCTATGGAATTCATTGAAATAGTGTGAAACTAGAGTTTGAGAGCCTAATTAGGATGAATTAATAACACAGTAGAGAGGTAATGGTGTTGAAAGGGTCTGGCTCGGAATGATAGATGTGGGCAAAGTGTGCCTTGACCTTACGTATTAACTGTGTTATTGGAGCACTGTACATCGTGCAAAACCCCTGGTTTAGGTTTCCTTGATATACAGAGCCCTCATTTGTCTGAGTTGACCCATTTAAAGCTGTCATCTGGAGGAGAAAGTCAGTCTGCTGCATTGCCAGTGCATTTGTTGTTGTACAGGTATACCAGATGTCCAGATCTGAGGGCACATGCAGAGCACAGAGATTGTGCAGTACAACTCTGTCTCTTATAGTATCCAGGAATATTGTGTCATCAATGTAAAGTTCTCTAAAAAATTAAAATATTTTTTAACTGTGCCAGGGGCTGGACAGGTGAAAGCTAGCTTCAGAAAGCAGTTAACATCTCCTTTTCCCCAGCATATCTGGGAAAACAGAAAAAGCATGGAGTTGGGGGCAGGGGGCACTTCATTTGGAGTATACTGATATTGTGACAGAGTATGGTTCCCTGGTCTCAGAAATATCATTACAATAATGCATTTCATATTATCATTGTGCATCGTTCCGTGATCTTAAAAAGGGGCAGCCTGAGAGTCCGCCTGATACCCTGGGTTTGTAGATGAAAAAATTTGACAAAAATCCTAAAATGATTACATTATGTAATGATTCATTCAACTTCAATGAACATCCAGAAGTTCTAGAACCTGGTCTGCTGTCCTAATAATCAAACATATTCTCTTGTTACTGTTTTTAGTCATACATTCTGTAAAGACATTGAAAAGGGATGAGTAAATTTTAGAGTATTAATGCTCATAGCTTTTTTTTGTTTTTGTTTTTTAGCCAATTCTTTGTATGACCTGTTTTCCAGACCACTGCAATCCTGGCCAGTGTAAAATACAGTAGGGCTATTGTTTTCCTTGGCATGGATATTTTATTTCTAATACTTACTGATAATAATTCATTCTGAGGTCAAAGTAGTGTTGTTGTGTGTCTCACTTCCCATTTGAACATAGCTCACAATGAATTAGGGTCAGGAATAACTTCATGGCTTTTCCAACTCAGCAAAAACATTTATGTCCCTCCTCCTACTGGTTTAATTAACTTTTGAACTTCAATTAAGATATTTATACTTATATTTACCCAACTTGATCTTGTCATATTTTGCTTCTCTTTGTGTGTGTGTGTGTGTGTGTGTGTGTGTGTGTGTGTGTGTGTTTAAAGTTTACCTTCAAGTACTGTCTTAGGCATACAATGTTTTGCTACTCCCCTAAACTTTATACCCCTTGAATATTTTTTAAAAAAAATTTTTAATGTTTATTTTTGAGAGAGAGAGAGACAGAGTGTGAGTGGGGGAGGGGCAGAGAGAAGGGAAATACAGAGCTATCAGCACAGAGCCGGATGCAGGGCTCGAACTCATGAACCATGAGATCATGATCTGATCTAAAGTCAGAAGCTTAACCGACTGAGCCACCCAGGTGCCCCACCTGTTGAATATTTGATAGCAGTAGCTTATTTGCCTTCATCAAACATAGATGAATTTTCGGCCTGTAGAAGCTTCAGGAAAAACTCCCCAGCAGAGTTGACACCAATATATTAATGGATACATTTTGAGTATGGCTCTGCAACCCTCTTTTCTCTTCCTGTTTCTCTTATTTTTGTACTGAGATTAATATTTTAAAATCCCCTTATTTATATGTGGAAGATTCTATATGCTTTTGACCATTTCAGCCACTCTTTCTAACTTTCCAAGATTTATTATTTCTTTCTTAATGTTTGGTGACCAGAATTACAAATAATATCACATTAGAACACCATCTTTACTACAGGGCAATAAAGCTTCCCATTCCCTTCCCTTGGTCTGGCTTTATGGTGAGAGCTCAGTGATAATAATCTATAGGAATAATCTACAACAACTCCTAGATCTCTCCTCAGTTGTAACAAACGCACTATTCTAGAAATACAAGTCTGGCCATTCTGCTGCCCCTTAGAAAATAACCATAAATTGATCATGTTAAAGCTGACTTTCCACTTGTTGGTATCTAGTTTACTGCAAAATTTGCTCACTAGCCTAGATTTTCACTGTGTAGAAATGCTAAGGGTTATCTACAAACATAGAAGTTGGACGTTTTGTCCATTTCTTTATTAACATAAATGTCCAGTAAAATCTCTGGAGGATTCTTTTGTTAACATATTTTCATCAATAAAACACACAATAAACTACTGTTTTATCCATAGTGAAATATTTATAATAATCATATTGTAGTTTGAATATAATTTTTGTGAAATTTTGCTGTTTTTTTTCCTTCAAACTGGAAAACATTCAGATAAAAGACTCTTCCTGAGCCTTATGTTTATTTTTCTAATCAAAGAGCTTTATTATATTCATCAAACATCATGGTGAAGGTCACGTCGCATGTTTCTAATTAATATTTGATGTATGTATTTGGTGTTCAATGATTCTACTCTTTATGACAGAATCTACCAGTTTTGTATCTGTGAAATTGAGAACCATTAATCATAACTTGTAGTCATTTGTAGAGACAGTTCAAACAGACTTATCAGATGCCTGATTGCTGTAGTTCAAGGCACTGGGTTCCATGCCTTGTGATAAACTTTTGCATAAAGGAATGAAAGTGTTCAGATACTTACCATATTATCTTACTCTTGGGGTATTAAAAGAGGATATAGACTGATAGGAACAGGGGGAAGGCATCTGATATTTTCTTTTTTTTTTTAATTTTTTTTTTCAACGTTTATTTATTTTTGGGACAGAGAGAGACAGAGCATGAACGGGGGAGGGGCAGAGAGAGAGGGAGACACAGAATCGGAAACAGGCTCCAGGCTCTGAGCCATCAGCCCAGAGCCCGATGCGGGGCTCGAACTCATGGACCGCGAGATCGTGACCTGGCTGAAGTCGGACGCTTAACCGACTGCGCCACCCAGGCGCCCCAGGCATCTGATATTTTCAACCTCTGAAGGAGAAGCTTATAGCTTCATATTTGGTTTTCTTCCTTGACACATGTGAGCATTTGTTTAAAATTTTTTTTTATCATTTTGTGGCAAAAAAATAAATCTACTCTAAGATGCAGATTTTGATAGTTCCATGGGGACAATTAGGATGCTTAGCGTGTACTTTTTTTTTTTTTAATTAATTTTTTTTTTAATTTTTTTTTTCAACGTTTTTTATTTTTATTTTTGGGACAGAGAGAGACAGAGCATGAACGGGGGAGGGGCAGAGAGAGAGGGAGACACAGAATCGGACACAGGCTCCAGGCTCTGAGCCATCAGCCCAGAGCCCGACGCGGGGCTCGAACTCACGGACCGCGAGATCGTGACCTGGCTGAAGTCGGACGCTTAACCGACTGCGCCACCCAGGCGCCCCTAATTTAAACGTAAGGTATGTATAGGTTCACTGTCATGTGTAAGAAATAATATGTACAGATTACATATTTAATCCTGTTTCTGTCCGTGGTGACATCTTGCAAAAGTGTAGCACAGCATCAGAACCAGATTATTGACATTGGTACAGGAAGGATATAAAATCGTTCCATGAGAACAAGGATCCCTCATGTGACCCTTGTATAGCCACCTCTACTTCCCTTCCGGCTGGATCTCTTCACCCAGCAACTGCTAACCTCTCGGATCCTTAGGCCAGGGGTAGGCTCCTCCCAGAGTCTGTTGTGTTTGGAGCTGCCCCTCTTCTCTGTGACTGCTAGTTACCTGCCAAGACTTGTCCACTTCTGCCTTCTGTGGACGTCACGTTCACCCTCAGGTACCTTCTGAATTCCTCCGTCACCACCGGAGACATAACTGGGTCTTCCTGGTGCCAAAGCTGTTTAGGTTTCACAGTAAAATGGCAGAAAAGCTCGTTGCTCCCATAAGCGCCCCCTGCCCCCAATACTTGGTCTTCTAATTTACATATGTAGTCAGCGAGGCTCAGCTGGGTGGAAGTTGCTCTTGTAGGTCCCCTTTATTGCCCCAGTCTCCTATCGTGATCCAGTTTAAACTCAGTTGGGAACACACTGTCTCCTCTAGAACTTACTCCCGTGTTTAGGTACAGTCGCAGTTGTTTTCCTTATACTTTATTCTTACTGCGTAGTGTCCAGTATCGAACCCAATGACAGCCACAGAGTAGCCCATCAGTGGCAAGAAATAAAATAATGTACACGATAGTGAGGATTCCATTCAGAAATGAAAGCCAAACTGGGTTTTCTAAGGATATTTTACTGACTGGTCTTGTTAACCGTGGAAGAGAAGATTACTTCCGTATGATGGAAGTGTATATCACATTTGGTAGAGGTTACACAAATGTATACAAGTGATAAAACCTGTATCTTCCTCTCATCCTCTCCCAAACACCAAAACAGTGTATACAAATTTAGTTAAATCAGAATAAAGTCTATAGTTAATGATATTGTTCCAGTGTCAGTTTCTTTTGGCTTTGGTGATTGTGCTAGGATTATGTGAGAGGTTATCATTGGAGGAAGCAGGGAAAGAGTACACGGGAACTCTAAAAGAAGTTTTTTTTCTTTTCGAAGAACGGATGTGAGTTCTTCAATGATTCTACTCTTTATGACAGAATCTACCAGTTTTTATCTTTGAAATTGAGAACCATTAATCATAACTTGTAGTCATTTGTAGAGACAGTTCAAACAGACATCTTTTTTTTAGCAACGCATGTGAGTCTAAAATTATTTCAAAAATTTGAAAAAGGCAAAAAATGGCCAACTTTTAGACTGCCCTGTGATTTAAAGTTCCTGACTTTCTCATTCTGCATGTGTATACACATATATATATCTCTGATAGCTCTATGTATATGCGCATTTGACATCATCGGGTTTTATGGCTAGAAAGCCTAAATGTATTTACATTGCTTGGAGATGCTTGTTGGATATAGAATTGAAGATAGGGTCCAAAGCTATACATGAAAGCATCGTAATGCATAAGTGTTTATGTGAAACAGAAATAGATAATTTCTGTGCAGAAGAAAAATGACAGTAGAATACCACACTCAAAACTATATAAATACAATGACTGGAACCCAAAGTCTGATTTTATGTTGGCTTATTAAAGTAACAAGATATTACTGAGTTTAAATTACTTCGAAAACCACACTATGTGTATCGTATGCTCGCTTCGTTGATTTAATCTTTTGATAAGATTTATAAAGTGTTTTAGATTTTTATTCACATAATACTTATATATTTATATAATTCCATAAATATCTTCTTCATACAAGAAAGGTTAAATATGGAAATTAACACGTAGTCTCAAATACTTGGGTTATTCTTATGTCCGCTTTCCATTAGAGGTTTACTTTGACTCTTTATTTCTTTACACGATGCTGCCGTGCTATCAATTTTTCCCCTAGATAGTAACATAGGATATTTCTCAAGACAAGTTGAGTGAAATAGACTTGAGTAACACCATTTTCTTCTCAGAGTAGCCTAGTAGCCAGTAAGGCTTATTTTCATTGGTTTGTTTTGGTACTGACTCAAAAGTCCAGATTCAAAACAAGCTCTCCATTTTCTTCCCCCCAGAATCTCTGGTGGTGTGTTGCTTATTAGCTTTGTCTCATTGATTTAAAACAAAATCCAGGGGCGCCTGGGTGGCGCAGTCGGTTAAGCGTCCGACTTCAGCCAGGTCACGATCTCGCGTGATCTCCCGTGATCTCGCGTGAGTTCGAGCCCCGCGTCGGGCTCTGGGCTGATGGCTCAGAGCCTGGAGCCTGTTTCCGATTCTGTGTCTCCCTCTCTCTCTGCCCCTCCCCCGTTCATGCTGTGTCTCTCTCTGTCCCAAAAATAAATAAACGTTGAAAAAAAAAATTTTTTTTAAATAAAAAAAAAAAATCCATAAAATTAGTGCAAAGCTGCACCTGTCACACGTAAATGTGCTGGGGAGGCCAACAAAACGAAGCTTGCTCTGGATCACATTTTGCAGTTACACACCTTTGAGTCACGGGACTTGTTTATCTCCCGTGTGCCCTGTCTTCTCCATCCTCCCTCCGTCTCCGTACTGGAGGAAAATGTGTCCAGAAGTTGAAGCGGTGGTCATTCATCTCTTTGATGTTTGAAATTGTTCAGTTCAGAAAGCAAATAAAATTTTCATATGCACAGGGGGTTATAGTGAAATCTCCAGAAACAGTCGTCACATTCCGCAAGAAATGGATCATCTTTCATTATAAAAGAAAGCATCAAAGATGGAAACTGCAGTATAGATTTTCTCTAAATCAGGAGCTATAACCAGCTATTTGTCTCAGGACCTGACTAAAAACAACCTATGCTTGTATATGCACGACACTAATACAACAAACATATTTGTTCAGCTAAGTCAATTCTGTTAATTTGGTGAAAAGAATCTGTTAAGTGAATCATTTAGCATCCTATAAACAAAACAAAGGGTGATAATTGTACAAATTATTCTTTTCAATTTATTGAGTTGGCAATGTGTGAACAAAGACTTCCCGTGTCTGTACTTTGGGTTAAGTAATTAGGTTCTCACAGGATGAGATTTTAATTTGGAAAGATCCTTCTTCACATAGTATATAAAGTCAGTTCAAGGAGGAGACTGGAAGCAGGGAGAATATTCCTGCAGGGATATTCAGGGAAGGATGAGGGTTTGAAAAACGACAGTGGCCAATGAGTGGAAAAGCCATAACTGGAGAGACAGGACCACCAGGATATTTTGGATGTGAGTAAAGGAGAGGACAAGTTATGGACGGGACAGAAGATTCTGGGGCTGGAGGATCAGCAGGATGGCAGTGTCCGCAAACAGTATGGGGAAAAAGAGGAAATGGGACAAGTTCTGGTGGTGAAAAGGCAAAGACTTTTCAATTTGGAACATCTTCCAGCTATCCAAGTAAAGATCACACAGACAGCTGGAAATTCTGGCCTAGATTTCAAAATCCAGTTTAGGACTGGTGCGATAAATAAGGAAATCAGTCTCTAACGTTTGGATTAGAATGAGAGCTCCTAGAAGAGAGAGAAATTGAGAGGAAGAAGTCCGAGACATTGGAGAATAGAAGTGATTCCTGTCCCAGAATCAAAATGAGATCAACCGTCTTGCAGAGAAGAAGGTACTCTAAGGATACCGAGTGCTCCAAAGCAGTTGCAGAGGGCCAGAACTAAGAAGCCTTGGATTTCATTGTAGCAACATGAGAAACTATGTGTCTATAGGAAAATAAGGAAAGAATGGGTAATGAGAGGTAAACCCTTGGAAAGCTGGCTTTCAAGTTGCCTGTTCAAGAAGTTTGGGAGGTGAATAAAGAAGGATATAGTATTATAGTTATAGAAGTGAATAGGATTTTAAAAAGTTTTTTTTCTTCCATGATTTATTTTTCCCTTTTAAATCAGCATGTGGTTTGTTTCATTTAAAGTTGTGGGGTGCTTGGCTGGCTCAGTCTGTTGAGCGTCCGACTCGATTTCAGCTCAGGTCATGATCCCAGGGTTGTGTGATTGAGCCCCACATCAGGCTTTGTGCTGAGTGTGAAGCCTGCTCAGGATTCTCCCTCCCTCCCTCCCCCTTCCCCCACTTTCTCTCAAGGAAAAAAAAAGTTGAGGCAGAGACAATTTTTAGGAAAGAATTAGAACACAAGGGCACTTATGGAAACATGGCTAATGTAAAATAGAGAAGATAGAGAAGAAAAAAAATAGTCCAAGTAGGACTTGCCCCTCAATGTATCATAGAAGGAAAGTCAGTTGAGCAATGGACTCTTGCAAGTTCTACACTGTTTATCCGTTTAATGATGGGTATTTGCGATGTTTCTAGAAGGGGGTGGTTATGAATAAAGCTGCCATTAAAAACTTACATTCAGATTTTCATGTGAAGATAGATTTTCATTTTTCTTGAGGAGTGGGATTGCTGGGTACGTTTAAGAAGCTGCCAAATGGTTTTCCTAACTGGCTGTACCATTTTAAGTTTTACCAGCAATGAATTAGAGTTTGCCTGCACAGCATTTTCATTAGCACTTGGTACTTCCAGAGCTTTGTTTTCTCCTGTTGCTACTTACCGAGTTTCATATTCACATCGGTTTCCTTTGCCCCCTGAAATCCAAAGGAATGATGCAGACTCGCCTGTGTTTTTGTCGCACGTGCAGGAGATTTGGACCACAGCTAAGGAAATCTAAGCTTCAGAAACCTCATTCCTTTAGGAGTTGCAGGCAAACCCACCTGACCTTTGTCCCAGAAGAGGCGTTATCTGTATTGTATGGACTGCACACAAACCTGCCCTCTTCTCCAGAAAGAAGGATAGATCTACCTCCCCACCTGGTTGCTGTGCAACCCCCTTAAGGACAGTCCAGCACAAAAGCTCTTCACAGGTTGCACAAAAACATGTGCATTCCATGAGGAACTCTCTCCCAGCAGTGGGAAGATTTTGAATCGTCTTCCTTTAACTTCTTTTTAAAGGATTTATGTTCCTTCTCAAGTCGTGTTTGTTAGGTTATATTTTTCCAGTGTAGTGACCATTTCATTTTAATTTTAATGGCCTAAGGCTTATTCCTAGTTTTTTGTTTGTTTTTCAATGGCATTATGGTTTTATTTTTAATCTCTGTCTATAGTTAATGTCCTCTCTCCACTTCTGTTGTTGATAATTTTGTTTTGGTAGATCAGGATCACCACAGATTTTCCAATTTTACTTATTTTATAGAGAATTCTCTCTCCCTCTTTTTTAATGTTTATTTATTTTTGAGAGAGTGAGAAAGACAGAATGTGAGCAGGGGAGGGGCAGAGAGAGAGAGGGAGACACATAATCCAAAGCAGACTCCAGGCTCCGAGCTATGAGCACAGAGCCCGACAGCGGGGCTCAAACCCACGAGCTGTGAGATCATGACCTGAGCCAAAGTTGGATGCTTAACTGAGTGAGCCACCCAGGTGCCCTGAGAATTTTCTTTTGACCCTCAATCTTTTTTATTCCCACTCTTCTTTTTTTTCTAGTATATTCTTTGAGTTTATTCTGGTCTTTTCCCCTAACTTCTGATGTTGTAAACTTAAGTCATTAATTTTTACTCTTTTTTTTTTCTTTTCTGCTATAGATAATCTTATAATTTCCCCCTCCAAATACTATTTTAGCTTCATGCCACAATTTGGTATCGAGTATGTTTTTATAATTAATTTGTTCTCAGTAGTGTTTAACTACCATTATGTCTGTCTGTCCTTCCTTCCTTCCTTCCTTCCTTCCTTCCTTCCTTCCTTCCTTCAGTGGTGTTTGTTCCTGTGTCGTCGTTGTTCGAGTTCTTTCAAGTTTACACAGCTAGGTGGTGGCACAATTAAGATTAAAATTGTCTTTATTTCCGAGCTTATATTTTTGTTTTGATTACTATTTAGTGTGACTTAGTAGCCCTGTATTCTGAGAATGCAGTCTGTTGGATACCAACTTTTAGACACCTACCATGATTTGCTTCAAGGCCCCAAATGGGTTTTTACCACATATTTGTCAATCCACCCTTAACAAGTATATGTAGGGTTTTCAAAATCCATAGCATTAAATTTCAGAACTATTTTGTCTATATCATTCTGTGTTTAATAACTTATCTGATAGTATCCATAAGTAAAAGATTGATGATTAAATCTCTTATCATGATGGTTTTATTAACAAATGCTTATTAACTTTATTAGTAGGAATGGTTACTCAAAAGAATTTTTTTTGATAGAGAGAGGGACAGAGTGTGAGCAAGAGCACATGAGGAGGGGAGAGGGGCAGAGGGAGAGAGAGAATCCCAAGCTGGCTCCATGCTTAGTGCAGAGCCCGACGTAGGGCCCGATCCCATGACCCAGGGATCATGACCTGAGCCAAAATCTAGAGTTGGATTCTGAACTGACTGAGCCACCCAGGCACCCCCAAAAGAATATTTTCTATATGCAGTTATTTACAATAGGAAATACAGAAAGTATTCCCTTTTAATTATTTCCTATGAAGGTAGTGAAAGAAGACAGAACTTTTTAGAGTAGGGGGGCATAATGTGCCATGTCTTCAGAGAAGATTCAGACTTAGTTAAACCATTTAGAGACAAAAAAAAAAAAGTGCAAGCTAAATCTACTATGAATGAACCATTTCTTATATACCTATAATAAAGTAGACATTCTCATGATCTAATTTTGTTTGGCCAAGTTGAGAAACAATCTTGATTAACATTAGCTATGACCAGCCTATCTCTGTAAGTCAATGTGATTTCTACAAAATACATTTTTTATCTCCTTTTATACAGCCTGTTACTTTTAATTGCTAAGAGTAAATAGGCATCTCTGAAAGTAACAGTTATCCCAGTGAATGAGTATTTAATCTGTGGGTCTTTCTAAAATTCTGTCCTTAATTTAACTTGTTTTTGTTTCTTTATAATCTAAACTAAAACTAATAAATTTATCAGGTGATTGCTGTCCTCGTAGATCAGATAATACTATCTGATCAACCACCTTAGACTGCTTTGATTGGAAATTTTCTTTAAATTATACATATTTTCATTAGACATGGCCTTTCCCATAGAATATGGCATTCAAAAAATAAAATAAAGGCACGAAGTACACAGAGTACGCGATTTTGGGCAGTTTACATGATCACTGACACCCTGTGCCAAATATCTCCTTAATCCTCTTTTTTTGGGTTATGGATAAATTTAAAAAAATCACATCAAAGTACTGTTAACTTGATTATCCTCATAAGATACAAAAGTAAGAATAGTCTTTAGTTATCTTCCAAGTTTTATGTCTACATGATTTTTACTTGAATTTTCTCTATCTACATTAGATAGATAGAATGATTTGCATGCACTGAGAAAAAAGAATAGTTCAATTATTAGTGATTAGCCTGTTGTAAAGTGTGCATTTTAAAACTGCATATCTTGATTTTGCAAAAACTCATATTTCTTTAGGACAATATTGTAGTGGAATCCTTTAAATTAGGGTACAGTTTTGCTGGAATGAACAACTAGCTTTAAGTGTACTATGTGACCACAGTAAGATAGTTGTTAATAGCAAATTCCATAAAGAATTCAGATTTTATGTATTACAAAATAGGAATTCCCTCAAATTTCTGACTTGGGAGGCTTTGACATGATCAATAAGATATTTTATACCATATAGGAATAAAGATTGAAAGCAGGAAGGTAACCAGAGAAACCATGTAATATCTGAGGTGTGAAACAATTAAGAGGTCCTAACCCCTGGAGTAGATATAGAAATCAAAAGTAAATGAGTATTTAAGGAACTGTAACTAGTATCTGATAAAGAAAAGCACAGGGGGGGCACCTGGGTGGCGCAGTCGGTTAAGCGTCCGACTTCAGCCAGGTCACGATCTCGCGGTCCGTGAGTTGGAGCCCCGCATCGGGCTCAGAGCCTGGAGCCTGTTTCCGATTCTGTGTCTCCCTCTCTCTCTGCCCCTCTCCTGTTCATGCTCTGTCTCTCTCTGTCCCAAAAATAAATAAACGTTGAAAAAAAAAATTTTAAAAAAGAAAAGCACAGGGGAAGGTAAAGATAATAGAGGCCAAGATTTTAAGGAAGACTAAGATACTGGAAAATTAGGAGAATTCTAGACTGATGTCAAGAAGAAAGACCATCCTCTGCTATAGTCCTTCCTAGCTGGACTTACAATCAAATCAATTAAAAATCAATTTGAAAGTACATTTTAAAATAAAATTTAATAGGTGTATCTACGGGGAATCCAGACTTGAAATTCCAGACACAGTGAGGCAACATGAAGCTTATGAGCCAAGGAGAGGGTTAGGGTCTGATGATACAAAGGGGAGTATGTGTCTGTTCCTCACTCTCTTCTGGTACAGGCTTTTCTCCGATGTAAATGTAGTAGGCAGTTGACAGGGAGGCAGAGAGCTTTTACTGCATATGCTAGGTTTTGATTACTTTGAACTCAGAATAATCTTTATGCCATAGTGGCCCATCTTGGGGCAGCCTGCCCTTGGCCTCCATAGTTCCTTCCTCTGAAACTTTCCCCAGGTTTTACGCATTAATGGTTGAGCTGACACATTGTTCCATCTTACTGAATCAGTCTTAGTCTGATAATAGGTCAGTTCACTTAAAACTCACTTTAGGTGGTGATGCAGATGTGTTTTCAAAGGTAGGCCTATAGTTCAAGAAATCAGGTATTAGGCAAGAGGCATTTCTATGGCAACAGAAGAAAAGCAATAGTTGTGGATTAGATCAAAATATAAGTCAATTTCTGAGTTCTGAGGATAGCCAGTAGAGAAGATTTTAAGAGGTCAAGCTTGAAGCACCTTTAGGTAGAGGGAGAACAGGTAGTGGCAGTCTGACAGCTTTTTCCTGGTTTGTAGTTCACATGTCTCTGGAGATCTTGCCCACGGAACGGTAGGCATGCAGATTGCCTATACATGAGCAGTGGTGCTGATTTCTCTTACGGCAACGTCAAGTTGTTCGCAGTTAGCTTGCAGGCCTTCAGAACAGAGGGCAGTTTTAGTTCTCAACTGCATCCATCTCAGAAAGGTGGAAGAAAAAGTAAACAGTAGTTTGGAGAGTTGTAGTCATGTGCTAGAAGAAATCAAGATCTAGTCTAATTTGCAATAAACAGTATTAGAATCTAATATTTAGTATGTTACTGAAACATTTTTTTTCTCTTATGTGGTCATTCTTATTTTTGCCAAAGATAACCAAATTAACGTGTTGCAGAATAAGTTTAGTCTTAACAACTTGGCCTAATTATTTACATGAGCACAACAAGAATAGTAATTGGCCATATAGGTTCTTTGAAATGTGCTTTGCCGAAACTTTTAATGAGGAATTTCTAGATTTGCCTGCATTACCTATTCATTTGGGTGAATTCTAGTCTCTTCTCAAATTATCTTGAGATTCTTGCCCCTGCCAGGAAGTGACCTTCTTTACTCACCTGTTAAGGCTGCAGGAAATTGTAAGCACAGCATCGGGCCAACACTTCCAAGAGGCTCTATCTCTCCATAAAGTCCACCTTAGTTCCTTAAAGCTATTTGGTCATATCTGAGTCTGTGCATGTCTCAAATGGAACAGTCCAGACAAAGCCTAGGTAACATAACCAATGTTTTCAATTTTATCCTGTTACAAGGAGAACAGATTCTTACGGAACTTATGCAAATAACAAGAATACTCACTGGGTTTTTTAATTCTGGAGGGTTCAGGTGAGAAGAAATGATCCATGTTTCATTTATGCTTATAATGGCATAATTTATCAAATTGCTATAGGTCAGTTAGCTTGAGAGAAAATATTTTGAAAGATCTGCAAAAACAAAACATTTTTAAAAGTTGGCAATGGTTTAACAGAAAGTCCTAACAACTATTATAATTATCTTCCTCAGTTCATTCAGTGCCATGTTAATAATGTTTATTTTGCTAGATCAGCTGTTTCCACTAGTTTTGGAAATTCTTAACCCGGTTTAGTTTGATGATCTTAAGGTTAATCAGAAACCTGAACTCAGTACTACAGAGTTCTTTCTAGGGATCTCACTGATGAAACACATTTGCAACAGCAGCAGCATAACAGTAACTGTGAATGACAAGGCTTAAAAATGGCCATGGTTAAAGATTTGATTAGAGTTCATTATGATGCAGTGGGCAAGGAAATTTGGCTATTTCTGTGACATACCACACCTCAAGATAATAACATACCAGGATATCAGATTTCTAGGGGGTTTTATACAAATTTAGAACACGTATTTTAATTATGATCTATGCAAATAATCTAACAAGGTTTAGGATTTACTTGACAACGCTTCCCATTTAACATCCCAAATAAGTCTAATTAGTTTCTCACAAAATCTCACAAAATAAGTCTAATTAGTTTCTCATAAAGTCTCACAAAATTAGTTTCCAGGACCTCTCTGGAACATCTCAGGTAGATTGTGGTCAAAAGATCTCACTTTAGATTTTGATTGGGGAAGTATGTCAAAAAATATCAAAAGGTTTGAGCATTTAATTGATTAGGATCACAGATCATTATAAAACACTATTTAATTATCTGTTTAACCAAAGTGGCCATAAAATATTTCAAAGGCAAATACAGAAAGTTACACAGCTATGAATAAAATTCTGCCCCTTTTTTTTTTTTTTTTTTTTTTTTGATATTAGGACTGAGTTTTGTTTTGTTTTGCTTTTAAGTAACCAAAAGACCTGTTAAACACAGGAAATTATTTTGGCAAAACAGAATCCTGGCTTTCTAGTCAGACAACTTTAAAGGTAAATAATTTACAATTTCTTATTTAAGAGCAAAACGGTAGTTCAAACCACTTTGTTCTTTTAGCAAGGAGAAAACAAAAGTTTTAATTTTGCACCAGTGTATTTTTTATAGTAAAACTCATTAAATTACATAAATTTATTCTAATCTTAACCAGTATTGACCACATACAAAATTCCCTTCTAAAGATTCCTTCTCCATAAACCTTTTATAACTCTGTTTACATTCACAGTTTGTCCTAAGTTTTCCTTTTTTTAAATAGCCAATCTCACTTGAGTGAGGTAAGTAGGCCAGGCCCAAGGACCCAGAGGGGTCCCATGGGACCAGCAGGGAGCATCTTGGTTTCATGCAGAATATAAATAAAATGTGAGCCAGGAGGAAGTGAAAACAGAGTTCACTGTGTAGTGTAAGGGATAGAATATAGCAGATAGTGTCTGGGAGATTTGGAAAGGAGAGTAGAGTGAGTGTAGTCTGTCACTTGGGGTTAGGGGCTTATACTAAAAACGGGTCAAGGGTCTGTGTTCCTTCAGGAATTTAGGGTAGGGTCCAATCAAAGGCGAGTATCAGGTGAGTAATAGGTGTTATTTTATAAATCATTGAATGTAGGGGGTATTGACACCAGCATTGGCTGAGGTTTGTTTGAAGATATCACTATGGAACATGTTAGGGATCCGGTTCTTAGACGTCATCAGATTTTGGGGGCCTAGGATGAAATTCAGACAACAGTTAAGTTTATTGTTTTCCACCTGGAACATAGCTTCTTTGTTTTTTTCAGATGCAAGGTGAAATATACAACATGAGTAAATGGAACCTAACAGAAAAACAGCAGAGATGGAGCCTTTCTAAAAATGGAGCCCCTTCAGCCCCTTATCTCTCCTCACCATGGGATTTTTATCCTCCTTATTCTTGCGGGACGTTGAGGGGTGAAGATCTCATTTTCCGTAGCTGCTTCAAGCCGAACGGGATTGTAGACCCTGTCTCTTGGGAGACATAAAAAGCTTGAACTATCTGATTAAATGAAGGGCTCCTAGGCTTTGGTTGTCTGACTCTGAGGTGCCTTTGAGGTCTCATCACAAGAATAGGATGCTCTTCAGATAACTTGTCCAACAGAGTTGTGTAAAACATGCAGCAGCAGTGGCCCCCGTTACCATGGGGGATTATTACCATGGGGGCATGATTACTGTTGTTATTAGTAGAAGTTTTCTCCACTAAAGGCGATCCATTTCGCTAAGATAGCTAGAAATCCAGTCGTAGAGAGAACTAGAGAAGTCAAACACTGCCTTAATCTGGATCTGCAGGTCTGCTAAAACTTTGGGTACATTAGCTGAATTATCTGGGGTGTATATGCAACACCAAGGCTCAATAATAGCACAAGTTCCTCTATCCGAGACCCTATTTTGTAATTCATAGTTTGACAAGGAGAGCCCCTGCACAGTATATTAATGGCTTGTGTGCTATAGTTTGTTAGGGTCTTCATGTGCCAGATTGTGTATTCTATTCCCATTTGGAGCAAAAAAAAAAAAAAAAAAAAAAGGTTAACTGGTAATCAAATCACTGAAAGGCTGATCATGTCCAGTGGTGAAGTAAGTGGGGATAATTTGCAGGCATAGGTATTTCTTTACACCATGTCCCTTGCATCCAAGGAAAGCCTAGCGTACCATGTCCTATCCATCCAGGGGGTAGCCATGGCCACAAATTGGTGCCATGTAGCCATTGAGTTCCGTTGGGTGCACGCCATGTGATGCTAGGTGGTGTCATCCAATCAGCAAAGCATTTGGTTGCTTGTAGAACAAGAGTATGAACACGAGCTTCTGGGGGGAGCCATCCTAATTTGTGGGTGGCATTAGGCCGTGCATCGTAGGTATGATTTCTTTGTTCCCAATACAAGGGGGCTTTTTTGGTTTAATTGGCCTACAATAGGAGTAAGCCACATATTTGAAAATAGCCATCATCAGTATATCTCATATTATTAGGTTTATTCCCCAAACAGCTTTCTTATCTTCATTTTGGAGTTGGCATATTCAGTCATGATTTTGATGGTAGGAAAAACGTCTTGCATGGCCTGGAGAATTCCACATAGTACTTACCATAGGCCAACATGAAACGCTTTTGTTAGTAATAGAGATGTCCCTGTTTATGCTGGTATTTGGTTGGTGTAGCATATCTTTTTTATATTGGTGTAAATAATGCGATTCGGTGCCCTGTAATGGACAGATGCTCCAAGGGAGGACTGAAGTGCTGAATGAAGGAAGGTGGCCACAAACCCAGCATGGACTTTTCTGTAAACTGTCTGCATAGTGTTGAGTCCACTGCAAAAATAAGTTGGGGCTGTTTGATTTTGTTAGAGATAAGTATAAATAATGAAAGATACAGTTGTAAATAACTTTAAAAGGTTCATTGAACTTTATTTTATTTATTGGTCCTTTGGAGCAGCAACTTTAGATCTTCCACAAGTTCATGGGTGTAGGCGGATGTTCATCTATGAGAGACAGGACCAATAAACAAGTTTAATTCTCGATAAGTGCACATGGCTTGTTATCCTCCTTAGGCTTACAGCAATAGGGGTACCACGTAAAACTTGATGGGGTCCTCTTCATTTGGGTCTCCGTTGTTCTGGAAATCCCCGCTTCCATGTTTTAATACTACCATACTCCCTGGTTCTTTTGTCTCAGAACAGTGGCCATTCATTGGAGATGGAAGTGTCCTGTTTCCATGTTCTTGGATGGCCTGTTGTATTAGGACAATGTAACTTTCTTTTCCCTCAGCAAAATCGTATTCCCACTCCTCATGTTTTTCCCCCAAAACGTATAGCTTACTTTGTTCACATACAGAGTTGTTTCCCTTATTTCTAGTGACCTTAATTACATTTATTAGAATTCTTTATTCCTAAAAACCTTAGTTTCTAGTGAAAACCAAGTAGTAAACAACTGTGAACCATTTGTTATACCAGTACTTTTATAGATTAGCAAATTGGTGAATACATTTCATGATTTCCAGAAACGTGTTTTTAATAGTACCAATTTTTAAAGTAAAGCACAGAACTGAGGTGCCTGGCCAGCTCAGTCAGTAGAGGAAATGACTCTTGATCTCAAGGTTGTGAGTTTGAGCCCCACATTGGTTGTGGAGCTTACCTAAAAATAAAATCTTTAAAAAAATAATAAAATAGGGACGCCTGGGTGGCTCAGTCGGTTAAGCGTCCGACTTCGGCTCAGGTCACGATCTCACGGTATGTGAGTTCGAGCCCCGCGTCGGGCTCTGTGCTGATTGCTCAGAGCCTGGAGCCTGTTTCAGATTCTGTGTCTCCCTCTCTCTCTGACCCTCCCCCATTCATGCTCTGTCTCAAAAATAAATAAACGTTAAAAAAAAAAAAGTTAAAAAAAATAATAAAATAAAGACAAACCAAGTTTACGGACCTATACTTATCTTTAGGTTCTTTGCAGTAAGTACTATGTTTAGTACTTAATATTTTTTATCTTATTTGGAAATGATCTAAATGACCTAAAGGGAGAAATGATCCATTAAAGACGGATCAAGAAAGAAGACATATTTCATTATCCTTTTTTTAAAAAATTCTTGCTTTGGATATAAAATATTAATATATCCCATGTTTATTGGGATTTTAAGGCATTACTCTCATCAGTTTAACAAATTTAGCTCATCATCTAACTCAACAAAACTCCAGAATTTCAGATTACCAGACATTTTGGAAGCCATTCACAAATTTACCTATAAATCTTTTAATCTTATTTACAACTGTTTGTTGTAAAGAACTGCTTGTTCTTAACAGTCGTGTTTCGTTTATCCACAAAACTTCATGAGGCCTTAGACAAAGTCAACCAGTCTAATTTTTTTATTTGTTTGTTTTTTGACAAACCTGGAGCAGAGACGAGAAACCATTCAACCTTCATTTAACACAGGTGAAAGAAAAGTCTTACATTTAATGCAGAACTCTAAAGACAATTTTATTTTAATTAAACCAACAGCCTTAAATTAGCTTTAGTACTGAATATTTTCCCAGGTCATGTGAACTTGAAAAAACATTTTGGTTAGTTTCTATCTCTCAGAGTTTTGGAATGCCCGATTCTTTTAAGTGCTTACCTTTAAACCAACTAAGTAGAGGTCTTTTACAAATGAATTTTAGCAATACCATTTGAAGGCAGAAAAAATATTTGCATTTCTAACATGTATGGACACACATACACAGACAAGATGCAAACAATCTTCTAGATTTTTTTTTATTTGTGGAAATGACAATACAGGCCCAGCTTCCAGATACCTCCCTTATTTTGTGTGGTGTGTGAAAAACCTTTCCCTAAAGTTATTCCTAATTCTATTTCAAAGCACATCTCCTATGTCCTAGAATAGATGGGGGTAGAAATTTCATCACAAGACAGAGAGAAAGCATCTACATTTTCTTCAAGGTGAAGATTTGGCGCTTATCCCTCTGTTAGGACAGGTGCTCAGGTCTGGACACAAGTCATTTTAGCAGTTTATACTTTTTTTTTGAAATCTGTTCCCCTTTTATTTCTTCAGTTTCAGGCAAACGTGGGCTGTGTTTACACTTTTTAAAGATATAAAATTTATAATTTCAAGGTACGGAAAGAATGCAACAAAAATTCCCCCAGAGTTTTAGGGTAGCTGCGACTTAAAATTCACCTTCCTTTCTCCTAAGTACAGGACACTTTGTTCCAATATCTTGATCTTTTATAATATCTAGAAACCATGTAAGAGGAATAGGCGGGTTTTCGGGATGGGGAAAGATAGGTGGTGTTTGACTGATTTTAGAATTGCATTTCTGTTTTTTTTAGAAATTTATAAAACAGTTGTTTTTAATTCTCCAAAGAATAAGATTACAACCTTAGTATCAAGTGATTGGTCTGCTTTTTTTTTTTTTTTTAATTTTTTTTTTCAACGTTTTTTATTTATTTTTGGGACAGAGAGAGACAGAGCATGAACGGGGGAGGGGCAGAGAGAGAGGGAGACACAGAATCGGAAACAGGCTCCAGGCTCTGAGCCATCAGCCCAGAGCCCAACGCGGGGCTCGAACTCACGGACCGCGAGATTGTGACCTGGCTGAAGTCGGACGCTTAACCGACTGCGCCACCCAGGCGCCCCGATTGGTCTGCTTTTTTAACTGAATTTGGTTCTTTTATTAGGGAGATTTTTAACGAAAATTGTAATTAAAAAATTTGTATCTTTTTAAAACCTGTATAAGGCATTTTAACAAAAGCTGACTTTCTGGGTACATAATTCAACCTGGCTTCTATTGAATATTGGCCCTTCAGAGATCGTTTGTAGGAGGGCCTAGGAGAAATTTTTGGTCCTGATTCCTCTGAAGGGGGTTGTGAATAGTCATTTTAGTCACTTAACTTTTTATTTTTTAAGTTTTTTTTTTGTTTTTGTTTGTTTGTTTGTTTGTTTGTTTTTTAAGAAATCTCAACACCTGACATGGGGCTTTAACTTAACAACCCTGAGATTCAGCTACACTGACTGAGCCAGCTGGGGGTTCCCCCCCCCCCCCACTTCCTTAATATTTTTCATCTCTAAATTTGGTAGGATCTTTTCTAAGTGGAGGGTAGAAGGTCTTTATGATTTAAAAGATTTTGCTACTCTCCAGGGGACAGGAATTCTTTTGTGGTGGGGGGTCTAGGATAACACCTGAAAAGAGATCACATACACTTCCTGAAGCTGGTATGATCATTCCCTGGAAGGTAGGAGCCAAGCAAGCCTGTTGCCATTCTCAGAAAGCTTTCCTGGCTTCCAGCATTTACATGAGCACCCTGTATACTTTGAACCTGGAGATTAGGCTTGAATGCTCCCTGTAAATTTTATAGGGAAAGCTAAGTTAAAACCGGCAAATGAGGCCAGATTTTCAAGAAAATTTACATTGGATGTGGACATTTATTTCGACTTAAGTCTAATTTCTGTGATTTTATTTTGTCAAGGGAGTCCCTAAGGCTAGCCGTTATACTAATAAGACAATTGAGAGCGCTCTGTGAAGTTTATTTTTCTTTTAAATATAGCCACTTTAAAGGATCAGTCGTCTGGCCCCAGACGGATAGGATCTAACAGTGACTCAAACTAGTTAAGCCTTAATAGCTTAACAGAAGACGCAGGAGGAGACAGGCATGTGTGGTACGGCCCCATGATCCAGAAGTTTACCCCCAGGTAGTCTAAGAAAAAAACCTTCACTGCACAGGCAATAAGGATAGTGTGGTGAAAATGGTGCCTTTGGTCTCCCACAAAATTGTGAGGTGCCTCTAATGGGGTTTTGGAGTGATGGGAGGGGAGTGTTCAGAGCTGACAGTCAGGAAAGGATGGCTGAAGATGTCTTTGGTGCAGAAAGGTGATTGTATTAAAGCACGGGGACAGGACTCCCAGGCCAAAGAACTGCCCTGGGGGTATGAAGAGTGATTGGTCCCATTCTATGGAATTGTGGGAGGTTAAGGCTAAAGGGAGGCCTCCAGAAGGACTTTGATATGCTAAAGAGGACTCCTAACACGCCTGGAGCCTTGCTGTTGTGAAGCTCAGGTTGTTTTTCCTCTAGTAGGGCATTGACATTAAGATAGTAGGGGGTTCCTGGAGGAATGTTATACTCTGTATTTGCCTCAGGTGTTGGTCAATGGGCTGCAGGTTATTTTACTGGCCATTTCCTTCTTGCAGTTTGTTCCCCACAAAGGGGAGGGGAAGGTGATCTTAGGGCTTCAGGAAACTGAATCCATAGGTTTCTGGAGATTAGGCTATTGATAAGATTGCCCTTTTCTTGTAATTTACTAAGGCATTTGTAAACTGATGGAGATTCATGTCCTGTATGACTGTGATCTCTGTCAGTTAACCATTTGTGTCCTTTCCTTTATTCTTGGGCAGCCAGGAGTGCCCGAGGAATATCCCATATATCCCACCTTGGGGAGGGAGTGCTAGCTTGTACTTGGCCTTCAGCTTGCCTTCTGGTCCCTCACCACCTCCAGTCAGCAGAGGTGATAATCTTTGACCCATGCTAGGTGATACTGGAAGGGCTCTTTCTAGCAGTAACAAGCAAGAGATGTTGAGTTGGCAAAGGTTCCTTTGTGCTGGACCCTCTCATGACAAACACCCCCGAGAACTGAGAGCTGGCATGGCCAGAGAAGAGACTGAGAGAGACATCAAAAGATCCACAGAGAGATCTAGAGAGAGAGGCGGGAGGGAGTTGGATCCCCAGTCTGTTCAACTGGCCACCAAGTTGCACCCCAGTAAGTGGAGAACACAGAGAATATTTTCACTGGTCAGAAAGCCAGGCTCTTAGGACACAGAACAAGAGGAAGGGAAAATATATGCACATGAACAGCCTTGACTAATCCTTGGGTCTTTTGGAGCCATATTAATACCTAAGAGGGATGTCCTGTGGGGTTGGAGGCTGATGTGTTATGGTGTTATCTCGAAGCATGGAAATTTCTTGAGGTTGGCAGTGTAAATCTACCCTGTTCCGTGACCAACTTTATCCTATCACGGGGTTTTACTTGAGGTGGCAAACACTCTAACAGCTTTTAAGTGCCTGACTCATGCCTGATGAGGTTTTTTGGGGGTGATAGTAGGGTTCACGGGGTCCGGAGCTGGCGGCCAAGAAAGAATTCTTGAAGACATCTTTGGTGCAAAAAGGTGATTTTATTAAAGCACAGGGGCAGGGCCCGTGACAGGAAGAGCTGCCCAGGCACCGTGAGGAGAGACTAGTTGTATATTATGGAGCTGGGGCAGGTAAAGTCCAGGGGAAGTTTCCAATGAGATTTTCACATGCTAAAGGAGACTCACAAGATCCTGGAGGCCTAGCTGTTGTCCCTAAGGTTGTTTTTCCCTCTAGCAAAACATTAGCATTAAGGCAGTAGGGAGTTCCGGGGAGAATGTTTTACTCTGCCAGCCTCAAGCATTTCCAACGGGCTTCAGGTTACAAGGAAATTTAATTTTATCTGCCACTTCCTTCTGCCTTTGTTTCCCACATCAGTGCCCACCAGTTTTGCGGCTCTGGCTTCCAAGAGGTCCCCTAACAACAGATGACAACACCATGAATGACAAAGACAAAGGGAAACAATGACCATCTCTGGGAGGAAATGAAGGGATCAGTAACCAAAGAGTACGCCACCAAATTTAACCAGAGTTGCTAGGCCCAAAGAGCTAGTTCCGAGATTTGTTCTCCTGCTAACCTAAATTTAGAAAGAGAGAACAAGGGCTCTCACCATTCTCACTCCTTCCGACACTGCAGATAGAGATTCCGGGATGCTGGCATGGTAAGAAATGTTACCTTCTACCTGGCTGTTCCTCAGGGTACAACAGCTGAAATCCACAGACCAGATATCCCAGAGACAATGAGCAACATAAAGCTTTTAAGAGCTAAGGATTGAGGGAGTGTCTGAGGATACAAAGGGGAGGTAGACCATTGGGAAGGTAAAAGGAGATGTTTGGAAAAACAAAGATTGCTCTGTTATGCAGATGAGTTTCTTAGGCTGACTTTGTTAGTAGCTCTCTTCCTGGTATAGACTCCTTTCCAATGTAAATGTAGGCAGTTGAGGGGGAAGCCAAGAGCTTTTCCTGCATCTGCTGGGTTTTGATTACTGTGAACTCACAATAATCTTTATGTCAAAATGGCCCGTCTTCGGGCAGTCTGCTCTTGGACCCTACACTGACATAGCCAACTGAATATACTCGTGACATTTGGCGATAAAATTGTCAGAGACCATGCTAGGGATTTTGTACATATACGTACCAGTCACTGTTCTGATCAGAAGTGGAGGACACAGTCAAAAGTGTTTACCTAGATAGAATTTAGCAAAGAGACAATTAACAGAAATGTGGCTGGATTTAAGAGAACAAACAAGGAATGCTGAGACACTCATGAACTTGAAACCCAGGGGAGCCATTACTGTTCCTGGGGCTACAGAGCAAAGGGGAGAAACAGGATTACCAAAGACCATTGAGGGCTGGGGCCACGAAAGATAGGCTGCCTGAGAGGAGCTGGCCATCTGTTGGCATGCCCACTGGCAGAACGTAACCTGGTACCAGAGGGTGAGGCTCCCAGGAGGTCAGAAAATAAATCTGGGTAGGAAGAAACTGGGAGGACACACACAAAGCAAAATGTACTCGTGGAACTTAGGATTCAAGGCTCATGTGTGAAAAGGGAGGGAGAATAACATCTTTAAAAATCCACAGAAAAATTAAGAATATCCAATGAGGAGGATGGAGAAGTGATTTGAGATAAAATAAGATGTGCAAAATAAAAATATTCTTGAATAAGAAAGATTAGTCACCACTAACGATGGAGGATGTTGAAGAAAAGTCAAATAACCAAAATTTATTGCATAATCTTCAGTGGTCTTCCTGATTTCTCTTTCAGAAGATAAGACAGCAGGGAGCAAATGCTGAAGCTTTAGTGTGTAGAGAAAGAGAGAAATGCAGAGCACAATCCACTTATTTGAGAAATTTTGTAGTGGAAGGGGGTAGAAAACTAGAACTAGTCAAAATGGAGAAATATAATGTAAAATGTTGTTTTTATACACCCCCCCCCCCCCCCCCACTGTGAAAGGTGCAGTTCAAATATATTGGGGAAAAAATTAGCTTCTGTAGACCCAGGAAGTGTCTGTTATTTCCGCTTTTTCTCTGTATCTTGAAGAAATATTACCAGGTATTAATCTTGCTATAGAGTATCAAAATGGTAGGAAGTGTAGGTATATTAAAGTGGGAAAGAATAGAGACATTATTAATGTTTGAATCTGAGAATACATTTGACATTAAAATTGTTAATATCTCATGACATAAAGTTATCCTAATGAAGAATTATGCATTTTGAAATACACAGTTTAAAAATAGCAATTTACTTTGCTCATACTCATGTTCACCCTGAATAAAAGTTAATCCTATGTTTATGAAAGCATTTGGTTCCATACTTAGGAAGAGATATGCTCTGGGTACATCCAAGTATATTCTCAAATTCATTGCTATTGAAACATCAAATACTCGAGAAGAGCAATGTTTATAGAGGAGAATCTGAAGGCAGTACAATCCATTCATTTTTCTAGATACTCTGACCTATTTCTGGATTAAGCCAGTCAGCAGAGAGCCAATACCTACATTTAGAGTCTTGATTACCATTGTAAAATTGTTTTCTGAATTGTGTTTTGGCATTTTTCCATGGGGTTACATTGAAGTAAACCTGAAGAAACCTCTGTGAGATTCCATGTTATCTGCTTATGCAGATGTCATCCAGCATTTTGTTCCTTGTGTAGCATGGTTCCCTTTACAAGAGGACTCGTTCGAGAAATTTCTCTCTGGGCTCTGTAACAGGAGTCTTATGCTTCTTTAAGCAACTGGCTAGATTTTATTGTTACAGACAAGATGAACCTCACAACTGATTGTGTCTCCATCTGAGTAGAATGCCAGGAATCTTGGAACCAGAGTTTTAAACACAACCCCACAAAAAGTATTGTGGTTTGTCTTCATCAAAGTGGTATATGGATAAATATTTTTAATCAAATATCACAAAAAGAATTTCATTTAAATAGCAAAGGTCCGCATCCCAATATCTTCTGCTCTCTGGTTCCATCCCCCCCCTATATACTTAAATAGTATTTTGTTTACTTCTTTACTTAGAAATTACCTATGGGCTACTGACTTCTTGATCAGTTTGTAGTTAGCTAACGTCTCCCCCATATCTGGCTTGCTTTTAGAAATGATATCAAATATTTAATTTTTTTAAAAATTTTGTTCCTTTTAATACTAGTAAGTGGATTTGCTATTCTGTGGAGCTTTGGTAATATCTCCTGACTCACGTGAAGTACATGGATATTATCCATTGTGTCCTTTTTTTCTATGCTCTTTCAAACATTTCCATCTCCAAACTTCTGTCAGTTATGTTGTATTTGAGCACTGTCAAATTTGATAACACTGCCTTTGTTTTTCTTACTTTGTCTATGTATTTATTTCAAATATTGACCAAAGAAAGGCAACTGAGAATATTTCATTATTTTCATCCTTTCTTATGGCTTCATATATAAGATGAAAAACTGAGGGAAGTTTGGAGAGAAAAATAATATAGATGCAAAAATGTTGAATTTAAGTTCAATAAAATATATAGTAGAGGAAAAAAAAAGAATACACAACAGATTTCTCTGATGCGATTTAAACTGCATGTGTGAAGTGGGTTAAGCGTCCGACTTCAGCCAGGTCACGATCTCGCGGTCCGTGAGTTCGAGCCCCGCGTCAGGCTCTGGGCTGATGGCTCAGAGCCTGGAGCCTGTTTCCGATTCTGTGTCTCCCTCTCTCTCTGCCCCTGCCCCGTTCATGCTCTGTCTCTCTCTGTCCCAAAAATAAATAAACGTTGAAAAAAAAAATTAAAAAAAAAAATAAACTGCATGTGTGATATTATAAGTACTAAGAAAAAGTTTGGCAATGTCTTAAAAATTTAAGCATGCATCTACTCTGTGACTCAGAAAGTCTCCTCCTATGCATTTACACAGATGCTCACAGCGATTTCATTCATAATAGTAGAACCTGGAAACTGCCCTAGAGTCTCTCAACAGAAACATGACTAAATAAACGGTTGTGAGGTATTTGTACAATAAAATAGTACCTGGCAGTAGAAAGAAAGAAACCATGGACCCACACAAAAGCATGGTGAAATCTATGTTACTCTGAGTGAAGGTAATGTTTGATCACTTTGATAAGAAGTACAAGAAAAGGCAAAGTTAATCTCTTGTAATAGAAATTGGAGAAGTGTTCGCATAGGGTTGGGGTTCCTATTAACTAAGGTGGGTGTTGACTAAGGACACTGATAAGGGTGGTTGCTGGGTTAATAGAAATGTTCTGTATCTTGGTGGGGAGGAGTTTGCATGGGTGAATGCATTCTTTAAACTGATCAAACTGTTCGCTTAAGATCTTTGCAATTTACCTTTATAAATTATACTGCAATTTGGAAAAAAAAAACCTTCTTGATGCCTACATAATCTGTAACTTATTGGGAGAACGACAAGTGATCATATACAATTTTACTATTCAGTATAGTAAATGCTATGATAGTCATAAAAATTCATATAGCATATGAATTGATATATAGAATATGATATAGCATAAAATTTCAGAAATGCTTGAACAGTTGGATTTGCCACAATCCAAAGGGTATGTTTTTAGCAGAGTTCGAGTGGATTATCCATGTGAACATCTGAGATTTGATGTGTGTGTGTATGTGTGTATATGTGCGTGTGTAGTTTTACTTTTCTCCTAGCATTTATCCCCTGATTTGACATAATTTTTGCCTGATCGTTTTCCTTTTTCTGCATGATCTCTGTGATTTCCACTTTACATACTTATAATGATGTCCCTATGGCTCTGGGAAAATTTTATTGATTAGCCTAGGGTCTTCAATCAGACTAGGGTTTTTTTGTTTTTGTTTTTGTTTTTTCTCTCTAGGATATTATCAAATGTGGTTAATTTACTCTGGGTGGTTACTGAACTGGCTTTTGGTACATCCAAAAATAACAAGACCTACGAAATAGAAACAGGTGAGGGTTAGGAAATGCTTTTTATTCATTCGTTTAATGAGGCAGTAAACGGATACTCATTGAACCAACCAGTGTGTATGGGCGTGGTATATAGTGATGGACCAGAGGTTTGATCACAGACTTCAAAGCTGACTTAACATACTTCTGAAATGTCCTTAGGTGGCTGATTAAAAACACAATGAAGGCATTTCAGTTGAGTGGAGAGAATAAGTATGGGATGTTATGAGGACCCCTGTAGAGCAGTGGGGAATTGAGGAGGGAGGGTCAGGGAATGTCCTTGCCTTCAGGAAGCACCGTCTGAGCTGAGTCCTGCAGGCCAAGTTTGTACAGACAAGAGAGTTGAGGTGACAAAGCCAGAGCTGGAGCGTGACAGATGCAGTATTTTATGAAAGGTCTCCTTTTCTTCCTGCTTCAGCACAGAGTGTGACCAGGCCTGGCGAATCACATCAAGGCTGCAAAATGGGAAATCTATTTCTATGTTTTGATATAAAGTGTTAGCATGGGGAAAATAAAATTTAAAATCTGGCAAGAAACAAAATTCCACTTGAAGTGATTATAGTGATCACAGGTTTATGAACATCCACTTCAGGAAAAATCAGTATGTTTCGATTGCAGCAGAGATATTTTATATTTTAGGAAAATAAGATCTCTCTCACATTAGGAAATATTCATGTGTGTTGTTTTTCTCACATTATTTCCCATGCAGGGAACTTGTCAGTAGTACTGAGATCTCCTCCGAGGCTTACTTGCACAATAGCTGTGTGTGGCAGGTGCACACATTTTTTCAGTCTTAAGCAAAACCTTTGCCAGAAGATGCACAGTCTTACTCATTTGCTATAGAAGCTTGTGATCCTTCATTTTAGGTTTCTTGAAAGGTGAAGTTTTAGTGAGGACCACATATTTATTCTTCTCGTAAAATCCTTCATAAGTTACACTTCAGACCCCATAATAGTGAATTTGAGGGAAGTGTTAGTTCATGCATCACACACTGCATATTTCTAAATCCTTATATATCTTCCTCCAGTCTGATAAATTATATGCTTCAAGGGATGACAGAATGCTTTCCCAAAGTTTATTGGTTTTTAAATGCCAAGTGGCTGAAAAGTTTTTCGATGATTTTAGACTTTTGCATCCTTTCTGAGTTGAGGGGAAGATTCATCAATTTGAAAGATTCTCTGAGACCCCAGTTGGCAAGCTATAGCCTGTGGGCTAACTCTGGTCCCTGTGCCTTTAAAGTCTGTGAGCTTTGATGGTTTTTACGTTTTTTAAGTGTTGTTAAAATAAAAAGGAAGAAGAAGAAAAAGAAGGATATGGTACAGAGAGATACTGCTAAGCCTAAAATATTAGCTGTTTGTTACTTTACAGAAAAAATCGGCCTCTTCCTCTCTTAGGCCATGAAGCTGGAATGAATATTTAGTGCACATGGTGGGAAGTTTTTGGTTATTAAAACTTCAGCGATATTTAGATGATAAAATTAGCATTCTGAATAACTCAAAATGTGTTTTTAAAAAATTCTCTTTGCTGTGTCTTTTTATTTTAAGTTTTTATTTCAATTCCAGTCAGTTAACACAGTGTTGTATTAGTTTCAGGTGTACAATACAGTACTTCAACGCTTGCATCCATCACCCGGTGCTCATCGCCACGAGCGTCCTCCTTAGTGCCCTTCACCTGTTCTGCCCATTCTCCCACTCCCCTCGGCTGTATTTTTTAATAATTAATAGGGCAGTTACACGCAGGTGGCAGCACAGGTTCAAATTGTATTGCCCTTAGCTTTACTAAGCTTAAAGCCTTACAGGTTACATAAATGCAAGGTCAGTTAAGAAACAAAAACTAAAACAAACCCCAAAACCCTACCCTGCTAAGCCTATGTGCCAATCACAGCCAGTAGAGGACCTGTAATAGCCGTGACATACAATTCACAAGCTCCTGTATGTTGATTTTTCAGTCTTATGGTGATGAATTTGTCAGTCATTTTCATATATCCACAAAACATGTATTATCGTGTGACATTTGTCTAAATGAAGGTTGAATTTTAAAAGCATATCGTTTCGTTCATCTTAATTTTTCGATTTTCCATGCAGATTTCCAGTTCTAAAAGGTTTTGTAAATATAAGCTGACTGTTTTAGCTTGTGTTTTCTTTCTTTTCACATGTTTTCACATGTGAAACGCTGCAAGTGGATGTGGGTCCGATTATGTGAAAAAACAATGCTTCAAGACCTCTGGCAGGGTGCTCACTGCCACTGAAATAAGATGTACTAAAGCAGACCAGCCTTTCTTTCCTTTTAGTAAACACGGTCATCCAAACTTAATTATTTCTGTTAAAAGCTGCAGAGGAGTTTTTGCTGATGGCCACAATGGGAGCCTGGTTGGGGAAAACGCGTAAGAAAAGAAAATACCATTTTTTGTCAAAATTTGTCGAAATAAAATTGAAGAAATAGGGCAGTGGAGGCACAGATGCTGTATAACAAATGGGCCAGAAATCAAATGTGCATCCAAAACGTGTAAAAATTATCTATGAAACCTTAAATTTGGTATTTACAAATGTGCAGTATTAAAAATAAAACATGTTGTGCCTAAATAGAAAAACTTTATTCCCAGCTGAAAATTTGATTCTCAAACAAAAGTCAGCATGGGCGTGATGATTGTTACTTTGTTAGCTGTTCGACATCCAGTAACATCTCTGAGACTGAGTTTCCTGATTTGAAAAAATAGCAGCCCTCCCAAACTGAAGAGTTTTCCATGTGGCCCCAACAATGCAGTATGCACTAGGATTCTTTAAATACTAAAGTGATACATAAGGATTAGATGTTGTTTTTATTAAATCAATGGTTGCGTCTCTTCTGATGTTTCTTAACTTTTCCAAATGCTGCTGTATGAAAGGAGACATTTCACATATATTTAATGCCTTTATATCAAGGCAGTGATGGGTAACATGGGCACTCTTTTGACGTGTTTGAGACTTCAGTTAAAATAATGTCTTGAATGTCTATATGCTTGGAAATGGAAAGAAGTGCAAAAAAAATCCCAATTTACTGATGATGTGAACACTGAAGAAAATACCATAGGATACGCATTTGTTCATAAATAATAAACGTGCCCTCTCTGTGAAGCTCACCTTCAGTAAAACGGCACTGTCTTAAATGTCTCAAATTCTCTTGACCTTTCAGTGTGATAGTGAAGTCTTAAATGCAGTTTATCCAAATCTTCACTAATTATCTTTCCATTCAAATATCTTTGTATTTGTCGGTATTTATTCAGTTGCTTAAAAAACAAAAATCAGAAAAAAATGAGGAAACAAGGCAAAGAATCAAAAAGCCCAGGGGTTTCCTTCAGCACGTTCTGGATTTAGAGGCTGTTATGTTGTTTCCGCAGATGTGCCTGCTTTGTCTTTTTCTGAGGTCCATCCCTTTATAATAGCAAGATGACCAGCAGGGCCTTTATGGAAGGAGAGCCAATTCCCAGTAGTTCTATGTTTTGTTTTGTTTCCTCCTCTCCCATGTGGCTCATTTGGGATCCAGATTGTAGTAAGCGTCCTGTCTCTTCTCTCAGGACTCACCTCCACACCCCCATTCCTCCCTTCTTCCTGAACCGCCCCAGTCCTTGGGAGTTTTTGTCACCAGATCATTCCATTCACTACTATTCTATTTATTGCATTATGCTGTTGTCTTCTGTTCTCTTGGGAACTTCACTTTATTCAGGGAGGGGGATGTTAGTGGCCATGCTCTTAACAGTTATAAGATGTGTAACTTTAAAAAAAAATAGTTTATTTTTGAGAGAGAGAGTGGGAGAGGAGGAGCAGCGAGAGGGAGAGACAGGATCCAAAGCAGGCTGCATGCTGACAGCACAGAGCCTGATGCGGGGGCTTGAACTCATGAACCATGAGATCATGACCTGAGCCAAAATGAAGAGCCAGACGCTTAACCAGCTGAGTCACCCAAGTGCCCCTAAGTTGTGTAACTTTTTTGCTTGAAACTCTCCAATGGATTTCCTTCCAGTACGCTTAAAATGAAATACACAACGTTATCATGGCTTACAGGCCCTCCTTGCTCTGGCCTCCACCTCTCCAACATCTTCTACCCTGTTCTTCCTTTCTTGACCGTGCTCTAAAAGCACTGGTTTCCTTACTGTCCCCAGAACATGCAAAGTATGCTCAGGGCATCTGCATTTCTGGCTTTTCTTTCTCCTATGCATGTAATTTAATATGTACCAACATATACACATAATGCAACTTTGTGTCGAATGAATGTGTGTGTGTGTGTGTGTGTGTGTATGTGTGTGTGTGTGTATTCATTCTGTATTTATTTGCTGCCCCACTATGTACTTTAATAACCAATACCATGAGAACTGAAACTCTGTGTTGTTTACTTCTGTAACCCCAGTGATTTCAACAATATATTGTCCATCGAGGCTCTTAGCCTTTTTCTAAGTAAATGAATAAGTGAAGGGATCAGTAAATGAACGCATGTATGAATGAATCATTCTGCCACACATGTTAAAATGGTCTCATAGGGGCGGCTGGGTGGCTCAGTCAGTTAAGCGTCCGACTTCAGCTTGGGTCACGATCTTGCGGTCCGTGAGTTCGAGCCCCGTGTCGGGCTCTGGGCTGATGGCTCAGAGCCTGGAGCCTGCTTCCGATTCTGTGTCTCCCTCTCTCTCTGCCCCTGCCCCGTTCATGCTCTGTCTCTCTCTGTCTCAAAAATAAATAAATAAATAAATAACTTAAAAAAAAAAAATTAAAAAAAAATGGTCTCATAAAGTTTGGGGCCACCCTGGGCTATAGTGTGGCCTCTGCTCCTCCTGATTGTGGTGGATTAAGAGTACACAGCAGACAACATTTTTGAGAAAAGCTAGATGCTGTCACTCAAAATAAGGTTGCTGAGAAGGGCGAGAATAGATACCTACCCCTTTACTGTATTTCTTGATCAAATTTTGTCAGCAAGATACAAAGAAGGTGCCCTACCTAAGCGTTAACAGTCCTGACATAAAGCTCAAATAATGTCCAGTGAAGGCTTGAGGGAAGGTGTGGCCATTCTGAAAAGGCAATGGTAGACACAGCTAGGATGAGGAAAGCCCAGGAGAACACGAGATCATCCCTGAAGACCATCCAGTTTTCACCACGTTCATCTGTGTGTGTTAGACCAAATATTACCCATCGTGCAGATTGTTGGGACATCCAAATGTTAGACAAAATAGCTTAAATCCTGAAGAAATCTTTCAGTATGTGCCCTACATCACTAGGTCTTGCATTGCACTTTTTGTGTTTTGGAGGCCAGGAGTGTGACAGAAGAGTACCAACCGATCAGGTAACAAACCCCATAACTACAAATTGAGTCAGTTGTGCTGTGTGTGCGAAAGTAAACCGGAACCTCCTGTTTCAAAGCTACTATGTACTTTTTGTCAAAAACGTGTCTTTTTTTGCTACTTATCACTTTTATGTATGCAAAAAATTGTTAGAAAATCGTTTTGTAAAAGGTAAAATTTCTGTTTTTGTAATTCAAAAACCTCAGGTCTAAGTACAATAGATTAGTAATGTAATATGGTACTTATGTTGTAATTTTTTGTGATTAAAAAAGGGAAGTTTTGTATTTAAAATTTTTATTTCAGTGTTTAAGAGATCATATAAACAAATATAAAAGAGGACGTCATGCGGCATGTACCATTACAAAAACTCAGTATATAGGGACAACTAGATTATATGTATGAAATTAAAACACCTGATATTTGAAATGGCACAAACATCTATTTCTCATTTATTTGACTTACATCTTCTAAATTATGATGGTCTCTTGCTTTAAATCTTCCTTGAATTATAATTTTATAAGTTGATGTTTTCCCTATCATTAGATTGTGATCATTTTGAGTGTAGTGTCTATGGCTCCAGACATCTTGTGTTCCCTGTATTATCTTCTCTATAATTACTGTGGAATAGAGGTTGTTTTTTTTTAATATTTTTATCTTTATCCATTTCAAGAAGGACGGAGAGAGCGAGTGGGGGAGGGACAGAAAAAGAGAGGGAAAGAGAGAATCGCAAGCAGGCTCTGCACTGTCAGCATGGAGCCCGAAGGGGGCTCGAGCTCACAAAATGTGAGACCATGACCTGAGCTGAAACCAAGAGTTAGATGCTTAACCAACTGAGCCACCCAGGTGCCCCGGGAAATCACTTTTTTGATAGAATCCTCTGTAAATGAGGAAAATTGGAATGAACACATTTCTGAGCAACTTGTAAATCTATTAATGTGTTTATGCCAATAAAAGGTAGAAAACCGTGGCCACTTGCATGGCATGTTCAGCTGTTCTTTTTATATAACTGATATTGAGAAAATTTTCACATTTCTAATGGTGCCACGGGAAGGTAATGGAGAGAAGATTTTTAGAAAGCAAGAAATATGGAGTCTGAAAAATAGTTTGCAATGAAATGCAGACTAGTAGCACTCATAATTTAAATGTTTACTGGATACTGCATTGGGTACCGTATAGTGTTTCATTCTTCTCATACATGTGTATTTTCTCCTTTGAAACGGCCCGTGGAAATTTTGGCCTACTTCCCATTTAAAACCGGACTTGTTTTCAAATTAAGGGGGTATAGTAGTTTTTTCAAATTGGCGATCGTAGAAAATATAAAATCCTGCCGTTGGATAAGAAAATGTAAGTTTATTTTAGCGCACAGAAAACGTGGTTGTTTCCAGAGTATGTTTTCCCTTCCTTTTTTTTAACCCCTTTCCTTTTTTCCAGGCATTTCCTGGGAACATCAATTCTGACGGCGTGGTACGGCATGATTTGCAGCACGTGGTCATTGCCCGCTATGTGCGCATAGTGCCTCTGGACTGGAACGGAGAAGGCCGCATTGGGCTCAGAGTTGAGGTCTATGGCTGTTCTTACTGTGAGTACCTTTTGGAATTCGTGGTTGATTTTGTCATCTTCATTGACTTAGTAATTTGTTTATTTTTGATTCTTTCACATGACTTGCTTTCTCTGATGGTAAACTCCCTCGTTTTGTATATGAATAATATGCAAGGTTATTTGTATGTTAAAATATATCTTTACATTTTTACACAAAAAGGCATATAAAAAATACCTTACACAAAGGATTCGGGAATTGATTTTTGTTTAGTAGACTAAATGGCAAAGCTTATTAATTAAGTTGCCCAAAGTCTTATGAAATATTTAAGAAGCAGAAACTTGCAGTATTATCCATCATTTTGATAATTTGCGATGGATTTTGGATACATTCTCGAGGACGTCCTGCCACTTGTCTTCGGTTACACCTTTTACTATTTTAAAGCTAACCAGTAAGTTTTAATGTCACTGATATTTTACATGTCTATAAGTTTTATTTGCTTCATTTAAAAATTGACTTGGGGACGCCTGGGTGTCTCAGTCAGTTAAGCGTCCAACTCTTGATTTTGACGCAGGTCAAAAAAAATTTCTTTAATGTTTCAGCAAACATTAATGTTTTAATAATGTTTAAATAAACATTTAAATAAAATTTTAAACACAAAATGTTTAAATAAATGCTTAAAAAAATAAAAATTGACTCAGTCACCTAAAACAATACTTGTCCTTTAATTATGTTTTGAACTTTTTTTGTATTTTGTAAATATTTTAAAGTTTTTATTTATATTTTGTAAATGCATATACGTGTGTGTGTGTGTGTGTGTGTGTGTGTGTACACACACACACATTATATAAATATAGATAGATGGATAGATCTAGTGATTATAATATGTGGATTTTGGGGATTGTGGTTCTGTTGTCTCTCTTTTACTCATTTTGCTGATTTCCTCCTCCTCCTCCTCCTCCTTCATTTCTTTCTTCTCCGATAGCCTTCTTATCTGCCTCTCCCTATCTTCGGGCTTCCTCATCTTCCTCCCTGTGACTTTTGTCTCTTTGAAACTTGATCTGTGGAGCTTCTTTGGGACCGAGGTTGATGCTGGGTTCATCACAGAAGATTTATCTTTGCTTATTTGCTTCTCTGAAGGCGTTGCCAACACAGAATTACTTTAAAGATCGTTTGAGCTGTTTTGAGGCCACTAGCTAGTGAGTTCAGTCTGCAAATACATGGTTTGCAAATACTGGCTTTAAAATATGAATTCTCTGGTGAAATATTTCCGCCTCCTAGGAAGTTGTTTTTCCCCTCTTACTGCTAGGGGAAGAGGAATGCTGGATAGGGATGGAATGGAGAATTGGGATATTAGCCTCATGCAAGGAGTCTCCTGTTAGACTCTCCTACCCCTTCCTATCGATCCAGAAAAATAAAAGCTCACTGTAACCAGAAGACGGCAGGTGTCTTCTTGGGCAGGCTTTTTGAAATTAACCAACATTTGGTAGTTTATAATAAAATACACATAAAGCCTTTACCTCTGTAAGAATTAGTTACAGAGATTGGTGAAAATGGTAGCCGTGGTGATGACCAAATCCTATTTATTTATTCATGGGCAACATCATTATGTGCAAACTGAACTGGTTGCTGCACAGCGGCCATGGAGATCATTGAAAAAATTCCCTACTTGTTTATTTTATTTGGTCATCACTTCAGCATAGCAAATACAATGAATGGAGAGACATACGGATTTAGTTCTTCAGGAGAATGTGGCTCTTCAGGAGGAAGATTTAACCCGCCAGGAGGAGCTAAAATGAGCCCTAACATAAATTTGGGTTTTTTATTTGTGTGTCTGGGTATTATGGACACAGAACCCTGTATTCACACATTTTCTAACAGTCAGCACATCGGGAAAGCCACAACAAAATGTGAAATTTTTCTCTACACGACAGATTTTCTAAGCAGCATGGTCAGCTTTTGGTAAATGAAAAATATGTAACACTCTTCACGGGAACCATGATGTGTGTAATTTATTTTATTAATAATTATTTATTGAGCACTTTTTATGTGTCATGAAATGTGCTGAATGTTAGTAATACAACAGTGAGTAAGGAAAACGTGGTATGAGAGACAAAGGGGAACAGTTAGTGTAGGAATAGTGCTTGGGGTAAGAATAGCGGAGGTGAAAGGTCACTTAAGCCAGCATGACAGAGCTGAGCGGAAAACCGGCTGGGGTGGTGCGTGTGGTGCCAGGGCTCACTACCGCTGCCTCTTTCCCACCTCGCAATTCCAACAAAATGAACACCTGGGCCGCCATCGTCAAGTCAATGAAAGCATCGAATGGATACCCCACAAGCACCCATCAGGCCCCCTGCGGTTACTGCTGTTTTTTTAAGTTTGTGTATTTATTTTGAGAGAGAGAGGGAGGGAGAGCGAGCGTGAGTGAACGCGCGCAAGCTGGTGAGGGGCAGAGAGAGGGGGAGAGAGAGAATCCCAAGCAGGCTTCGTGCTGTCAGCACAGAACCTGTCTCGGGGCTCAAACCCACGAACTGTGAGATGATGACCTGAGCTGAAACCAAGAGTCAGATGCTCAACCAGCTGAGCCAAATGGAACCCTAAAGTACACATTATTTCTCACCTGACTTACTTTGTTCAAAACAGTAATTGTGAGAATTAGCCACGCTGTCATGTGAGGGATTTGTTGATATTCATTAGTACTGTTACTCTGGTGTGTGAACATTCTACACTTACTCATTTTATGTTGATGAACATATGAATTGTTTCCAGTTTTTGGCCATTTGGGTCAGATTGCTGTAAACATTCCTCATGGGTGTCGACTTAGGAATAGGTAATGCTAAGTTAGGATATCTGTATGCTTTAACTTGTGTCAATCATGACAAATTTTTTCCTGAAGCGGTTGTATCAGTTCAGACTTCCACGGCCGATGTCCTAGTGTTGCTGTTGCTTCACAAATTCCTGCACTTTTTATTGATTTGAAAGTCTTAGCCATTCTGGTGGGTGTTATTTTATCTCGTGGTTTTAGGGAACACTTGCCTGGTTTTTAAAGAGGTTATGCCTGTTGGTCATCTATAGGCCCTCTTTTTGAAGTGTTTATTGGAGAATTTTGCCCATGTTTCTATTGGGTTTCTTCTTATTGATTTATCGTCTCATTGTTCTGAGTAGTTTTTACAGCCAGCTGTCTTTTTAAAATTTCATTCTTGTTACAGTCTCTAGAAATGTATCTAAATATCTAAAAAAAATTGAAATGGTTTTCTTTACAAATAATTGTTCCATTCCATTCCATTCCATTCCATTCCATTCCATTCCAAGTTTATGTATTTTGAGAAAGAAAGAGAGGGCACGAATGTGGGGGCAGGTAGAGAGAATCCCAAGCAGGCTCTGTGCTGCCAACACAGAGCCTGATATGGGGCTTGGACCCATGAACTGAGAGATCATGGCCTGAGCTGAGGTCGGACATTCAACCAACTGAACCACCCAGGCACCCCTAAAATTAATCATTTACATTTTTTTTAACATTTATTTATCATTGAGAGACAGAGACAGACAGAGCATGAGCATGGGATGGGCAGAGAGAGGGGGAGACACAGAGTCCAAAGCAGGCTCCAGTCTCTGAGCTGTCAGCACAGAGCCTGACGCAGGGCTTGAACTCACAGACTGCAAGATCGTGACCTGAGCTGAAGTCGGACGCTTTTCCCACTGGGTCACCCAGGAGCCCCATAAAATTAATTATTTTAAAACCAACACCATCAGTGGGGTTACTTTAGATCTCAACGTAAGGGCAAATGCAGCTTGCCCAAAGGTAAATAGTGCGCTGACCTGGGTGTGGCCTAAAACATGAGGGCATGTACTATACTCATCGCAAGTGGATCTGTAAAGTCGTGTGCTAGTGCTATTATGGGCTTTTCCATCTGGTGAGGGCTCTGGAAATCACAAGATGGGAAGGGGGAAAAATACCTGAAGCTAAATAGGAAGCTAGATTTTTCCAGTGTTAAGTCCCTCTGTGGCAGGGGAGGGAGAGGGGTCTGCCACTTTAGGAAAATGTACTAACATTACACCAATAGATGCCAGTGGAGTAAATGATGAATCGGCAGCATAAAATAAAATAAAGTCAAATAGAAGTTTAAAAATACCACTGTAGTAGGTTGAAGTAAATTGGATAATGGCCCCAGAGACATGAGTTACTCATCCCTGGAACTGTAAATGTTATATTGTGTTTGTAGATATGATTAAGTTAATTATTGAGACAAGGAGATTGCCCTGCGTTATCCAGGTGGGTTCTAAAGCAGTGGGTTCCGTCCTCATGAGAGGTGGACAGAGGGAGAATTCACAGCTAGGAAAATGGCTGCATTGTGACCACAGAAGCACAGATCCAGTGATATGGTTGTAAGTCAAGGAATGTCAGAAGCCACCAAAAGCTGGAAAAGGAAAGGAACAGATACTCCCCTGGAGCCTCTGGTGGAATTCAGGTCTTGCTGACGCACTGATTTGAATCCAGTGAAACTGATTTGGGACTCCTAGCCTCCTATAACGCTCCTGTTACAACAGGGGCAGGAAACTGTACCAGCATCAATACCAGTATAGGGGGGAAAAAGGTATGAAAATAGTTCTAGAGTAATGCTCTTCAGGAGAACTTCAGGCAAAGACAGAACTGTCCTTGACCTGCTGGAGGCCACTGCTCAAGTTTTCCTGTTGAGCACTTGAAAGGTAGCTCAGACAACTGAGAAACTACATGTTAAATTGTATTTAATTTTAATTTATTTGAATTTGAATTTAAATAGTGTGACTGCTGGCTACTATATTGGATGGTATAGATTAGAAGAACCAAAACATCCATATGTTATTATTTTCTTTCAAGTCCTTTTATAGTTTAAAGTATCGATAACATTCATTTTTAAATGTCATTGTCTAATTTTTCCCTTAGTTTGGAAAACGTCGATTTAATCACCCTGGAAGCTGTCTTTATTGTCAGAAAGTTGGTGACTAGTCGTTTCTCTCACCAGATCCCTAACTGGGCCATTTTCCAACCTAATGTCCAGATCAGAGAATTTTTTGTCTATTTGTGAAGAATGCATATTGTATTTATCTCTTTTCCAAGAAAAATACATGTTTATAATAAAAATATGTGTTAAACCTATTTGTGATGGAGAGCTTTCCCAAAGGTATTATGATTTAAATTTACCTGTAGTGGAATTCAGGCCAGTGTGGGCCTTTAGAAGATGGCCTTCTAGGGGCGCCTGGGTGGCTCAGTCGGTTAAGTGTCCGACTTCAGCTCAGGTCATGATCTCAACGTTCCTGAGTTTGAGCCCTGCATCGGGCTCTGGGCCGACAGCTTGAAGCCTGGAGCCTGCTTCAGAGTCTGTGTCTCTCTCTCTCCCTCTGCCCCTCTCCTGCTCACGCTCTGTTTCTGTCTCTCTCTCAAAAATAAATAAACATTGAAAAAATGTTAAAAAAGATGGCCTTCTATATATATATATATATACACACGTATATATATACATATATATATGTATATATATATATATATATGTATATATATACATATATAAAGATATTAAGCTTAGGGAACTATGTGTCAACAACTTTGGGTTTTCTTTTTTTTTTTTTTTTTCAGGATCAAAACAAGTTTATTACGGCCAGGCCAGACAGGGAAATACAACAGGTCCCAAAAGTCTGGCCCTGAACAAGCTTTGGGAATGTCTTATAAAGGCTGTATTGACCAATTGGGTTGCAAAGGGTGGCAGTTGGAAATGGTGGGCACCAATTACACAGTGTTGTAGCTCTTTAAAATATAACTTGTTGACTCTAGTCCATGGGGGAGGGGAAGAAAAAAAAAAAGAGGTTAGAGAGGGAGAGAGCCAAAGCATAAGAGACTCTTAAAAACTTTGGGTTTTCAATGAGAAAAAGAATAATGGATCTTTGAGGGTGGAAATGTCAGTCAGATACACCCTTCCGTTTTTCCCCATTAAGTGTAGCAGAACTGTGTATGCTGGGGTCCCGGCAAGGAAAAACTAGGCTTTGATCGCTCCTGTGGGAGAGAAATGCATTCTCTCATCTTTCTAGCAACCCCTTAGAGGATTTATCTGAGGTCTGTCTTAAAGTTCCAGGTTAGGGAATGGGGTTATGCTTCCTGTATCTCAAAGTTTGCCAGCAGAACTAGAGAGGGAGAAATCTCGGTATGAGCACTGTTTCTGTTGGAGGGCACCCACTGTACTCCCCCCTATGCCTGTCATCGTCCCCCAGTGCACTTCCTTCGTGATCACTTTGTCATCTGAGAAATTAGACACTTCTCAGGGTAGCAAATAAAACGTTCACTCTGCTCCAGGTGGACAAGGTTTTAGTTCCAGGCCACTACTTTGAAGCCTTTAGGGCTTCTGCTGAGGTTTTGTTTCCTGACTTGTCTTGAGGGTAATATGAGTTCCAACTTCAATGACTCTAAACTTCTTGGAAATTATTCTGCTCCCTCTCCATTCAGTTTTCCCTCAAGTTTAGTTGAAACAAGTGCATGCTGTTATTTTTAAAACGGAGTAATATTCCCCACGTCTTCTCACTGCGTAAGCCTTCTCCCAACACACCGATGCTCATCTTGCTCTGTACCAGAGGGACCACATGAAGCAGAAGGGAGAAGTCTCACTCTCACAATTTTTAAAAACCATTTATGGCTGCAGTGCTCAAACATTCGTTTTACAAGAGCCCCACACAGCGTACTGATTGAAGCAGTGAACATTTTTGGTGACAAATCCTGTATTAGCTTTTGACCAGTCTTCCTAAGAGTGAGGTCAGTGCCTTGGGAAGCCAAGAGACATACACAGCTAAACTAATTTTTATATATGCCTTCACTTTCGATGAATCATTCATAAAGCCTAGATATATCGCCCAGTGCAAATCATGGTGGAAAGTAAGCACCAGGAAAAGCAGGAGAAAGGGGTAAGAGAAGCCAAATCCAAAGAGACGGACAGTGTTTTGTCCCTCTCCTGCTGGGCAAATGAGGTCATCCTCTTACAGGGACCGCAGCTGACTCTCCCAGTTCCCATGCTGCCCAGGCCAGAGGTGCTGTCATGTGCATGCGCGTCAGTTGCCTAGATCCACAAATCGTGGTGTAAGACAGCTGGGCTTACTTCTGTCACAGATCTGGAGGGCAGAAGTTGGACATCAAGGTGTTAGCAGAGGTGACTCCGTCTGAGGGCAGGCTCAAGGGGAGAAACCGTCTCATGCATCTCCAAGTTGTGGTGGTTGCTGGGAATCCTCGGTGCTCCTTGACCCGGTGGTGCATCATTCCAGTGTCTGCCTCCACTTTGAAATAGTGTTCCTCCCTGTGTGTCAGTGTCTTTGGACCTTCACGTGGCCCTCGTGTAAGGACACCACTCATTGGATTTAACATCCACCTGAATCAGTATGACGTAATCTTAAAGTAGCTAATTATATCTGCAAAGACCCTATTTCCAAATAAAGACCATGTTTTGAGTTTTTGGGTGGATATGAATTTTGGGAGAACATGTGTATTCATTAAAATTGGTAACAGTTTCTATCCAGATCAGTTTAGCTCAGCAGAGAAATAAATAAGCAGTTCTGGAAGTCTACTCATGTTTTCCTATTTAAATTAAATATTTGATTTTGCATAATATAAAAGGGCCTCAGTTACTTGTATTTTGTGTTCTTCACACACACATACACACACGTACACACACACACACAGAATAAAATATTTTTTATGTTGCTTGGGGATCAATAAATTGTGACACAGACTCATCAATCCCATTAGCATTTATTGAATTCTATTTGTCGAGATTTTGCTAATTTTAAATCTGAAATGCAAATCTGACCATATCACACCTGTGGTTGAAACACTTTAATGATGCTCCATTGCCTATAAAGTCCAAGGTGTTAGCTTGAAGTACAGTGCCTTCCTAGTACCTCTGCAGCCTTATCTCCCTCTGTCAGCACAGAGCCTTACATGGGGCTCAAACTCGTGGACAGTGGGATCATGGCCTGAGCCAAAGTCAGATGCTCAACCGACTGAGCCACCCAGGCACCCCGTCACCTCCTCACTTTCTTATCTTCCAGGATTTAGTTGAGATGCAATTTTCAACAAGAAGACTTCTCTGGGGGCACATGGGTGGCTCAGTTGGTTAAGCATCCAACTCTTGATTTCGGCTCAGGTTGTGATCTCACGGTTTGTGAGTTTGGGGCCCACATCAGGCTCTGGGCTGATGGCATGGATCTTGCTTGGGATCCTCTCCCTCTCTCTCTGCCCCTCCCCTGCTCGCTCACATGCTCTTTCTCAAAAATAAGTATAAATACTAAAAACAAGAAGATTTCTCTGAATTTCCAGAGTGAATCATATTTTTTTTTGCTCACATTATACTATGTGAATATCTCCAATGAAATATTTATCAAAGCATTCTAAAATATAGCAGGCTATGAGGTACTGGGGGAGAGGCCAGACACTGTTACCTTATTCATTATTGGCATCTTGTCCATTAGCAGACTCTACACAAGTCATGTTTGCTGAACTGAACTATTATCAGGTATAAATGATGCAGACCTAACTTACTCCCTCAGTGAAAATTGATTATTCTTTGATGCTGGATAGATTAGTTGAGCAGGGTATGATCCTGTTGTATCCTGTTGAATGGTGCTGTATTCATAAATGTTCCAAAGAGTCAAATAAAACAAAGGATTTAGTATTTGTTTTTCTTTTTTTTTTAAACGTTTATTTATTTATTTTGAGAGAGAGAGAGAGTGTGTGTGAGCAGGGGAGGGGCAGAGACAGAGGATCCCAAGAAGGCTCCATGCTGTCCACGCAGAGCCCAACACAGGGCTTAATGTCATGAACCACGAGATCACGACCCAAGCCGAAATCAAGAGTCAGACGCTCAACTGACTGAGTCATCCAGGCACCCCTTAGTATCTCTTTTTCTAATTTAAAAGTTTTGAGACCTTGTGTTATTTCTAGTTAAGATTATTTTAAACCACAACTTCATGAGGCTCCTTCGTAAATTATAAATACATAAATTGCTTATCATCAGAGGAAAAATACCCCACTCTTATTAGTTAATTTGAACTTTATATCCAGATTCATGTGAAAATAAAAACAAATCAATGTAAAAATAGAGTCAACAGCTATCAAAGTCAAGTTACACAGGGTAAAGAGATAATTATAATTGCCACGGTAGTATGTTATGTATGCAGGACATGCTGTGTTCCTAAATGTGTATTCAGGTAGACAAAAAATAACTTTGATATGTGTTCTTGCCATTAAGAAAAATGGAACTTAGATTCAAGCACGTGTATTCTTTAGTTCTTTGAAAAGTAGTTTACATTTCAAACTGGAATTGGAATGCTTTGTAACAGAAAGGTTATCCCTCTGTATCTAATTGGGTCTCACTTCCTGGTGATAATGCAGTGACTGATGCTTATTGTAGCAGGTGGAAAATATTTTTGAGATCATTTGTGTTATGGTTTTTACTTACTGAGCAATGTAAATTCAAAGGTATAGGTATTAAAGATAATAAATTATCATTTTATATAATATATACCATTTTATATAATAAATAGTCTGATAAATACTCGGTGGGTCTCATTCCTGGATTGGAATTTGAGGGTGACATTTGCGTTGAATGGAAATTTATGGCATGAAAAACAAAGAATCGCGTTCTCATTTTTCATGTCTGTGGAGATGCATGCGATCAGCATTTGGTTGTTTCTTTTCAGTATAGTTTCTTTTACTTGGGAGGTAGTTACTTTCTAAAAGTCTATTCAATGAGAAAATATGGCAAGTGTCAGTAAGTTTCTCCTTAGATACAAGACAGTCACACGTGACTGCTAGTTCATATTTTGGAGAAATATTTACTTAGTCATTGATTTAGAGTTAGATTTACATTGTATTGCTTACTACAAAAATATAAATTTAAAATACTCTCAAGAATTTTCAAAGCTCACATATAAAATCAACAGTGTTGATTTAAAGTAAACCAAAATTATTGACAGAGAATAACATATAATCGTACCTGTTTGCAGTTCTGAATTAGGAGTAACAGTATACTTCAACTGTGGAAAAAGAGTGGATTTATTTTTCATTGTGAATATTAGTTGAGAATTCTCTTCATAAAATAATTTTCCAAGAAAAATACATATTTAAACCAAAGCGTACACATATTATGATAACTGGTTGAAGATTAGAAGAAAATAATGAAAAATAACCACGCTTCAGCATGGTTTACAAATAAGGTATTTTGATTAATACAAAGAGTCACATGTATACTGCACAAGAACTTTAAAAAGTTCCCAAGAGACCTCCCAGCCCAATCCCTTATTTTACTAATGAGGAAACCAAAATCCACAGGGTTATGTGAGTTGCATAAGTGAGTTAATTGCATACCTAGAAACGCTGCATAAAAATCTGAAGCATTGCTCCTTTCCTGTCATTTGATACCTCTCTCTTCTGGCTAATTCTTTTCTTCTCCATCCACAAGGACTTTCTATAGTCATAGTCATGGCCTACAGAAAATATTATTTTGTAGTTTCTAAAGACTATAAAAATTGGCCCACAGTTTTCACTATAAGAACATATAGGAGGAGATATTCAGCAAGAAAAATATCAACACTTTTGTACATCCCACATGTCCAACAGGGGAATTTAAAGGACTGGTCATCATAACACACTCATTTGAGGACAGCTTGCAAATAACTTGCAAAGCTCAAGCTTTCTCGCATTTTGGTACAGAAAGTTTTTCAACCTCGGTGTGTTTCCTCCAGGAACGTCAGCTCCTGAGATATTTTAACTACCATTTACGTATATGTTAATCCATACTTGCAAAGAATATGCAAGTTAAAATTACAGTTATATAGTCCATCAGTGTTTCACTTATAATTCCTGAGTAATGTGAGGAAAGAAGTAAAATTTAAAATACTGCAAATATACACTAAGAGATTCTTTTATTAGCTTTTACTCTTGAGTTGTTAGTCTTAATTATCACCTATTTAAATTAGCTTAGCTAGGGAGAAAAAAGCAAATATTTAAGACGGCAGTTATCACCCTCATAAATTAAAAGTAACAATATAATAAAATAATCATTTAGTATGCTGACTTAAACCTTCTAGCAATGCAAATTATTTGGGTATATTTTTTAAAAAGTAAATATCACTCATTTTAAAACATTTAATAACTTTATTCCTTTTAGACTAGTATCAGATTTTTTATACCTAGACTGGAAAAAATTATCACAATTTTTTTAGACTCCGGTTCTCATTGGAATATATATATATGTAATATTTTCTTAAGCTCCAAATAGTGTCGTATTCGTCTTTTTTAGTCTTTCATGCTCATTTTGGTGGATGGAGAGGAGTTGAAGAGCCTACCCCTGCCCTCTGTTCCATTTCACTTCCAGTTAATGAGAGAATGATCCTAGGGAAGGAGGCAGGTCCCTTCGACCAATCTCTTTGTTAATGTTCTGATAAATGTGCCCCCTGCACTCCCAAATAATTAACTTTTCTAGGAGGAAAGCTCTTATCAGTGGAATGTGTTGAGCATTCCTGTTACGAACCTGTTTCAGGATGTTTATGGCAAACTAAACACACTTAGCTTCTCCGGATTTATGAACATAACTCCCTGGAAAATAACTCATGAGCTAGGTGATCACTGAGGTGTTGAAGGGAGGTGTTTCACGACCTAAATGTTCAAGAATAAGCGGAAATTATGCCTGATCCTGAGAATAAGGGAAGGTTTTGGCTAGGGGACCTTTTCCCCAGGAGCATAGTTAGTTGTAGGGGGAACTTGCAGTCAGAACATTGGAGACACTCTGGACTTTTCTCAGATGTCAGAGTACACATAATACTGGGCCTTAATTTTAGGCTTCATCCCACACAGCCTTGTGATGGATGGTTCTTGAAATTATTGGTAAAATTGAACTTTAGGTTAAGACCTTTATTTGTATAAATCTGATGTGCTCATCTGATCTTAATATCTCTACATGGATTGTATTAATTACTAGCCTTAGTCAAATAGACAGCATGTAAAGCCTCCTGCAACATTTTTTCTTCCCTGCTGTCAACCTAGTATTTATCAGATATTTAGGGGTTTTGTACTATTTTAAAGTTGCTGTGTCAGCTGTATTTATGTATGCTACAGAAGGAATTTAGAGACTGGGCAAGTGGCTTCTTATACTTGCTTTATAATGCAAATGTTATAATTGGGAGTGGGGAGAATCCTCTTTCCTATGGCATTGTGCTTATATCTAAAAGATCATTCCTTTCCTCAAATCATTTTACAAGGTTTTCTGTGCTGCCGAGGACCAGGTGACAGTATGACTGAGGTCACTCACTCTAAGTGTTTGACTCTGAGCACAGTTGGTTTAACAGCACCTCTGATTAAAGTCTACTCCAAATTTAGACAAGTTGTGACCATCTATTACAGGAATGCTTTTTGTTGATCAAAAAATAAATTACATTTGCCAATACTAAAGTTCGCAATCAAAGAGCAAGTTCAGTCATAGCAAACCCCAGCGAGAGGTGCAGAAGCATATCCAAGGGGTAGAATGGAACAGGGGGTTTCAGTTCATTCTTCAGATGAGCTTTTTTTCAGCAGTTTTTAAGGGAAAACATCACACAAATTAATTTAGAACCATTGTACAAAGGAGGTTTTCTGAATTCAAGATCGTAGGATGACTAGAAAATGCATTGTGTTTGTTCTTCTGTCACCCAACAGTGTAAAGTCATTCTGGACCGTCCACCAGCCATGCCGTGTAGTGACAGTCTCCCACATCTCTTACATGACCTTCCATAAATAACTCTAAATCACCCCATCTCCTGTTTTTGTAATTTGTGCCACTCATTCTTTTTTTATTCTCTATTCTTGTTCTTTCTACAATGAAAGAATGTTTTAAAACAAATCACATTTTATACTTTGGCTATGGCGATGTTTTTGGTCAGAACATTCATTGTTGGCCATGGGGGCAAGAGGATGTCCTGTTCCGTATAGAGTCTTCAGCAGCATCACTGGCCTCTGCCCATTAGATGCTAGTCATACATCACTCCTTGTTCAGGAGTGACAACAAAAATTGACACCAGACGTTAAAACATGTCTGCTGTGGGGGACAGCATTGCCCCTGGGTGAGAACTGCTTGTGGAGATCGCACTTGTCACTTGGTAATTGGATTGTTAAATTGCTAGGCACTATAAAATAAAGAAAATAGACACATTGTAAGAAGCAATTTAGTTTTTGTTTAATCTATATTTTAGTGCCTGCTATGTGCAGAAAGTGTCTCCTGCATGCTGAGATGTCCTAAGACTTTATAGTGATAAGGGTGATAACCATGGTATTACAGTATGCTTCTAGATGTAGATCCCCGGAGTATATACTGTAGACAGAAACACTCCTCTATCACCTTATCAGCAGAAATATTGCAAGAAAAATGACCCCTTGAACACTTGTATCTTTTATCTGTGCCTTTTGCAGATTTTTTCCCACATTTTAAAAATACAAGCTGTTTTTTTTTAGTTGCCAATTGGTCAGTACTTTGCCATAGTTAATAACATTTTTTTTCAGCTAGGACCAGCTAGGATGTGTATTTTTTCGGGGGATAATTTTACATTTTCTTTCATGTGAATTTAAGCTTGGGATTGAGATAAGATTGACTGGATCCTCCCTCCACACAGTTTAGGCTGAATATTATTTATATAATTGTTGCTCTGCATTTTGCATTTGCCAATAGACAGTTAAAAAGAATAGAAACGGTATCAAATGTGCTTTGCTACTAGAATACAAATTCATATTTGTTTAGCACACTCCATTCACATTTGAGAAATATCGACATTCACGGTGTATAATATGAAGGCTGATTTTCTCTGAAAGAGAGGAGATAAATATGTCAAATAAAGCTTTGCTCCATTTCTTCTCAACTTCTTCTGCAAGGAGCTCTAGGCCTACTATTAAGGAGAGAAGGAAGGCCTGTTTTTGCATTTTTTCACAACACTTTCATTGACTATGTACCACCATGTGAAACCACATGACCTGGTGAATGTGTTGAGTAATCTGACTCAGACCTGTCCAATGCATATGAAACGCCATGCTTTTCCCCCTCCCTAACTCATGGGGCTCTGGTAAGAAATGGAATGATAGAATACAAGTGAATGTTCTTTGGATTTTAAGGATAAAGTCATTGCATCATCTTGATCATGTTTATTCAGAGATATACAAAGTAGAGTATAATATGTAGATAGTATAAACTATGTTCTATTTAGAGGTTCACTCGCTCCAGTGGGTGATGTCATTAAATTGGTTTGGCTGGTTTTTTATTGCTTTAAATTGAATTGACCAAGTCAGAGCTATTTGGATAACTTGAGACAGTTTCATTCTGGTTCACATGACTCACTTTGTAGTAATCTTAACCTCAAAATCAGTGTGTGTGTGTGTGTGTGTGTGTGTGTGTGTGTGTGTGTAGAGAATTTGATCCCTTTTTTGAGGGGAAAATAAATAATGGGAATGCTTTTTCTTAAGTATCAAGGACTTTTTTTTTCTTAGACAATTTTACTTATTTTTATGTAAGCTCTATGACCAGCATGGGACTTGAATTGGTGACCCAATATCAAGAGTCCCATGCTCTACTGACTGATCCAGCTAGGAGCCCTGGGAATGCTTTTAACTGTGATATTTTCCATGATGTACTGGGATAACATTTCAAAATTCAATATGCTAGTATTTCCACGGTGCTTTTTTTTAATTTTTAAAAATTTTTAATGTTTATTTATTTTTGAGAGAAAGAGAGATGCATAGAGTATGAGCAGGGGAGAAGCAGAGAGAGTGGGAGACGCAGAATCTGAAGCAGGCTCCAGGCTCTGAGCTGTCAGCAGAGAGCCCTACATGGGGCTCAAACTCACAAACTGTGAGATCATAATCTGAGCCAAAGTTGGAACCTTAACCACCTGAGCCACCGAGGTGCCCCAATGGTACTTTTCAATTAAGAAAAAAGAGGGTGATTTTATTAACTAAGCTACCATTTGTTTAGGTTAAATTTCATTAATTTGAATTATAAATGTATCTGATAGGAAATATTGTATCTAGAATGTAAGAAATAGCTACCATTTATTGAATATGTTTGGCTTATGTCTGCAGTGCAGACCTTATACAAAATAGGTGGTGGTGTCCTCATTTTGTAGATGAGAATACCAACGTTTGAAGAAGTAAAATAACTTACCTATGTATCACATGCTGTCAGTCTAGCCTTTTTTTTCCCACCATAGCATGTTACCTTCTGGAGGCAGCGTAAAACCAGAGCAAAATAGATCCACATGGAGGATAGTAATAATAATATTTATATAGCTAGAGTATTCAGCATTTACTCACCAGAGGTGATGTGTCAGATACTATGCTCAGTGCTTTATTTAATTCTCTTAAACTACTGAGTTGGGAACTATTATTGTCCCCATTTTATCAATGAGAAAACTGACGACTGAGTAAGTTTTTATTTACTCATTCAGCTAGTGAGCATTAAACACCAGGATAATGATGTATTTGGTTTGTTTGCTTGTTTGTTTATTGATTGATTGCCTTTTCCCCACTGCATCCAGTAGAACAATTGGAAAAGGAAAATGTGGATTCTTTTCTGCCCTACTTTTTGTAAAATTAGTTATTTTGGGGTATGTGGGTGGCTCAATCTGTTAAATGTCCAACTTTGGCTCAGATCGTGGTCTCATGGTTCATGGGTTCGAGCCCCATGTCAGGATCTGTGCTGACAGCCCAGAGCCTGGAGCCTGCTTTGGATTCTGTGTCTCCCTCTCTCTCTGTGTCTCCCCTGCTCATTCTCTCTCTCCCCACCCCCTACCCCCCCCCCCGCCTCAAAAATAAACAAACATTAAAAAGAACACAACAGTAAAGTACTTCCTTGACAGGGCACCTGGGTGGCTCAGTTGGGTAAGCATTGGACTTCAGCTCAGGTCTTGAGGACTTCAGCTCGGGTCATGATCTCATGGGTGTGAGTTTGAGCTCCACAGTGGGTCTGCCCCCCCCCCATGTTGGGCTCTACAGAGCCCACTTTGGATCCTCTGTCTCCCTATTACTCTGCCCCTCCCCTGCTGGTGTGCACAGTGTGCAGGTTCTCTGACTCAAAAATAAACATTAATTTTTTTTTATAAGTAGTTCCTTGAGGGCTGTGACAGGAAGAAATTGTTTGAATGAACTATTTGTGCAGCCACTACGAAAGTGTGAAGAGTTTTTAATGGCAAGAAAAAAACGGTCATGAGATGGAATTAGGTAGAGAAAAGCAGAATATAAAATTGTTTATATAAAGTATAAACAGTCTCTCTTTCATTTACCAGTTGGTAAAAAAAAAAAATTAAAAAATTAAAAGAAGTATAAAAACCACATCAGAGTGCTAACCTTACTATTATTTCTTTTTAAAAACTTTTTTTAATGTTTATTTTTGAGAAAGAGAGCACAAGTGAGGAAGGGCAGAGAGAGACACACAGAGAATCTAAAGCACGCTCCGGGCTCCTAGCTGTCAGCACAGAACCTGACCCGGGGCTCAAACTCACAAACCTGGAGATCACGACCTGAGCTGTTGTTGGACGCTGAACCAGCTGAGCCACCTAGGCGCCCCATCTAAGAAGTGCTATTATGGATAACTAATTCTCCCTTGCATTCTCTTCTGCATTACTAACATCCTATAACTATATCAAACTGTATTACTATCAAAAATTACTATAATCAGACACAGTTTGAAATGCATGCAAGATCTAAATCCCAATTTATAAATTCAGGTGTGTATGAAAGTTATCATTCCTTTATTAACAATTTGAATTTCAAGCTCCCATCTTGATGTTCTTTGGGGGAATTTTAGTCTTAGTATATCTTGTTGTCATTCCATTGGAGGGTCTTACTCAGTGTTATTGAACATGTACACACTTATCTGTCCCTGATATTTATTGTCTTCCTGTCCACATCTCCCTTCCCCCAAGCTCAGTGGCTCTCTGCTGTTTCTCTGGTACTACTAGGCATTAGAATCAATTGGGAACCTGTTGGATGGTCTACCAATAAATCATTACTTCAAAAGAGCAACCAGTTACTATATCGGAAGAGTATGTAAAGCTGGCTGATTTAACTAATTTACATAGTGTTCAGATTTCTAATAACAAAACTGTTCATTTGGTATGTATAGAATTAATTATATCATAAAAAGTACCTAAAATCTGTATTTTTAATTATATATGAAAAGGAGCAGTATAATACCTCTGTACTCTTGTGATTTCTATTTTAAAATTTATCTTTGAAGGGGTGCCTGGGTGGCTCAGTCGGTTGGGCGTCCGACTTCAGCTCAGGTCACGATCTCGCGGTCCGTGAGTTCGAGCCCC